>NC_083226.1:171256317-171627438 GCF_032191835.1 Heteronotia binoei | reverse complement strand
GGCCTGATCCAACAGGGCTTCTCTTATGTTCTTATGTGACGCAGAGTGTTGGACTGGATGGGCCATTGGCCTGATCCAACAGGGCTTCTCTTATGTTCTTATGTGACGCAGAGTGTTGGACTGGATGGGCCATTGGCCTGATCCAGCAGGGCTTCTCTTATGTTGTTATGTGACGCAGAGTGTTGGACTGGATGGGCCATTGGCCTGATCCAGCAGGGCTTCTCTTATGTTCTTATGTGACACAGAGTGTTGGACTGGATGGGCCATTGGCCTAATCCTACATGGCTTCTCTTGTGTTCTTATGACTTCCAAGGAAGCCTCCAAAGAGCATACCGCAGGGGAAAGCAGCAGCACGGCGGCGTGGCAGCACTCTTGTGCACCGCCTGTTGCTCTCTCATCCCCCACTCACCCAGCCTGCACAATGACGTCACTTTCAGCGACGTCATTGTGCCACACACGTGATGATTTTTCCTGAGGGAGCTTGGGGGAAATGAGGTGCAGGGGTCTGCCTCAAGTGGCAGAACTCCTAGTGCTGGGGCTGGTTAGAAGCCACAAAGAATCTTTGTTTAATCCAGGGGTGTCGAACTCATTTGTTATGAGTACCGGATCTGACATAATTGAGACCTTGTTGGGCCAGACTATGTTGGGTTGGGCCCAGCGATGTAAGGCCAGGCCATGTGTGTACCTATTTAAGATTAGGTAGCAGAGATATAAATTTTATAAAGAACACAGACAGACAAATACAAATATATATTTTTTAAAAAACTTAAAACGTACTTAAAACGTTAGCACTCACTGGTCTTAACGATGCTTTCTTTTTATTTCTCCCATGGGATCCAGGGAGCTGGGCAAAGGAAGCTCTGGCTCTTTCCTTCCTTCCCCAGGGGACTGGGGGGGGGGAGCCTCAGCCAATAGAAGGAAGAGAGGCTTGACTCAGTAGCTCTGCTGGACGATTGAGAGAGCCTGGCAAAGCAAGCTCTCCTCCCCCCTTCCTCCCCAAGGGAGGAGCCTCAGCCAATGGAGAAAATAGAGGTTTTGCTCCTGTGCGATTGAGCAAGCCTTGGCAAAGCAAGCTCTCCTCCCCCTTTCCTCCCTAAGGGAGGAGCCTCAGCCAATGGAGAAAATAGAGGTTTTGCTCTGTTGCTCCTGTACGATTGAGAAAGCCTTGCAAAGCAAACTGTGATTAAGAAGGAAGCAAGAGGGAGGGAGAAGGAAGCAGATGAAGGCCAGTTGCTCGAGGGCCTGATAGGATCCCTCCGGGGGCCTGATTCAGCCCCTGAACTGCATGTTTGACACCCCGGTTTAATTGTTCTTCATGATCTTATCCGGTTTGTGCTCCCATAATTTCTGGCTGATGGTAAGCCATACTTCTTGTAAAGATTCCGGTGCAACATAGCTGCAACTCCATTGTGACGTTTCTTTATAGTCCGTTTGAGCAATTTTCTGCAGGCGCTGACTGTTCCATCCGTTGTCTCGCAAAGCTGGCATTTGCTGTTATCGCTGGTCTCAGAATCATTATTATTTCTGTTATTATTATGCCACCTAAATTCACCGTTCGCTGTCTTTCCTGATTCTACTTCCCCCGAGATTTTTTTCTCAAGAAACAGCTGTCATCCTTTGGTTCCTTTTAGTTTCCTGCAAAGGCACAGATCTCAGCTATGAACTAAATATGCTAACAACAGATATGAATTGCACAGCTGTACCATAACCACACGTTTCTTCCGTCCCGCTTTGAAGTTCAACATAGTATGCCCCGAGGCTGTTTTCATCTAACTTGTAACGCAAATGAAAGTTATAGCTCTGGTGAAGAAAAGCACTTCAGATATTGTCTGGTACGATTACATGCGCCAGGAGTTTTTAAAGAGATCTCATGAAGGGCCAAAGTGATTCTCATGTTTATAAGCTACTTAATCAGTCATTAGCAAGATAGCTGAAGGAAAGCTATTGGCGCAGAGGGTTAAAATAACTTCCATGCCTTGTCTGTTATTTTGCAAAGATGACATTCATCACAAAATACAGGGTTCTTAGTACAGGGCCTACTGTAAGCTCCAGGAGGATTGGCTACATCAGGGGTGTGTGGCCTAATATGCAAAGGAGCAGGGGTGGAATTCTGGCAGGAGCTCCTTTGCATATTAGGCCAGACCCTCCTGATGTAGCCAATCCTCCTGGAGCTTACAGGGCTCTTCGTACAGGGCCTACTGTAAGCTCCAAGAGGATTGGCTGCATCAAGGGGTGTGGCCTAATATGCAAAGGAGTTCCTGCTACAAAAATAAGTCCATGTGTAGATTCCATGGTTGGGGTTGCCATAAATTGGTTGCAACTCAGTGGCATGTAGTTCTAAGAACATAAGAGAAGCCATGTTGGATTAGGCCAATGGCCCATCTAGTCCAACACGCTGTGTCACACAGTGGCCAAAAAAACCCAGGTGCCATCAGGAGGTCCACCAGTGGGGCCAGGACACTAAAAATCCTCCCACTGTTGCCCCCCCCCCCAAGCACCAAGAATACAGACCATCACTTGCCCCAGACATAGTGTTCCATCTATATCTTGTGGCTAATAGCCACTGATAGACCTCTGCTCTGTATGTTTATCCAGTCCCCTCTTTAAGCCCTCTATGCTTATAGCTGCCACCACCTCCTGTGGCAGTGAATTATCCTTGGGGTGTTAATCACCCTTGGGGTGAAGAAGAAGTTCGGCATCTTGGTGTTGGTTTTATTGTACAGGGAATGGGGGCCTGTTGGTTGAAAAGCAGAATCAATGATGCAAAAAGTAACATAACGGGCGTTTTCCCACAGGGCCTACCCCGGAGCGACGTCCCTCTTCACCGCGCAGCGTCTGCGCGGATTTCGCACCAACTGCTCCGCAGAACCCGGAAGAGCCGCGAAGTGCTGCGGCTTTTGCGTAGCAAATGTAAACCGCAAAAAACCAGTTTACATTTGTGACACAAAAGCCACGGCTCTTCACAGCTCCGCGGAGCAGTTGGGGCGAAATCCGCACAGACGCTGCGCGGTGAAGAGGGATGTCGCTCCGGGGTAAGCCCTGTGGGAAAACGCCCAATGTGAAATAAAGGATGTTGAAGGAAAATAAAGTAGGTGAGCTGCAGCTATGTGGGAAAGTCGATTGAAGGCTGGGAGAGTCGTAATACTGATTTTTTGCATTTAATTAAAGAACTTTTTTTTTTTTTTTTTAAAAGGGTAACTACGATAATGTTTTAAACCAGGGGTCCCCAACCCCCGGCCACGGACCGGTACCAGTCCATGGCCTGTTAGCAGGCAGGCCATGAACTGTATAATTATTTAATTATATATTACAATGTAAGAAGAACGCGATGACATTGCATTTATATCCTGCCCTCCCCTCCAAATCTCAGGGTCTCAGACCAGCTTACAAGCTCTATCTTCCTCCCCGACAACAGACACCCTGTGAGGTGGGTGGGGCGGAGAGGGCTCTCCCAGCAGCTGCCCTTTCAAGGATGACTCTTACGAGAGCTATGGCTGACCCAAGGCCATTCCAGCAGCTGCAAGTGGAGGAGTGGGGAATCAAACCCGTTCTCCCGAGAGAAGAGAGCTATGGCTGACCCAAGGCCATTCCAGCAGCTGCAAGTGGAGGAGTGGGGAATCAAACCCGGTTCTCCCAGATAAGAGAGCTACAGCTGACCCAAGGCCATTCCAGCAGCTGCAAGTGGGAGAGTGGGGAATCAAACCCGGTTCTCCCAGAGAAGAGAGCTATGGCTGACCCAAGGCCATTCCAGCAGCTGCAAGTGGAGGAGTGGGGAAATCAAACCCGGTTCTCCCAGAGAAGAGAGCTATGGCTGACCCAAGGCCATTCCAGCAGCTGCAAGTGGAGGAGTGGGGAATCAAACCCGGTTCTCCCAGAGAAGAGAGCTACGGCTTACCCAAGGCCATTCCAGCAGCTGCAAGTGGAAGAGTGGGGAATCAAACCAGGATCTCCCAGAGAAGAGTCCACACACTTAACCACGACACCAAACGAATAGAAACAAAGTGCACAATTGTATCATCCAAAAACTGTCGTGTCCGCTCCCCTCCCCCCGCCCCCGGTCCATGGAAAAATTGTCTTCCACAAATCTGGTTCCTGGTGCCAAAAAGGTTGGGGACCGCTGTTTTAAACCAATTACTCAGCTTTAATTAGTACTCCTGCCTAACTTCACCTCCGAATTCCAGCATTTAGATGGGCCACTGCAAAGCTCTTATTGACCACCCACATTTGTTATGCTTTAGCACTGGAGTGAGGCAATGAACGGGTTAAGGCAAACCTTCCCCAAACCTTTGTTCATAGAGATCCCACATTTAAAAGACTACATTTTTATAAGACCTCCACATTCCAACAGATGGTTTAATGCTCCCACTAGTAAGTACGGAGCACATCAAACGCACATTTTTATAGATGCTACCTGCTAGCACGAAGTTTATGGCTGAACCCATAAATAATTTGTTTCTGGCCATGCTAAGATACAGCCTGGTTCTTTCCTGTGCCACTTCCTGTGGGTGGTCCTCAGTTACAAGAAGAAAAAAACCATCAGGGAGGGCAGATTGTGTGTCTAACCTCCAGAGAGATGGGAAGGGGGTATGAATTAATGTATCATCACACCCACAATAAAAAAAAGTGTTTTTTCTCTCCAGCTAGCACTTGGAACAGCATGAGAACATAAGAGTTCTGCTGGATCAGAGCAGTGTTCCATCTAGTCCAGCATCCTCTCTCACACAGTGGCCAACCAGTTCCTTGGAGGGCCATCGACAGGGCAGAGAGGCTGAGGCCTTCACAAGAATCTAAAAAGAACCCTACAGGATCAGACCAGTGGTCCATCTAGTCCAGCATTCTGTCTCACACAATGGCCAAACAGTTCCTCTGGAGGGCCAACAACAGGGCAGAGAGGTCGAGGCCTTCATAAGAACCTAAGAAGAGCCCTGCTGGATCAGACCAGTGGTCCATCTAGTCCAGCATCCTTTCTCACACAGTGGCCAACCAGTTCCTCTGGAGGGCCAACAACAGGGCAGAGAGGCCAAGGCCTTCATAAGAACCTAAGAAGAGCCCTGCTGGATCAGACCAGTGTTCCATCTAGTCCAGCATCCTTTCTCACACAGTGGCCGACCAGTTCCTCTGGAGGGCCAACAACAGGGCAGAGAGGCCAAGGCCTTCATAAGAACCTAAGAAGAGCCCTGTTGGATCAGACCAGTGGTCCATCTAGTCCAGCATCCTGTGTCACACAGTGGCCAACCAGTTCCTCTGGAGGGCCAACAACAGGGCAGAGAGGCTGAGGCCTTCCTAAGAACATCAGAAGAGCCCTGCTGGATCAGACCAGTGGTCCATCTAGTCCAACATCCTGCCTCACACAGTGGCCAACCAGTTCCTCTGGAGAGCCAACAACAGGGCATAGAGGTCAAGGCCTTCATAAGACCCTAAGAGCCCTTCTGGATCCGACAAGCGGTCCACACAATGGCCAACCAGTTCTTCTGCACTGTCAGCAAAAGGGTACAGAGGCCAATACCTTCCCCTGAAGCTGTCTTCTGGCTCTGGGATTTAGCAGCTTAGTGATATTGATGCACAAAGATCAATGTTTACAAAGCGGTTGTGATGACAACCCTCATCTATGGCTCCGAATCGTGGGTTTTATACCGTCATCACCTGCGACTCCTTGAGCGCTTTCATCAGCGCTGCCTTCGCACCATCCTCAACATCCACTGGAGTGCCTTTGTGACCAACACTGAAGTCCTCAAGCGGGCAGAGGTTACCAGCATCGAGGCACTGCTGTTGAAGACGCAGCTGCGCTGGGCAGGGCATATTTCTAGGATGGAAAACCACCGCCTTCCCAAGATTGCCCTGTATGGCGAACTCTCCACCGGCCATCGAAATAGAGGGGCACCAAAGAAGAGGTACAAGGACTCCTTGAAGATATCCCTTAGCACCTGTCACATCAACCATCACCAGTGGTCTGACCTAGCCTCAGATCGCAAAGCATGGAGGCACACCATCCACCAGGCTGTCTCTTCCTTTGAGAACGCACGCATAGCTGGTCTTGAGGACAAAAAGGAGATTGAGGAAGAATCGCACTGCTACAGGACCAACCCTAAATCAGACTTTTCCCTGCAGCCGCTGTGGCCGGACCTGCCTATCCCACATTGGTCTTATCAGCCACCAGCGAGCCTGCAGCAAACGTGGACTATTGCACCCTTCTTAAATCTTCGTTCGCGAAGCCAAGCCGAGAGAGAGATATTGATTGTGGAGGCTCCTCAGTCACGATGGCTAGTAGCCATTGGTAAACTTATCCTCCATGAATCTATCTAATCCCCTCTAAAAGCTGTTGATTCCTGTGGCCATCACTATCCTCTGGCAGCGAATTCCACAGAAAGTCATATTTCCTTTTATCTGTCCTGAACTTACTGCCCATCAGCTTCATTGGGTCTTCTCAAGTTCTAGCATTTTGGAAGGGGTTGGGGTAGAAGCATCTCCTTCACACTCCCCGCAAGGCATTATAATTGGGAATACCTTCAGGCCCACAACTGATTTTCAATTCTAAAACCAGGGGCGGACCTAGGGGGGGCAAAGGGGGGTGCTTGACCTGGGCACCGCCGGGGGGGGGGGGTGCCAAATTGGGTATGGAGTCCATTCTATCTATGGACCCATAAGATAGAAATGGCTCATAAGGGAGTGTCATTTTTTAATCCTCCCCCTCAAAAAACATGCAGATCTGGTCCTGTCTAAAGCTCCCATAACACATGACAAAAAGTACTCTATTGTGGAATTAATTTGAGCCCAGTGGCACCTTTAAGACCCACAAAGTTTTATTCAAGCTTTTATAGCGCTGGCCTAAGACCTGAGTTCAAAATAGGGTTACCAGCCCTGCACCAGCAGAGGCCAGGGGATTTTGGGGATGTTCCTGGGCAGAGTGAAGCTTTAGAGGAACGTGATGTCACTTCCAGGTGATGTTCTAGGAATTCCCCAATTTTTGTGGTCTTTACCATCTATGGCAGGGTTGCCAACGGTAGCTCTCCAGATGTTTTTTGCCTACAACTCCCATCAGCCCCAGCCAGCATGGCCAATGGCTGGGGCTGATGGGAGTTGTAGGCAAAAAAGCATCTGGAGAGCTACCGTTGGCCACCCCTGATCTACAAGGTTACCTCATAAACTGAGTGGGGATTTGCACTAGGCTTACCATTTGCTCGGTAGCAGCCCTCGCTCCAAGTCCCCCACCCTGGAAATGATATCACATCTATTGGCCTTCACCCAAAAAATGATGTCATGCCACTCCAGGAATTTTTGCAGTCTCTATGGTCTTTGCCATAGAGACTGAAAAGACCATAGAGACTGAAAAAAATTCCTGGAGCGGCATGACATCATTTTTGGGTGAAGGCCAATGGATGTGATCTCATTTCCAGGGTGGGGGACTTGGAGCGAGGGCTGATACCGAGCAAATGGTAAGCCTAGTGCAAATCCCCACTCAGTTTATGAGGTAGGCTTCCCAATCCCCAGGTCCCAGCGGGGGATCCCCGGGTTTTACAGGCTTCCCCCCTCCCCCAGCCAGCTGGCCGGCGGGGGAAGCCCCACACCCACAGCCATTATGCACCTCCAAGAACAATTCCCATAAGGAATGATGGGGAATTGATCCGTGGGTATCGGGGGCTCGGGGGGGGCTGTTTTTTGAGGTAGAGGCGCCAAATTTTCAGTATAGCATCTAGTGCCTCTTCCCAAAATACCCCCCAAGTTTCAAAAGTATTGGACTAGGGGGTCCAATTCTACGAGCCCCAAAAGAAGGTGCCCCTATCCTTCATTATTTTCTATGGAAGGAAGGCATTTAAAAAGGTGTGCTATCCCTTTAAATGTGATGGCCAGAACTCCCTTGGAGTTCAATTCTGCTTGTCACACCCGTGCTCCTGGCTCCACCCTCAATGTCTCCTGGCTCCACCCCCAACATCTCCTGGCCCCACCCCCAAAGTCCCCAGATATTTCTTGAATTGGACTTGGCAACCCTAGTATGAGGTAACCTTTTGTAGCCGATCAATCTTTCTCAGCCTAAACTAAGACTACCAACCTCCAAGCCGGTCTTGGGAATCAACCAGGATTGCAACCGATATCCAGATTACAGAGAGCAGTCCCCCTATACCAGGGGTGTCAAACTCCTTTGTTATGAGGGCCGGATCTTGACTTTGGCGGGCTTGGCCTGGAGTGTCATAACATGCAATGCCAGGTAGGGGAGATATAAACACACTCTGAAGATGGATTTTCTCTTACGATGGACTTGCTATCAATTCTTTATTATAACACCTTGGTACAATATATTGGGCTCACAGTCAGTGTTCCCTCCAAGTCGAGTTGGTGTGAGCTAGCTCACAGGTTTTTTTTAGCCCCCAAGCTCACACATTTTTGTTGTAGCTCAGGGAAAATGGTCCCAGAGCAAACAAGTGTATGCAGTAGCTCACAACTTCAATGCCGGTAGTTCCCAAAGGGAAGAGCCGCATGGCGCAGAGTGGTAAAGCTGCAGTGCTGCAGTCTGAGCTCCCTGCTCACAACCTGAGTTCGATCTCGGGGGAAGCTGAGTTCAGGTAGCCGGCTCGAGGTTGACTCAGCCTTCTATCCTTCCGAGGTCAGTCAAATGAGTCCCCAGCTTGCTGGGGGGGGGGGGGAGTGTAGATGACTGGGGAAGGCCATGGCAAACCACTCCGTAAAAAGTCTGCCGTAAAAACATGGCGAAAGCAACGTCACCCCAGAGTCGGAAACGACTGGTGCTCGCACAGGGGGACTACTTTTACCTCTCTCTTTTTTTAAGTTCACAAAGTAGAATTTTGCCCAGAAGACTCTACAGCTTAGGGTTGCCAAGTCCAATTTAAGAAATATCTAGGGACTTTGGGGGTGGAGCCAGGAGACTTTGGGGGTGGAGCCATGAGACATTAGGGGTGGAGCCAAGATCAAGGCTGTGACAAGCATAATTGAACTCCAAAGGAAGTTCTGGCCATCACATTTAAAGGGACGGCACACCATTTCAATGCCTTCCTTTCATAGGAAATAATGAAGGATAGGGGCACCTTTTGGGGGGGGGGCTCATAGAATTGGACCCCCTGGTCCAATCGTTTTGAAACTTGGGGGATATTTTGGGGAGAGTGACTAGATGCTGTACTGAAAATTTGGTACCTCTACCTCAAAAAATAGCCCCCCCGAGCCCCAAATACCTGCGGATCAATTCTCCATTATTTTCTATGGAAATAAATCTCCATAGGGAATAACAGAGTTCCCAGCAGACGTTTCCCTCCCCCCTCCCGCTTTCTGACGACCCTGAAGCGGGGGGAGGGCCTCCAAACCGGGGGATCCCCTGCCCCCACCTGGGGATTGGCAACCCTACTACAGCTTAGGGGGAGTATTGCTCACAGTAATGTCTTGCAGGATTATGTTACATTAGAGAATAACCACTCCGAAACATTTGGGTGGTTATAAGTCTTGTCCTTGTAGTATTACAGCACAGTATCCTCCAGTTTGGGCCCCCCTGGAGGCTGGCAACTAGGCTGGGAGTCCAACCCCTGGGACGATTTGGATTTCCATCTCCGCGCCTGAGCTTGCAGAGAAGACGGGCGCGATTTCAGGGCCTCCGAGAAAGGAACAGATGATGTCAGCTTAGCGTTTTCTCCGCTGGCAACGGAGGCTGGGAAACGGATGGCTCTTTGCCGCCGAAGGAACACAAAAAGGTCAGGCAGGGAGGCGAGGCAGGCTTCTCTGAGCGGCTTCTTCCCCCCTGATGTGCAGGAGAGAATGGACCCCTCTGAAAAGGGAAAAAGTCGAAATGCTTGTAGCTCTCCGCCTTCTGCTGACGGGTGGAACACCAGGATAGGAAGGGCAGCAGAGACTCTGCCAAAAAATGCAATTTGGGGGAGCTGAAAGGACAGCAAGCAAAGCCACTGTCTGAAGGCGGAGACCGAAAGGAGAGGGGGAGACGCATGATGCTGCTGCCTGCACTGAAAAAATGCCCAGCTCCTCCTCCTCCTTCTCCCCTCCTCCTCCTCCTCCTTCTTCTCCTCCTCCTCCTTACCTTCTCCTCCTCCTCCTTCTTCTCCTCCTCCTCCTCCTTCTCCTCCTCCTCCTCATTCTTCTCCTCCTTCTCCTTCTCTTCCTCCTTCTCCTCCTCCTTCTTCTCCTCCTCCTCCTTCTTCTCCTCCTCCTCCTTCTCCTCCTCCTTCTCCTCCTCATTCTCCTCCTCCTCCACCTCCTCCTCCTTCTCCTTCTTCTCCTCCTCCTCCTCCTTACCTTCTCCTCCTCCTCCTTCTTCTCCTCCTCCTCCTCCTTCTCCTCCTTCTTCTCCTTCTCCTCCTCCTTCTTCTCCCCCTCCTCCTCCTTCTCCTCCTCCTCCTCCACCACCTCCTCCTCATTCTCCTCCTCCTTCTTCTTCTCCTCCACATCCTCCTCCTTCTCCTCCTCCTCCCCCTCCTCCTTCTCCTCCTACTCCTCCTCCTACTCCTCATCCTCCTCCTTCTTCTCCTCCTCCTCCTTTTCCTTCTTCTCTTCCTTCTCCTCCTCCTGGCCTTTCCCCGAGGCAGCAAAACTAGGCCACCTTCTTGGCAGCAACTGCGCTGATTATCTCTAGAAAACTCACCCAGAAGAAGGTGCCTGCAGGCTGCCGCAGGGGCCACGGGCAGCAGGGTGGGCATTTCGACTAAGAGATAATTTGCAATCTCCTCCTTCTCCTCCTCCTTTTCCTGGCCTTTTCCCGAGGCTGCAAAACTAGGCCACCTTCTTGGCAGCAACTGCAGTGCATTATCTGTAGAAGTCTCGCCCAGAAGAATGGAGCAGAAAGTTCATCAATAGCAGTGCCAGGAAAAAAAGGTGGGGAGAAAACTGAGAGCGGGTGCCTTTCGCGTCCAGCCGTGTTTGGACAGCAGCCAAGCCATCAGTGCTGGCTGTCATCATCTGCGTGTTGTCACGACATCCCTCTTGGCAATGTGGGAAATGGGCATCTTCGCATTGTCAGCCCTAAAGGCCCCCTTGGCATGAGGCGGCCCTCTGGAGCACCCCTCAAGGAGAGGGAGGAAGGGAGGGAGGAAGTAAGGGAGGGAGGGAGGAAGAGAGGGAGGAAGGGAGGGAGAGAGAGGGTGGAAGGAAGGAAGGAAGGAAAGAAGGGGGGAGAGAGGGAGGGGGGAAGGAAGGAAAATAGACGCTGAGGGGAATGAGATAGGGCCTGGGGAACCAGTGCCGGATTAAGCCCTGTGGAGGCCCCTAGCCAGTCAAAATCTTGGGGGTCCTCAGAAATTACTTCAGTGTCTGAGTTCCCGCCTCACCACTCATGGCCCCCGCTGCAGCCTGCAGGCCCCTTCTCAAAAGCCCCTTTGACAAAGCTGCAGGGGAGAGGCAGAGAGAGGCAAACTTGGCAACAATGCCAGCAGCAGCTGCACCAGGCAAGTCGGGCGAAGAGCGGCTCAGTTGCTGGCTGCTTGTGCGGGTTGGGAGAGCTGCAAGCAGGGGGGAACTGGGGGGGAGAGGGAGCCAGTCCAGGCCCTCTAAGGGCATGGGGGCCCATAGGCAGGTGCCTACTTGGCCTAATTATTAATCCAGCCTTGCGGGAGATGTTTTTCAGTGCACACTCTGGCCTCCTCAGCAGTGCAGATGATCTGCCTGTCTCGGAATGTTTTTTCAAGCCTCGGTGAATCCAGCTTCCCAAATATCTCCCAGGTGGGATACAGGGAGCTGGTGAATTTTTGTTTTCTCCAATATGGATAGCGGAGTTAAAGTGAGCTGCGTCCACTGCGTGCTCAGAAATATGTGACCTCTGGGAAAACATACATGAGACTGCCTTATATAGGGTCGCCAAGTCCGACTAAAAAAAAAAATCTCTGGAGACTTTGGGGGTGGAGCCAGGAGACTTTGGGTGGGGCCAGGAGACTTTGGGGGCGGAGCCAGGAGACTTTGTGTGGGGCCAGGAGACTTTGGGGGCGGAGCTGGGAGCAAGGATGTGAAAAGCACGACTGAACTCCGAAGGGAGTTCTGGCCATCCCATTGAAAGGGACTGCATGCCATTTAAATGCCTTCTCTCCATTTGGAATAACAAAAGATAGGGGCACCTTCTTTGGGAGCTCATAGAATTGGACCCCCTGGTCCAATCCTTTTGAAACTTGGAGGGTGTCTCGAAGAGAAGCACCAGATGCTTCACTGAAAATGTAGTGCCTCTACCTCAAAAAAGCAGCTCCCCAGAGCCCCAGATATGCACAGATCAATTCTCCATTATAATATATGGGAATTTGCCCATAGAATATAATGGAGTGCCCAGAAGACATTCCCCCCCCCCAAGGCATCTAGTGCCTCTCCCCCAAATACCCCCCAAGTTTCAAAAAGATTGGACCAGGGGGTCCAATTCTATGAGCCCTAAAAGAAGGTGCCCCTATGCTTCATTATTTCCTATGGAAGGAAGGAAGGAATTGAAAAGGTGTGCCGTCCCTTTAAATGTGATGGCCAGAAATCCCTTTGGAGGTAAATTATGCTTGTCACAGCCTTGATCTGGGCTCCACCCCAATGTCTCCTAACTCCACCCCCAAAGTCTCCTGGCTCCACCCCCAAAGTGCCCAGATATTTCTTGAATTGGACTTGGCAACCCTACTGGGGATTAAGAAACAAAAAGGGAGAATCACGGGGAGATAAAAACAAGAAAATACCATGATATACTAAGGAAAACACTATCGACAATTTATACCTATTTTATCACATATGAATAAGTGAAGTTCAACACGTAATTCAAATATCAAACATTACAACGGGTAAGGCATATTCATAACCCAAGATCAATATCACTAAGCACACATAAAACCTTGACAGAAACGTATTTTCAATAAAGTGCAAAGAGCAAAACAGCGCTTGTCATCTTTTCTTCTTCCGTAGCCTGATATCGAATTAGACCTTCGATCCATCAAGGCCAGTGTTGTCTTCTCAAACTGGCAGTGCCTTTCCAGGGTCTCAGACACTCGCTTGTTGCCTGGTCCTCTTAACAGGAGATGCCGGGGATTGAACCTGGGACCTCCTGCATGCCAAGCAGATGTTCTACCAATGAGCCACTGAGCTCTTTCATATCACCTCCTGCCTGGTCCTTTTAACTGGAGATGCCAGGGATTGAACCTGGGACCTTCTGCATGCAAAGCAGATGTTCTGTCGCTGAGCCACAGCCAGGTTCCCCCATAGCCACCAGAGGGAAATGGGAGAATAGTGTTGCCAGATCCAGGTCAATAAACTCCTGGAGATTTGGGGGTGGAGCCTTGAGAGAACAGGACCTCAGTGGGGTATAATGACACAGAGTCCACCCTCCAAAGCAGCCATTTTCTCCAAGGGAACTGATCTCAGTCATCTGGAGATGAGCTGTGATTCCAGGGGAATCCCCAGGTCCCACCTGGAGGCTGGCCTGAACTGTGAATTTACTTATTCACAACCACCGAGAGCCAGTTTGGTGTAGTGGCTAAGAGCGTGGACTCTAATCTGGGAGAACCGGGTTTGGTTCCCCACTCCTTCACATGCAGCTGCTGGGTGACTTTGGGTCAGTCACAGTTCTCGCAGAACTCTCTCAGCCTCACCTCCCTCACAGGATGTCTATTGTGGGGAGGGGAAGGGAAGGAGATTATAAACCACTCTGAGACTCCCAGTAAAGGGTGGAGTATACATCCGACCTCCTTCTCCTCCTCTCCCCTCATCTTCCTCTTCCTCTTCTTCTTCTTCTCAACCCAAAACAACAGTCAAAACTCTATGGTCAGAAACGAGGGATTTTTTGTTGCAGGGACTTCTTTGAATATTAGGACATACACACCCCTGATGCGGCCAATCCTCCAAGAGCTTACAGGGCTCTTCGTACAGGGCCTACTGTAAGCTCCAGGAGGACTGGCTACATCAGGGGTGTGTGGCCTCATATGCAAAGGAGGTCCTGCTAGAATTCCTTACAGGGCTCTTCTCACAGGGCCTACTGTGAGTTCCAGGAGGATTGGCTACATCAGGGGGTGTGGCCTAATATGCAAAGGAGGTCCTGCTAGAATTCCTTGCAGGGCTCTTCTCACAGGGCCTGGTGTAAGCTCCTGGAGGACTGGCTACATCAGGGGTGTGTGGCCTAATAGGCAAAGGAGGTCCTGCTAGAATTCCTTATAGGGCTCTTCTCACAGGGCCTGCTGTAAGCTCCAGGAGGATTGGCTACATCAGGGGTGTGGCCTAATAGGCAAAGGAGGTCCTGCTAGAATTCCTTACAGGGCTCTTCTCACAGGGCCTACTGTAAGCTCCAGGAGGATTGGCTACATCAGGGCTGTGTGGCCTAATAGGCAAAGGAGGTCCTGCTAGAATTCCTTACAGGGCTCTTCTCACAGGGCCTGCTGTAAGCTCCAGGAGGATTGGCTACATCAAGAGTGTGTGGCCTAATATGCAAAGGAGTTCCTGCTTAAAAAAGAAGAAGAAGCCCCGTCAGAAATAAACAGAAATGACCTTATTTTTCCTTTAAATTTTTCTCCCCAGGACCATCAGACACCCTTCTCTTTATCCCCAGTTCCCAACAGCCAATCAGGTGAGCATTGGTGGGTAAAGGTCACAGTGACCTGGAGGTCTCCCACCATAAGTGGGCCGATGGGAGCCCTAGCGCTGAAGCTTGCAAGGTGATCTGGGCCCAGTGGTTCGCCATCAGGCTAAATTAACCCCAAAGGGCTCTTGTGAAAACAAAATGGAGGATGAGAAAACCTCGTGTACTGCCCTGAACTTCCTGAGGAAGGGTCAGAGAACAAGTTACCTTAATAGACTGATGTTCAAAGCACATCATTAATAGACTGATGTTCTTAATAGACTGATGTTCAAAGCACACATTCTGTTCTTTGGTTGTTGTAGATTTTCCAGGCTGTGTGGCCGTGGTCTTGGCACTGTGAGACCTGACGTTTCGCCAGCAACTGTGACTGGCATCCTCAGAGGTGTAACCCAGAAAACTGGAGTTCTCTCTGGGTCAAATTGAGAAGAAGATGGTAGGCAGGTAATTTATATCTACTCAGGCAGGTGGGGTAGGACTGAGTCATTATCTTGTGCGAACTTCCTGGGCTGTGACATACCAATGGAGGAGCTTACCTAAGGGGGTTCTTTTGTGTATGGATTGGCTATTGAAATTCTCATCTTATCTATAGTGCTGTTGTAAGCTGCAGGGCATTTTGTGTTTTTCAGAACTGGAAGCCATGCCCTATTCATTTTTAAACATTCTGCTCTGATGTTACATAGTGGCTAAGCAAGGAATCCAGTGGGGAACTGGTTTGAATCTCACCTCTGCTGTGAGAGAAAGTTGCCAACCTCCAGGGGAGATCTCCCAGAATTACAATCTGTCTCCAGACAACAGAAAGCAGTTCCCCTGAAGAAAAAAAAATGCAGAATTAGGGAGTGGACTGTATACATCAGGGGTGTCAAACTCATTTGTTATGAGGGCCAGAGCTGACATTAAAGAGATTAGGTAGTAGAGATATAAATTTTTTCAAGAACACAGACAAACACAAAACTTAAAACATGCTTAAAACGTTAGCACTCATTGGTCTTAAGGATGCTTTCTTTGCATTTTCCCCATGGGATCCAGGGAACTGGGCAAAGGAAGCTCTGGTTCTTTCCTTCCTTCCCCAGGGACTTGGATGGGGGGGGGGGGAATCAGCCTCAGCCAGTAGAAGGAAGAGAGGCTGACCTCAGTTTGGTGTAGTGGTTAAGTGTGCGGACTCTTATCTGGGAGAACCGGGTTTGATTCCCCACTCCTCCACTTGCACCTGCTGGAATGGCCTTGGGTCAGCCATAGCTCTGGCAGAGGTTGTCCTTGAAAGGGCAGCTGCTGTGAGAGCCCTCTCCAGCCCCACCCACCTCACAGGGTGTCTGTTGTGGGGGAGGAAGGGAAAGGAGATTGTGAGCCTCTCTGAGACTCTTCGGAGTGGAGGGCGGGATATAAATCCAATATCTTCATCTTCATCTTCTTCAGTAACTCTGCTGTGCGATTGAGATCTTGGCAAAGCAAGCTATTCTTCCCCAAGGGAGGAGCCTCAGCCAATGGAGAAAATAGAGGTTTTGTTCTGTAGCTCCTGTGCAATTGAGCAAGCCTTGCAAAGCAAGCTGTTATGCTGAAGGAAGCAAGATACAGGGAGAAGGAGGCAGATGACAGCCAGTTGCTCAGGGACCTGATAGGAGCTCTCCAGGGGCCTGATTCGACCCCCGAACTGCAAGTTTGGCACCCCTGGGATACGTTATAATGTGCTGAGGCTCCTCCCATTTAGGGCTGGCCCTAGACTGTCTGGCACCCTAAGCAAGTCTAACTTCTGGCACCCCCCTCCCCCGTGCTGATAATGTCACTGAGTCACATGGGGAATGCCCAATTTGATGCCTTCAGAAGGTCGGCACCCTGGACGATCACCTAGTTTGCCTAATAGCAGGGCTAGCTTTGCTCCCACTACCCTCCTGGGGCTCCGCCCCCAAATCTCCAGCTATTTCTCAACCCAGAGTTGGCAACCCAAGGCAAACTGCAATTTCTCACATGCACACGCTTGTGCCACAAGGATTTTTGCCTGCTTCAGAAGATTGCTGTAAGAACCACAATGAATTTTTAACAGAGATAAATGTAAAGTTCCGCATTTAGGTAGGAAAAATCCAATGCATGACTATAGGATGGGGGAGACTTGTCTTAGCAGTAGTCTGTGCGAAAAGGATCTAGGGGTCTTAGTGGACCGTACGCTGAACATGAGCCAGCAGTGTGATGCGGTGGCTAAAAAGTCAAATGCAATTTTGGGCTGTATCAACAGAAGTATAGCGTCCAGATCATGTGAAGTGATGGTATCACTTTACTCTGCTCTGGTAAGACCTCCCCTAGAGTATTGTGTTCAGTTTTGGGCACCACATTTTAAGAAGGATATAGACAAGCTGGAACGGGTCCAGAGGAGGGCGACGAAGATGGTGAGGGATTTGGAGACCAAGTCCTATGAGGAAAGGTTGAAGGAGCTGGAGATGTTTAGCCTGGAGAGGAGGCGGCTGAGAGGTGATACGATCACCATCTTCAAGTCCTTGAAGGGCTGTCATCTAGAGGATGGTGTGGAATTGTTTTCTGTGGCCCCGGAAGGTAGGACCAGAACCAATGGGTTGAGATTAAATCAAAAAAGCTTCCGGCTCAACATTAGGAAGAACTTCCTGACCATTAGAGCAATTCCTCAGTGGAACAGGTTTCCTCGGGAGGTGGTGGGCTCTCCTTCTTTGGAGGTTTTTAAACAGAGGCTAGATAGCCATCTGAAAGCAATGAAGATCCTGTGAATTTAGGGGGAGGCCTTTGTGAGTTTCCTGCATTGCGCAGGGGGTTGGACTAGATGACCCTGGAGGTCCCTTCCAACTCTATGATTCTACAACAGGATTATGTGCTCTGAATGTTTGCTTGTGCTGTACAACTACTATGTTTCAGGGACCTTTTGATACTTCTGTATAATTAATGGCATTTGATTCCGGGTGTTCTTAAGAAGCCGCAGTCAGAATTTTGCAGCCCACTATAGGTAAACACAATTTCGAGAGAGCTCTGGAGAATTCTAAATGGAGAGGCATCAGCATAAAGTTTAAGTTGTGAGTCAAGAATAATACAGAAAGCTGGCTGTAATAGCTTCCTTGGTTTGCTTGCAATAAATTAAACTAACCCCCCACACAAGAACCCCAAACCCCGAACAAAACAAACATCTTTTCCCCCGCCCGCTCCCCCTGTCCATATGTAAATGGAATCTTGACTGCGTGCCCAAATTTTTATGCCTTTTAATGAAAACCAACTTTGACAAAAGACTATGTTTTTCAGATCATGTTTGTTTCTCCGTCTTAAAGCAGTCTGCCCTTTGCCTTTGCAATTAAAAAAAAAAATGGAACAAAAGTCTGAGACATCTTAGAAAGGGAGATCAGATGAAAGAAAGAAAGAAAGAAAGAAAGAAAGAAAGAAAGAAAGAAAGAAAGAAAGAAAGAAAGAAAGAAAGAAAGAAAGAAAGAAAGAAAGAAAGAAAGAAAGAAAGAAAGAAAGAAATTGGATTTATACCCCACCCTTCTCTCTGAATCTCAGCAGCTCACAACTTCCTTTATCTTCTTCCCCCACAACAGACACCCTGTGAGGTAGGTGGGGCTGAGAGAGCTCTCCCAGCAGCTGCCCTTTTAAAGACAACTCTGCAAGACCTATGGCTAATCCAAGGCCATTCCAGCAGGTGCAAGTGGAGGAGTGGAGAATCAAATCGGTCCTCCCAGATAAGAGTCCACACACTTAACCACTACAGCAAACTGGCTCTCAAAGGTATGGCTTGCAGTGAATTGATGTCAATGGATTCTTCAGCCATTCCCATGTGTCTACCTTGGAATGCAGTTCAAAGTAAAATTGTGTCAGTCTTACTTAAATGTGTTCTCAGCTTTTCAGCAAAACTGCATATTAGCTTTTACTCCATGTGTGGCACCCATGGCCATCTCCTAGGGAGCATTTTCAGGCAGTGCCAGAAGTGGCATAGGCAGTTCTAGGAATTGCTGGAAACTCTATGGCAAAACCATAGAGTTTCCGGCAATTCCTAGAGTAACCCTATGCCACTTCCGGTTTTTTACAGGAAGTCACATGACACCACAACTGGAATTGCTTTTCCTCCTGCCACTGCTCAGAAGGGTGGGCAACAGGAACAGAGGGCAATGGATATCCCATCTTGACCAGGGGCCTGGCAGCCACATCATATTTTAGCTGCGCAACAACATCATAAGGTAGTTGCGGGGTGACATGATAGAAGTGATCGACTGCGGGGTGACATGATAGAGGTTTACAAGATAATGCACGGGATGGAGAAAGTAGAGAAAGAAGTCCTTTTCTCCCTTTCTCACAATACAAGAACTCGTGGGCATTCAATGAAATTGCTGAGCAGTCGGGTTAGAATGGATAAAAGGAAGTACTTCTTCGCCCAAAGGGTGATTAACATGTGGCATTCACTGCCACAGGACATGGTGGCGGCTACAAGCATAGCCAGCTTCAAGAGGGGTTTAGATAAAAATATGGAGCAGAGGTCCATCAGTGGCTATTAGCCACAGCATATTATTGGAACTGTCAGGGGCAGTGATGCTCTGTATTCTTGGTGCTTGGGGGGCAAAGTGGAAGGGCTTCTAGCCCCACTTGTGAACCTCCTTTTTCTTTTGGCCACTGTGTGACACAGAGTGTTGGACAGGATGGGCCATTGGCCTGATCCAACATGGCTTCTCTTATGTTCATATGGGCTATTGGTCTGCTCCAGCAGGGTTCTTCTTATGTTGTTGTAAGCCGCTGGGGTCCTTATTGGAGAGAAAGGTGGGGTATAAATCAAGTAAATAAATCAGTGGCACAGGCTCAGAAACTCTTCATTTGGAGCTCTGTCATAACATCAGGCTTGTTTGGTTCCTAAACCCTTGGAACTTTCTTGGAGAATTCCTCATGGATAGCCAATTCTGCCATAATTATTTCCACATGTCTATTTTTCCCCACTGGAGTCATTCCAAAAGCATGCGAGTGTCCTAAGGCAAGCTGCTCTTTTCTGTTTCTCTTCCCCGTCCTCCCAGCGTAGAGCCATAAATTGCCTTTCCGACATGCTTTTGCATGTGTGGCGTGGAGTAACGAACAACTCCCAGGATCTCAGCAGAAACGGCAAGTGCCAATCCAAAAGCCTGCATCGCCCCGAAGCGTAGCATATTGTAGTTCAGAAATCAGACCTCCAGCTAATTACTCTGTTAATTTTTGAATGATAAAAATAGACCAAGCCCTGGGAAATTACACTCAGGCACCTTTAGTTGTTAGAATCTGCCTTCTGTTTGGTTACTTACAGAGACATTTGTTATTCAGAGGAAACTGTGACGGGAGCAACTTATCCAAAGATTTTTACGTTGCTTCCATTTCTCAGCGAGAAAAATGTGTTCTGCTTTCTCTCTCTCTCTCTCTCTCTCTCTCTCTCTCTCTCTTTCTCTCTCTTGCACATACAATTGGGCAAATTTTGGACTCTTTAAAAATCTAATTTATCATGAAGAAATATTGCTGTAGGAACACACTCAATCCCTTTTCTTCCATGCATTTATTTAAAACATTTCTATCCTGCCTCTCTCCCAAGGGACTCGAGATGGATTATGATGGAAAAAAAAAATACATAGAGGGATGACAAATGTACAAATATTTTGTAAGAACAAAAACTGAATATCGACTAAAAATACAGTTGAGCTATTGGTGAACTGTTACTGAGGCGGTAATTGTTACTCTTCTGCAGGGGTGGAATTCTAGCAGGAGCTCCTTTGCATATTAACCAACACCCCTGATGTAGCCAATCCTCCAAGAGCTTACAAAAAAGAGCCCTGTAAGCTCTTGGAGGATTGGCTACATCAGGGGTGCGTGGCCTAATATGCAAAGGAGCTCCTGCTAGAATTCCACCCCCGCTCCTCTGCTTCTGTAATTAGCATTGATTATTATTTCCCTTTCTTGAACACACACCTTAACGCGTTAAAGGGGTCTGTGTGTGTCAGCAAAGCTGAGAGGAGTTTGGACTCCATCAGTTTATAACAATTTTGTTTAGTAACATATGGTAACAATATCTATTTCTTGCATTGTTAATAACTTATTTTTATCTTTCCGATATATTACTTTCTAACCACCCTCCCCCCCCCATTACTTGACCCCTGCCGGTGTTATTTACTTAAAATACTAACATTTAAAGGTACCCTTAACTAATAAAAACAAAGATTAACATTCTTCTTCCTTCTAAGACTTAATCATTATCAAAAATTGTCCAATGTCCTTTTATTTTCCACTCTTTTTCTACATATCTTCTGAACTTTTTCCACTCCATTTTAAAAACTTCTAAGTCATAGTCTCTTAAAATTCTTGTTAATTTGTCCATTTCACTCCATGTCATAACTTTTACAATCCAATCCCATTTTTCTGGTATTTTTTCTTGCTTCCGCAACTGCGCATACAGTGTCCTAGCAGCTGAAAGCAAGTACCAGATTATAGTTCTATCTTCTTTTGGAAATTTTTCCATTTGTAATCCCAACAGAAAAATCTCTGCAATTTTCTTAAATTCGTATCCCAAGATCCTAGAAATTTCTTGTTGAATCATCTGCCAATACTTTTTGCTCTTTCACAAGTCCACCACATATGGTAGAAAGAACTTTCATGTTTTTTACATTTCCAACATCTATCTGGCATCTTATTGTTCACCTTTGCCAACTTTTTAGGAGTCATGTACCATCTGTACATCATTTTAAAACAGTTCTCTTTAATACTATGACACATCGAAAGCTTTATAGAATTCTTCCACAAATATTCCCAAGTTTCCATCTGTACTTCTTTATTTACATTAATTGCCCACTTAATCATTTGAGATTTCACTACTTCATCTTCCGTAGACCATTTTAAAAGTAATTTATATAATTTTGAAATTAATTTTTCATTGTCTCCAAGCAGAACTTTTTCCATTTCTGTTTGCTCTTTTCTTATTCCTTCAGTTTTAATATCATTTTCCACCAAGCTCTTTATTTGTTGCATTTGGAACCAATCATATTTATTATTCAACTCTTCAGCAGTTTTCAGTTCTGTTTTGCCACTTTGTATTTTTAATGGTCGATTGTATGACAACCACTTTTCTTCACCCGTCTCAGCGGTTATTTTTATTACTTCTGCTGGCACTATCCATAACGGTTTTCTCTCATCTCCATACTTCTTATATTTCATCCAAGTATTTAGCAAAATTATTTCTTATATAATGGTGAGAGAAAAAACCATCCATCTTTTTTCCCCATAGTACATATAAGCGTGCCAGCCAAATTTATTTCCATGACCTTCCAACGCTAAAAGTTTTTTGTTTAACAGCATCATCCATTCTCTTATCCACACTAGACAAACTGCTTCATGTTATAATTTTAAATCTGGTAATTGGAATCCTCCTCTCTCTTTTTCATCTGTTAAAATTTTCATTTTGATCATTGGTTTCTTCCCAGCTCACACAAACTCTGAAATTTTCCTTTGCCATTTATTAAATTGTTTACTGTCTTTCACAATCGGAATAGTTTGAAACAAATACATTATTCTTGGCAAAATATTCATCTTAATTGCAGCTATTCTGCCAAGCAATGACAAATTAAGTTTATTCCATTTTATCATATCTTCATCCATTTTATGCCATAGCTTTTCATAATTGTTTTTAAACAAGTCAATATTTTTCATTGTTATCTCCGCATCCAAATATTTTACTTTAGAGGTAACTTCACATCACGTTATTTTCTGCAGTTCCTTTTGTTTGCTTACTTGCATATTTTTACATAGAGGTTTTGATTTTTCTTTATTAATACACAGTCCCACCAATTCCCCATATTCTTGTATTTTAGCTAACAACAAAGGTGTGACTTGTATGGGATTTTCATTTATAAACATTATATCATCTTCAAATGCTCTATATTTGTAAGTAAATCCTTTTAATCCCTCTATTTCTTTATCTTCTTGGATTTGCATCAGTAAGATTTCAAGAGTCATTATAAACAACAGTGGGGAAAGCGGACAGCCTTGTCTTGTACCTTTGCTAATTATCATGTCTTCTGTAAGATCTGCATTTATACATAACCTTGCATGTTGTTCAGTATATATTGCTTTTGTCATCCTTATAAAGTTTTCCCCCAACTCCATTTTCTCCATTACTGCAAACATAAAGTCCCAGTTTAAATTATCAAATGCTTTCTTTGCATCCGCAAAGAATAATGCTACTTCCTTTTCTGGATGTCTTTCATAATATCCTACAATATTTACAACAGTTCTAATATTGTCTTATTTGCCTTTTGGGAAGAAACCCCGCTTGATCTTCCTTTATAAAATTTATCAAATATTGTTTAAGCCGTTCTGCCAAGATTCTTGTATATATTTCATAGTCATTATTTAATAGTGAGATTGGTCTATAATTTTTTACATTTGTGACATCTCTGTCTTCCTTTGGAATCACCGAAATAACAGCTTCCTTCCATGTATTTGGTATTTTCCCTTTTATTCTTATCATGTACATCAATTTCTGAAGTTTCGGAATTAACTCCTCTTTGAAGGTTTTAAAAAATTTAGCTGTATATCCATCTGGCCCAGGTGCTTTTCCATTTTTCATTGCTGCTTCAATTTCTATTTTTTCAATTGGATCATTCAAGACTTTTTCCATATTTTCTGTTTAGGGTGCTATTTTAATCTTTTGTAAATTCTCTTCCATCTTTTCTTTCTTTATTTTAACACCCTTAAATAATTTGGCATAATACTTAAAGAATTTTCTTTTTATTCCTTCTTGATGTACCACCTCTCTTCCCTCCACCACAATTTTATTAATAATTTTACTTTCTCTCTTTTTCTTCAATTGCCAGGCCAAATATTTTCTAGGTTTATTTGCTCCCTCGAAAGATTTCTGCTGCAACCTTTTCAGGTTCCATTCCAGTTCTTTATTTAACAAATGTCTCATTTGTGTTTGTAATATTGTAATCTCCCTCATAATTTTCTTTTTCCCTGGCTTTTTTCTCAGTTCCCCTTCTTTTTTCTTTATTTCATTTTGAATGTCCAGCATCTGTTTTTCTTTTGCCCTCTTGTCTTTATTATTCAATGTAATCAATATTCCCTTTTTATATTCTTGTAGGATGCTTATGTTAGTGGCAAACTGTATGTTTGGAGACTTTGAGTTGGATTAATTGTCTGTGAAAGGTTTTAATGGTCAAATGTGTTCCCCCTGTTCCCCTAGCATCCCCAAATAACCTCAAGAATGTTTTTGACTTGGGGCTACAGGAAAAATAAAGACTAATAATTATGTGGTTTGAGGGCCACAGTGAGGAGATGGAATGGAACAAATTTTCCTTTCTTGCCTGTGTTGCATTTATTTTTGGAGAATGGGAGTGGGGAGGGGCCAAAATGACAGGATAATTTTTGTTTCCTTTCTATTTCCTTCAGGTGCTGTATTTGTAGAAAAAGCAGTAGCGTGACAAAAGAGAAGGCACCACATTTTAAGAAGGATGTAGGCAAGCTGGAATGGGTCCAGAGGAGAGCAACGAAATGAGGGGTCTGGAGACCAAGTCCTATGAAGAAAGGTTGAAGGAGCTGGGCATTTTTAGCCTGGAGAGGAGGCAGCTGAGAGGTGATATGATCGCCATCTTCAAGTACTTGAAAGGCTGTCATATAGAGGATGGTGTGGAATTGTTTTCTGTGGTCTCAGAAGGCAGGATCAGAACCAATGGGTTGAGATTAAATAAGAAGAGTTTATGGCTCAACATTAGGAAGAACTTCCTGACCGTTAGAGCAATTCCTCATTGGAACAGGCTTCCTGGGGAGGTGGTAGGCTCTCTTTCCTTGGAGGTTTTTAAAGAGAGGCTAGATGGCCATCTGAGAGCAATGAAAATGCTGTGAATTTAGGGGGAGGTATTTGTAAATTTCCTGCATTGTGCAGAGGGTTGGACTAGATGACCCTGGATGTCCATTCCAACTCTTGGTCCAATCTTTTTTAAACTTGGAGAGTTTTTTGAGGAGAGGGACTAGATGCTATACGGAAAACTTGATACCTCTACCTCCAAAAGTTATGCGGTCTCTTTAAATGTGATGGCCAGAACTCCCTTTGGAGTTCAATTGTGCTTGTCCCACCCTTGCTCTTGGCTCCACCCCCAATGTCTCCTGGCTCCACTCCAAAGTCCTCAGCTATTTCTTGAATCGGACTTGGCAACCCTATTTGACTGCCTCTCATTGTTAATACTGCACAGTTGCATCCAGTCCCAGATACTCACAGATTTTTTATCCATTATACCCTATAGAGATTGCTCTCTATGGGGTACAATGGAGTGCCCAGCAGATATCCAACTCCCAACAGGAGTGGAATTCTAGCAGGATCTCCTTTGCATATTAGGCCACACACCCCTGATGTAGCCAATCCTCCAAGAGCTTACAAAGAAAGAGCCTTGTAAGCTCGTGGAGGATTGGCTACATTAGGGGTGTGTGGCCTAATATGCAAAGGAGCTCCTGCTAGAATTCCACCCCGACTAACAACCCCATTTTCTGATAACCCTGAAGAGGGAGGAGGGGCTCCAAACCCTGCCCTCACCTGGGAATTCCAAATCAAAATATTACTCCTATTGTTGTGTTGCTGTGCCTAAATGCAGTGATTCTAAGGGTTTCGTTTTTGCTTTCTTTTAACAGTCAGCCATTCTGAGGCTTCCTTGAACTTGGTATAGTGCGCTTAGTGGGTTAAACGTAGGTTGAGACATGGCTTATTCCTGGAGAAGTTTCATTTTGAATCATTTGGAGAGGGTAAAAAGCTTAGCAGCTCACCACTATGGGACTCAGAACCGAAAAAGACAAGTTGAGAAGATGCAGCATTTCATTTAACAACACAGTAACCGCTAACGTCAAACCTGGGTTTCAGCCAGACGTTTGACTGTTATTAGAATAAGGCAGGTTGGGGGCACCTTTTTTTTTTTTTAATTAATCAGATTTTTATTAACAGATTATCTGTTTACAATAAAGAACACTGTGATCTATCACCGCAAATAATGCAGCCTTAGTGAGGATATAATAAACACGTTTAACAAAAAAAAAAGCAAGAAAAAGAAAGAGTAATCCATAAACTAGAGAACCAAGGGGCAGTCATACATTTATACTGAAGACATCCAGTGAAAATATATTCTATTGACTGATTCTGCTGTAGGGATGTACGAACAACTGTCCCGATATTCTATTAAGAAATCCAGTTAATCAAACTCAACTAATTAGAGCTCACAGCTTTTGTATTCTGACCAGAGGAGAGAAAGTGAGCCCAGAACATATTAGAAATAGAGCATATCATGATTTAAAAAAAAAAAAAAAAACGGGTTTTTGGGAGAATATTATGTTTGGTGAGATATTCCACTATTTGGAATCAGAACACAGTAAATTTTTCTTGAGTACATTCTGTCAGAGCATCAACACTATACATTAAGATTTTACTTAGTAGGAAATAATCCCACAGTCGGGTTCTCCGAGCATGTATTGAAGGCAGAGCTTTGTCTATCCAATGTGCAGCAACCTCCAATCATGTTACTGCCAGCAAGAGGGCAATCCTATCTACAGAAATTTTGTTTGATGGTGCATTGGACCACCAGCCTAACAGAACTGTCTCTGGATGAAAGGGGAGAGATTCTCCAGTGATTTCCTTAATTTCTTTTAGTAGAAGAACCCCAAAATGATGAATTTTAGGGCAGGACCACCACAGATGTATGAAGTCACCGCCTTGTAGGGTGGCCAGACCGTCCCGGTCTCCCGGGACATTCCCGGATCTGGCCACCCAATCCCGGATCCCGGGCTGCCTATACCGGGACCATTAAAGGTCCCGGTTTAGGCAGCCCAGGAGCCGGTGGGCCGCGGGCGCGGGCGGGGAAGGCGGGGAGTGAGGGAGGGAGCGTCCCTGCGCCTGCGCAGGGCCCCTGCGCACGCGCAGGGACGCTCCCTCCCTCACTCCCCGCCTTCCCCGCCCGCGCGGGGGGCCGGCAGCGGTGGGGGAGGCCTCTCCGCGGCCTCCGCTGGTCGCTGGGGGCCTTCCAGAGTGTCTGGAAGGCCCCCAGCGACCAGCGGAGGCCGCGGGGAGGCCGCGGAGCACCCGGCGCTGGTCCGGGAAGGCCTTCCAGAGCCTCTGGAAGGCCTTCCCGGGCCAGCGCCGGCCAGCGAAGGCCTCCCCGCGGCCTCCGCTGGTCGCTGGGGGCCTTCCAGAGTGTCTGGAAGGCCCCCAGCGACCAGCGGAGGCCGCGGGGAGGCCGCGGAGCACCCGGCGCTGGTCCGGGAAGGCCTTCCAGAGCCTCTGGAAGGCCTTCCCGGGCCAGCGCCGGCCAGCGAAGGCCTCCCCGCGGCCTCCGCTGGTCGCTGGGGGCCTTCCAGAGTGTCTGGAAGGCCCCCAGCGACCAGCGGAGGCCGCGGGGAGGCCGCGGAGCACCCGGCGCTGGTCCGGGAAGGCCTTCCAGAGCCTCTGGAAGGCCTTCACGGGCCAGCGCCGGCCAGCGAAGGCCTCCCCGCGGCCTCCGCTGGTCGCTGGGGGCCTTCCAGAGTGTCTGGAAGGCCCCCAGCGACCAGCGGAGGCCGCGGGGAGGCCGCGGAGCACCCGGCGCTGGTCCGGGAAGGCCTTCCAGAGCCTCTGGAAGGCCTTCCCGGGCCAGCGCCGGCCAGCGAAGGCCTCCCCGCGGCCTCCGCTGGTCGCTGGGGGCCTTCCAGAGTGTCTGGAAGGCCCCCAGCGACCAGCGGAGGCCGCGGGGAGGCCGCGGAGCACCCGGCGCTGGTCCGGGAAGGCCTTCCAGAGCCTCTGGAAGGCCTTCCCGGGCCAGCGCCGGCCAGCGAAGGCCTCCCCGCGGCCTCCGCTGGTCGCTGGGGGCCTTCCAGAGTGTCTGGAAGGCCCCCAGCGACCAGCGGAGGCCGCGGGGAGGCCGCGGAGCACCCGGCGCTGGTCCGGGAAGGCCTTCCAGAGCCTCTGGAAGGCCTTCCCGGGCCAGCGCCGGCCAGCGAAGGCCTCCCCGCGGCCTCCGCTGGTCGCTGGGGGCCTTCCAGAGTGTCTGGAAGGCCCCCAGCGACCAGCGGAGGCCGCGGGGAGGCCGCGGAGCACCCGGCGCTGGTCTGGGAAGGCCTTCCAGAGCCTCTGGAAGGCCTTCCCGGACCTGCGCCGGCCAGCGAAGGCCTCCCCGCGGCCTCCGCTGGTCGCTGGGGGCCTTCCAGAGTGTCTGGAAGGCCCCCAGCGACCAGCGGAGGCCGCGGGGAGGCCGCGGAGCACCCGGCGCTGGTCCGGGAAGGCCTTCCAGAGCCTCTGGAAGGCCTTCCCGGGCCAGCGCCGGCCAGCGAAGGCCTCCCCGCGGCCTCCGCTGGTCGCTGGGGGCCTTCCAGAGTGTCTGGAAGGCCCCCAGCGACCAGCGGAGGCCGCGGGGAGGCCGCGGAGCACCCGGCGCTGGTCCGGGAAGGCCTTCCAGAGCCTCTGGAAGGCCTTCCCGGACCAGCGCCGGCCAGCGAAGGCCTCCCCGCGGCCTCCGCTGGTCGCTGGGGGCCTTCCAGAGTGTCTGGAAGGCCCCCAGCGACCAGGGGAGGCCGCGGAGCACCCGGCGCTGGTCCGGGAAGGCCTTCCAGAGCCTCTGGAAGGCCTTCCCGGGCCAGCGCCGGCCAAGGAAGGCCTCTCCGACGCCTCCCTGGCCTCGCCGCCGCCCCCGCCGCTGGACTCGCCGCCGCCGCCCGACCCGCCGCCGCCGCCCGACCCGCCGCCGCCGCCTGACTCGCCGCCGACCGCCACCGCAGGTAAGGGGGCCGAAAGCGGGGGGGGGGCGGCCTTCCTTTCTTCCCTCCCTCTTCCCTTCTTTCCTTTCTTCCTCCCTTCCTTCCCTCCCTTCCTTCCCTCCCTCCCTTCCCTTCCTTCCTTCCCTCCCTCCCTCCCCCCTTCCTTCCTTCCTTTCTTCCTTCCCTCCCTCCCTTCCTTCCTTCCTTCCTTCCTTCCTCCCTTCCCTTCCCTTCCCTCCTCCCTTCCCTCCTCCCTTCCCTTCCCTTCCCTCCTCCCTTCCCTCCTCCCTTCCCTTCCCTTCCCTCCTCCCTTCCCTCCTCCCTTCCTTCCCTCCCTCCTCCCCTCCCTCCTCCCTCCCTCCCTTTCTTTCTTCCTTCCCTTCCTTCCTTCCTTCCTTCCTTCCTTCCTTCCTTCCTTCCTTCCTTCCTTCCTTCCTTCCTTCCTTCCTCCCTTCCCTTCCCTTCCCTTCCCTTCCCTTCCCTTCCCTTCCCTCCTCCCTTCCCTCCTCCCTTCCTTCCCTCCTTATGTTCTTATGTGGCGCAGAGTGTTGGACTGGAGGGGCCACTGGCCTGATGCAACAGGGCTTCTCTTATGTGACACAGAGTGTTGGACTGGATGGGCCACTGGCCTGATCCAACAGGGCTTCTGTTATGTTCTTATGTGACGCAGAGTGTTGGACTGGATGGGCCACTGGCCTGATCCAACAGGGCTTCTCTTATGTTCTTATGTGACGCAGAGTGTTGGACTGGATGGGCCACTGGCCTGATCCAACAGGGCTTCTCTTATGTTCTTATGTGACGCAGAGTGTTGGACTGGATGGGCCACTGGCCTGATCCAACAGGGCTTCTGTTATGTTCTTATGTGACAATACTGACTTTGGTGGACCCAAGCACTGATTCAGTGTAAGGGAGCTTTGTGTTTGTGACTGGAGTGGACAATACTGACTTTGGTGGACCCAAGCACTGATTCAGTGTAAGGGAGCTTTGTGTTTGTGTCTTCTGGTGCAATTTTGTTCTCAGATCCTGTATTTACTTCATCAGTATATGGGATAAGGCACTTTCTCAACTGTGCTGCATAATGCAGCCTATTTATTTTGTCCTGTTGGCTCTGTTGGCTCTATCTGCGCCACCTTCATCACTTTTGGGGTGTGGATCCCCCAGTGGGGTGGGCTCCCGACTCCCTCCTGCCTTCCCCCCCCCAAGGTGTCCCTGGCTGGCCTTCAGACATTATGGCCACCCTACCGCCTTGTCCACAATCTTTCCAGCAGAAAAGGCTACTAATAGCTTTCATGCTATAGAGTTGTTTAGGAGTATAATACCAACGGGTAGCCATTTTTAGAGCCTGGAATCGTACGTTAAAAAAGTTTTTGAAGTGAAACTGAAGGTATTCCAAAGTTGATCCCAATCCTCTCTTGTTATTCTATTTTGAGAGTCTGCTTGCCATAATTTTAAATAATGTGGTATTTTTTTTTCTTTTGGTATCACCTAGGAGTATTTTATACAGTTTTAACACCAGTCCTGATAGGGGGCACCTTTTGGGGGACTCATAGAATTGAACCTCCCAATGAAGGGAAGGCATTTAAAAGGTGTGTAGTCCCTTTCAATGTGATGACCAGAACTCCCTTTGGAGTTCAGTGATGCTTGTCACAACCTTGCTCCTGGCTCCGCCCCAAAGTCTCCAGATATTTCCGGAGTCCGGCCTGGCAACCCAGACTCAAAATGGCCGCCACGGCTTACCTTTAGTCACAGAGCGGAGATCCTTGCGCTGAGGTAGCAATCAGAAGCCTCGCTGGGCAAAAGCCACAAGTCCCTCCCACTTTCTGAAGCACTTGGTGGGCATCAAGAAAGGTGTCGATGGATGCCATTATTCCAAGTCTATCTACAGAACTGGGTCATCGTTCTGTGCTTGTGGTCTTAGATTCTCAAATTCTTTGACTGTAGGGTTGCCAATCCCCACTTGGGAGCAGGGGATCTCCTGATTTGGAGGCTCCCCCACTTCAGGGCCATCAGAAAGCAGGGGGGTGAAAGGAAATGTCTGCAGGGCACTCCATTATTCCCCATGGACAACCACTACCATAGGGTATAGTGGCAAATTGATCTGCTGGTATCTGGGCTGTTTTTTAAGGTAGAGGCACCAGATCTTCAGCATAGCATCTGACAGCGCTCCTCAAAATGCTCTTCGAGTTTAAAAAATATCGGACTAGGGGGGGCCCAATTCTATGAGCCCCCAAAGAAGGTGCCTCTATTCTTCATTATTTCCACTGGAGGGAAGGCATTTAAAGGGTGTGCGGTCCCTTTAAATGTGATGGCCAGAACTCCCGTTGGAGTTCAATTGTGCTTGTCACAACCTTGCTCCTGGCTCCACCTCCAAGTCTCCTGGCTCCACCCCCAAAGTCCCCAGATATTTCTTGAATCGGCAACCCTATTTGACTGCCTCTCGTTGTTAATGCTGCGCAGCTGCAGCCGTGCCCTGTTTAGTGTTGCCAATTTCCCAGCTCCTGTTGCCCACTGCTGTTCCAAGCAGGAGAAAAATATTTAAAGATGGTGCCATGTACACCATTATGTCACTTCCAGGGAAAACATGGCAGTGACGGAGGGTAGCTCTAGGAATTGTCCAAAAGTCTAGTTTTACCATAGAGTTTCTAGCCATTTCTAGAGCTGTCGCTTCCACATTTTCACCAGAAGTGACGCAGCAGTGCATGCGACGTCATGCCCCTACCATTTCCAAATTCCCAACCTCCCTGCAAATTCAAGCCAACAGGTGAAAACAGGGTCCCATGGGCGTAGCGTGCAAAACCACACGAACGAACTATGCGGCAGAGCAAACCCAAAGAAGCGGCCAAAAACAAACAAAAAAGGTCTTGTTCCAAATGAAATTAGGCTTGGGTACATGACAAGTGACTGCAGCCACGAAATTAAAGACATTTGCTCCTTGGGAGGACAGCTATGGCGAACCTAGGCCGTATAATATAAAGTAGAGACATCACTCTGCCAATAAAAGTCCATATAGTCAAAGCGATGGTATTCCCAGTAGTAATGTACGGCTGTGAGACCTGGACCCATAAGGAAGGCCGAACGCAGAAGATTAGATGCTTTTGAACTGTGGTGCTGGAGAAGACTCTTGAGAGTTCCTTGGACTGCAAGAGGATCCAATCAGTCAATCCTAAGGGAAATCAACCCTGTTCCCTGGAAGGTCAGATGCTGAAGCTGAAGCTCAGATACTTTGGCCACCAAATGAGAAGGGAGCATTCACTGTAGAAGACCCTGATGCTGGGAAAGACAGAAGGCAAAAGAAGAAGGGGAGGGCAAAAGATGAGATGGCTGGATAGTGTTACTGATGTAACAAACACGAATTTGAGCAGACTTTAGAGGTTTGTGGAAGACAGGAGGGCCTGGCATGACTTTGTCCATGGGGTCGCAAAGAGTTGGACTCGACTGTGCGACTGAACAGCAACAAAACATGACAAGTGCAAGTGACTAAGAAAGGGGAATGAGTTGTATTTCGGCAATCCTAAAGGGCCAGGTAGGAGCATAAAAAATGATCTGAAGGCTGAAATGTGAACCCAGCGATGAAAAGTTGCATTCCTTAATTGCCTCTAGCTGGTTTTTCTTGAGTAATTTTTCATTCAGAACCTCTTTACACTGACTTACACTTTTTTCCCCGGCAGTTAAGCCTATGAGAACAGAAGAAGAGACCCTCCCTGAGAAAACATCCATTCATACTTGAAGAGATTGATCATATTTTACAGGTTTGTGGAGGCTTGCTATAAAACCCCCTGTATTGATTTCAAAGTTCTACGGCTTTCTTTTAAGCCGCTGGGTGGTTGTCGGCCAATATATCTAATGGGTCTTTTGTCACACCAGTTCCTGAGCTGAGAATCAGCAAGGTTATTGTCGAACTGAGAGGTAGCCTCGGAGACGTTATTTGGGGCCTGCCCTACTGAACTCAGTGCGGATCACCGCTAGTGTAACGGGGTTCTTTTTATGACTCCTAAGCCTTTTAGAGGCAGGAGATGTGAGGCAATTTTACTGGGAAGAGTTCACCGGTAAGTTCTCAAAAGCTTCTCAGTTTCCTCAGGTTGAAGCAAATGAAATGCCAGCAAGATGGTTCAAGGGCACTTTGCCCTTTCAGTCGTGAAATTCTGAAAACTAGAATACACTGAATTCTGAAAGCCCTCATCAATTTATCTCTCCAGTAGACTCAGCGAGTTATTACCCGTAAGCAGGATCCCCTCTAAGCTGAGTTAGCGTGAGCTGGCTCACAGGTTTTTAGACTCTAGCTCACACATTTTTGGGGCTGCGACTTGCTTTGCCTTTTTTGCGCACCAAACAGAAACCTCTAAAAACCAGTTTCTGTTCGCCGCGTGGAAAAGGAGAAGCTAGTTGCGGCCCCGGGACAGAGAACATGAAATCTTACAGAACCCCCGCAGAGAAGAGGTGAAACCTGAGGTTCTGCTGGGCTTTTTCTACAAAAAAAAAAAAAGCAGCGCGAAAGGCTAGAGGGAAATCAGTCCCAGAGTCAGGTAATGGCAAACCACCTCTGTTCATCTCTTGCCTTGAAACTCGAAGGGAGTCACCATAAATCAACTGCGTCTTGACAGCACTTTGCCACTACCAGTCCAGGAACTAGGTGGTTCTTTATCACCATTTTTGTGATATTTTTGTGATATTTTGTGATTTGTGACCTAGCCTCAGATCGCAAAGCACGGAGGCACACCATCCACCAGGCTGTCTCTTCCTTTGAGAACGCACGCATCGCTGGTCTTGAGGACAAAAGGAGATCGAGGAAGAATCGCACTGCTACAGCACCAACCCCGAATCAGACTTTTCCCTGCAGCCACTGTGGCCGGATCCGCCTGTCCCGCATTGGTCTTGTCAGCCACCAGCGAGCCTGCAGCAGACGTGGACTACTGCACCCTTCTTAAATCTTCGTTCGCGAAGTCAAGCCGAGAGAGAGAGAGTGATATTATCGCTGGTCATCCATTTATGTCAAGGACCAGTTTAAGTCAAATTAAACTGAGAGCCAGTTTGGTGTAATGGTTAAGCGTGCGGTCTCTTATCTGGGAGAACCGGGTTTGATTCCCCACTCCTCCACTTGCAACTGCCGGCATGGCCTTGGGTCAGCCATAGCCCTGGCAGAGGTTGTCCTTGAAAGGGCAGCTTCCGTAAGAGCTCTCTCAGCCCAATCCACCTCACAGGGTGCCTGTTGTGGGGGAGGAAGGGAAAAGAGATTGTGAGCCGCTCTGAGACTCTTCGGAGTGGAGGGCGGGATATAAATCCAATATCTTCTTCTTCTTCAACTGTTTTATCTTTAAAGCCCAAAATGCCTTTAGTCCTAAGGCTTCCTCCCATACAAACTTCCTTCACCTCGACAAATGAAATTTACTACCAAGGCTCTGCTCAAAGTTAAATTGAACGTGAAAGCGCTACAACGTTCTATTTCCTGCAGTTGCTCACTTCTGGGGGAAAACAGGACATGATGACGGCAGCTCTAGGAATCGCTGGAAACGCTATGGTTTTAGCATGTCCTCACCTGCGACGCTCTCTTTTCTTTTAATGAATATGCCCCCAGAAGAGCGTTACGCTCAGGAAGTAAGAACCTTCTTATAGCCCCAAGCCTGACACGGATTTGGCTGTCCTCAACCAGGGACAGGGCTTTTCTGGCCCTGGCCCCTACCTGGTGGAGCTCCGTGGCACAGAGTGGTAAAGCTGCAGCACTGCAGTCCAAGCTTTGCTCATGACCTGAGTTCAATCCCGGCGGAAGCTGGGTTCAGGTAGCCGGCTCCAGGTTGACGCAGCCTTCCATCCTTGCGAGGTCGGTAAAATGAGTACCCAGCTTGCTGGGGGGAAAGTGTAGATGACTGGGGAAGGCAATGGCAAACCACCTTGTAAAAAGTCTGCCGTGAAAACGTCATGATGCGACGTCACCCCAGAGTCGGAAACAACCGGTGTTTGCACAGGGAACTACCTTTACCCTTTTTTGGTGTAGCCAGTTTGGTGTAGTGGTTAAGTGTGCGGACTCTTATCTGGGAGAACCGGGTTTGATTCCCCACTCCTCCACTTGCACCTGCTAGCATAGCCTTGGGTCAGCCATAGCTCTGGCAGAGGTTGTCCTTGAAAGGGCAGCTGCTGTGAGAGGCCTCTCCAGCCCCAGCCACCTCACAGGGTGTCTGTTGTGGGGGAGGAAGGTAAAGGAGATTGTGAGCCGCTCTGAGACTCTTCAGAATGAAGGGCGGGATATAAATCCAATATGTTCATCTACCTCACAGGGTGTCTGTTGTGGGGGAGGAAGATAAAGGAGATTGTGAGTCGCTCTTACACTCTTCGGAGTGGAGGGCAGGATATAAATCCAATATCTTCATCTACCTCACAGGGTGTCTGTTGTGGGGGAGGAAGGGAAAGGAGATTGTGAACCACTCTGAGACTCTTCGGAGTGGAGGGCGGGATATAAATCCAGTATCTTCATCTACCTCACAGGGTGTCTGTTGTGGGGGAGGAAGGGAAAGGAGATTTTGAGCCGCTCTGAGACTCTTCGGAGTGGAGGGCGGAATATAAATCCAATATCTTCTTCTACCTCACAGGGTGTCTGTTGTGGGGGAGGAAGGGAAAGGAGATTGTGAGCCGCTCTGAGACTCTTCGGAGTGGAGGGCGGGATATAAATCCAGTATCTTCATCTACCTCACAGGGTGTCTGTTGTGGGGGAGGAAGGGAAAGGAGATTGTGAGCCGCTCTGAGACTCTTCGGAGTGGAGGGCGGGATATAAATCCAATATCTTCTTCTTCTTCTTCTACCTACCTGGTGGAACTTTCTGCTGGAGAGCATCCGTGTCCTGTGAGATGTTCCACCAGGCATTTGGTTGAGCACAGTGATTGCACAACATGTCGTTCGACACTCTCACACCCTTTGCTCTCCACAAGCCCCCACCCCGGGGAAACTTGTGAAATCAACACATCAGGCCAACACACCTCCCATTTTCTGCTTCATTTTCCTCCTGCCCTTGCCTTGGGAAGCCAAAATCAGTGTCTGTTTCAAGACTGCAGGTTCCCAGCCATGAAGCATTCGCCTGAGATGTGTTAAGAGCTTTACCTGTTGGTTAGCAGGTAGGCAGGGCTTTTTCTGAGCGGGAACGCACAGGAACGCAGTTCAGGCTGGCTTGGCATCAGGAGGCGTGGCCTAATGTGCTAATCAGTTTCTGATGGGCTTTTTCTACAAAAAAGGCAGTGGGAAACAATGGTGATGTCAGGGTGTGGCCTAATATGCAAATGAGTTCCTGTTGGCCTTTTCTACAAAAAAAGCCCTGCAGGTAGGATGACCTAACTAAAGTTCTTCAGGTCCCCCCTCCCCAGTTCCACTCCAGACTTTTTTTTTTTGGGGGGGGGGGTTTCTGTGAAGTTTCAAGAAGTACGTGGGCACTAAGAAATGTACTACTGCAAAGATCTCAAACTCATTTGTTATGACTACCAGATCTGACATAAATGAGACCTTGTCAGACTAGTCCACGTATGTCATAGAATGTAATCCAGGCCGCGAAGATATAAACATTATAAAGGACACAGACAAACACAAAGATTTTTTTTAAACTTAACATATAATATGCTTAAAAGATTAGCGCTCTTGTAATATTTTGTTTAAGAGCCCCATGGCGCAGAGCGGTAAAGCTGCAGTGCTGCAGTCGGAGCCCTCTGCTCATGACCTGAATTCGATCCCGGCGGAAGCTGGTTCAGGTAGCCGGCTCCAGGTTGACTCAGCCTTCCATCCTTCTGAGGTCGGTAAAATGAGTACCCAGCTTGCTGGGGGGAAAGTGTAGATGACTGGGGAAGGCAATGGCAAACCACCCCATAAAAAGTCTGCCGTGAAAACGTTGCAAAAGCTACGTCACCCCAGAGTCAAAAACGACCGGTGCTTGCACAGGCGACTACCTTTACCCTTTTAATATTTTGTTTATTTAACAGTTTCTGATCTCTTGCTCTGAATTATTGCATTAAGATTTGGAGACAATATCTGTGCTGTAGCAATCTTGAGTATGCTGTTCAGGTGTGTATCTGTAAGTTGCAAACCAACTTTTGAGGTATTGACTTTTATTACCGAAATCTCATGGTCATACACAAAGATTTTTTAGAAACTTAAAATATAATATGCTTAAAAGATCAGCACTGTTGCAATATTTTGTTTATTTAACAGTTGCTGATAACTGACACCTCTTGCAATGAATTATTGCATTAAGATCGGGAGACAATGTCTGTGCTGTAGCAATCTTGAGTATGCTGTTCAGGTGCGTGTCTGTAAGTTGCAAACCTACTTTTGATTTATTGACACTTTTGATTTATTGACTTTCATTACCATTTGACTTTATTGACTTTCATTACCGAAATCTCATGGTCAATGCTTTGAGCCTAAGAACCAGGGGAAAACATGAAATGGCTGGGCATTGCAAGCTAAGATGCCAATGGAGAAAACAGAGGTTTTGCTCTGTAGCTCCTGTGCAGTTGAGGAAACCTGGCAAAGCAAGCTGTGTTGCAGAAGGAAGCAAGAGAGAGAGAAGGAAGCAGATAACAGTGAATTGCTCATGGGCCTGATTCAGGCCTACAGCAGCATGTTTGACACCCCTGTACTACTGGATGGTACAGATGGTTGTGTTGCAGGAACCTAGGATATTGACACTCGATTATATGTGAGAAATCTGTGATTGTCTTCCAATACATACAGTTTTTAATTCTTTCAAAGCAGCCATAGAGATAGAAGTCAATTCTGGCTGTGCCACTGAAGGAGAGGGCGTTTTTAATCATGTTCTCCCTCGTGCTTTTGTGGGAGAATTCAGCCTTCCCCCCCTTCCCTGAGTTATACCAGCCTTAACCTTCAGCTGAAGCTAATGGAAATGTGATGGCAGAGATTTCCTTTGACAAATGCCACAGGAGCGAAGGGTTAATCTCTACAGATCCCAAACCCATAACCTCAATCCAAGTCAAGATCCACCTCCTGGCTGTATTTGTAAATGTCTATTAGGAGTTCTGCTCACAAAACCCACCCTTTCTTTTGGTTTCTCCTCCTTTGTCACAGTTTAGATTGCAAGTCATACGAGCCCCAAAGAGCACTGAGGTCAGCAGGGAAGAACAAGCTGACTATCCCTGGGCCAAAGGAGGCGAAATTGCAGAACACTCGTGCACGGGCCTTCTCCGTTGCAGCTCCGTGCCTGTGGAACCAGCTCCCGGAAGAGGTGCGGGCTCTGTGGAGCCTAGACCAATTCCGCAGGGCCTGCAAGACCGTCCTTTTTAGGCAGGCCTTTGCAGACTGCTGACAAAGGATGGCCGAACGGACGACCCACCAAAGTGACTCTATTTAGTGATCTCTGCCATTACGCAAATAGACAGAATAGCGCCAGGAACATCACTGTTGCTGTTAAATTATGTAAACTGGAATGGTTTTTTAAGACACTGTTGATTTAAACTATTGTATAACTTTTAATGTCGTTTTAAAATTACTGTATATGCTGTATAACTTTTTATCTGAATTTGTTGTTAGCCGCCCTGAGCCTGCCTAGGCGGGGAGGGTGGGATATAAATAAAATTTATTATTATTATTATTATTAAGTCACTTTGGGATGCCATTCCATAACCAAAAACAATAACAGCACCCCGTATATTTTGGCTTCTGTTACAACTGAGGGGTGGCATGATAGAGGTTTACAAGATTTTGCATGGGATAGAGAAGATAGAGAAAGGAGTCCTTTTCTCCCTTTCTCACAATACAAGAACTCGTGCCCATGGAAATCATTGCGTATTGTTGTTTGTTCATATTTTAGATTTATCAACCAACTTGATGTAAAAGTTGGTTTAATACAAAGTAGGAGTCACGTCGCACCTTTAAGACCAACAAAGTTTTATTCGGAATGTAAGCTTTCATATGCATGCCAGTTTGGTGTAGTGGTTAAGTGTGCGGACTCTTATCTGGGAGAACCGGGTTTGATTCCCCACTCCTCCACTTGCACCTGCTAGAATGGCCTTGGGTCAGCCATAGCTCTGGCAGAGGTTGTCCTTGAAAGGGCAGCTGCTGTGAGAGCCCTCTCCAGCCCCACCCACCTCACAGGGTGTCTGTTGTGGGGGAGGAAGGTAAAGGAGATTGTGAGCCGCTCTGAGACTCTTCGGAGTGGAAGGCGGGATATAAATCCAATATCTTCTTCAATATCTTCTTCATGCCTACTTCTTCAGAGGGGATAAGGTACAGTGGGCTAAAATGCATGTAGTTAGTGGGTCAAGGGTGTAAACTGATACAAAGCTAGCTTGGAGAAACGTCGACTGAGGGGTGACATGATAGAGGTTTACGAGATTATGCATGGGATGGAGAAAGTAGAGAAAGACATACTTTTCTCCCTTTCTCACAATATGAGAACTCGTGGGCATTCAATGAAATTGCTGAGAACGGATAAAAGGAAGTACTTCTTCACCCAAAGGGTGATTAACACGTAGAATTCACTGCCACAAGAGGTGGTGGTGGCTACAAGCATAGCCAGCTTCAAGAGGGGATTGGATAAACAGCTGGAGCAGAGGTCCATCAGTGGCTATTAGCCACAGCGTATTGTTGGAATTCTCTGTCTGGAAGAGTGATGCTCTGTATTCTTGGGGCTTGGGGGGGCAACAATGGGAGGGCTTCTAGTGTCCTGGCCCCACTGATGGACCTCCTGATAGCACCTGAGTTTTTTGGCCACTGTGTGACACAGAGTGTTGGACTGGATGGGCCATTGGCCTGATCCAGCGTGGCTTCTCTGACTCAGAGTGTTGGACTGGATGGGCCATTGGCCTGATCCAACATGGCTTCTCTCATGTTCTTATGTGACACAGAGTGTTGGACTGGATGGGCCATTGGACTGATCCAACATGGCTTCTCTCATGTTCTTATGTGACACAGAGTGTTGGACTGGAGGGGCCATTGGCCTGATCCAACATGGCTTTTCTTATGTTTTTAATCAAATGGCAAAATAGTGTAATAAATTGGAAGACCATTTGGTCCGCGTAGCAACATTTTGTATTGGTATATGCATTTCACCAACGTTTTGAATGGATGCATTGTGATAACTTTTTCTGGCATTGAATAAGAGTTCATTATAAAATAAAAGAAACCAAAAGCACAAAAGGCAAGCGGCTTCTGAAAATAACCCCGCTCTGCCACCAAATTTGTTGGGTAAATAAAGGCACGGAGGCGATGGATCAGAAGGGGAAAAAAGGAACTCATGGGCGCTCCATGAAATTAATGAGCAGTTGGCTTGGAACAGATCAAAGGAATTATTTCTTCATCCAAAGAGTAATTAACATGTCGAATTCACTGCCACAGGAGGTGGCAGCAGCCACAACAATAGACAGCTTCAAGAGGGGATTGAATAAACATATGGAGCAGAGGTCCATCGGTGGCTATTAGCCAGGTATAGATGGAACACTCTGTCTGGGGCAGTGATGCTTAATCTTCTTGGTGCTTTGGGGGCAACAGTGGGAAGGCATCTGGATGGCTGGCCCCTTGTTGGACCTCCTGATGGTACTTGGGTTCTGGCCACTGTGTAACTGGGTTCATTGTCCTAATCCAACATGTCTTCTCTTAAGTATTCTGTAAAGCACCAAAAAAAGGTTTGGTGTAACATAAATCTGTATTTTTTTTTCCAGAAGTTTACAAGTGTACAGATCTCCTTCTGATCTGTCACTTCAGTGAAGACAAAAAAAGATACTATCAGGAAGCTGGGGGAACAGGGGGGGATAAGAAACCATTTTAACAGATCAGTGACTTTTGTTCTGGGGAAGCCTGCCCTCCCCCCCCCCGCCCCAATACTCCACCCTCTGAGTTAAGGAACACCAGCCCAGCGCTGGCACCTCATGGAAGATTGCAAGAGATGGAGACCTGCTTGATCAGCATCACACCAATGCTGCAACATCACTTCCTGCCCAAGCAGGAAATGATGTCATTGTGTTGATGCAGCTCTCTAGGATTCATCAAAAACTCTATGATTGAAGAACATAAGAAGAGCATTACTGGATCAGACCAGTGATCCACCTAGTCCAGCACCCTGTTTCGCACAGCAGCCAGCCAGTTCCTCTGGAGGGCCAACAATAGGGCAGAGAGGCTGATGCCTTCATAAGACCATCAGAAGGGCCCTGCTGGATCAGACCAGTGGTCCATCTAGTCCAGCATCCTGTCTCACACAGGGGCCAACCAGTTCCTCTGGACGGCCAACAACAGGGCAGAGAGGCTGAGGCCTTCATAAGAACATAAGAAGAGCCCTGCTGGATCAGACCAATGGACCATCTAGTCCAGCATCCTGTCTCACACAGGGGCCAACAAATTCCTCTGGATAGCCAACAACAGGGCAGAGAGGCCGAGGCCCCCATAAGAACATAAGAAGAGGCCTGCTGGATCAGACCAGTGGTCCATCTAGTCTAGCATCCTATCTCACACAGTAGTCAACCAGTTCCTCTGGAGGGCCAACAACAGGGCATAGAGGCCGAGGCCTCCATAAGAACATAAGAAGAGGCCTGCTGGATCAGACCAGTGGTTTTCTAGTCTAGCATCCTGTCTCACACAGTGGCAACCAGTTCCTCTAGAGGGCCAACAACAGGGCAGAGGGGCTGATGCCTTCACAAGGACATCAGAAGGGCCCTGCTGGATCAGACCAGTGCTCCATCCAGTCCAGCATCCTGTCTCACAAAGGGGCCAACCAATTCCTCTGGAAAACCAACAACAGGGCAGAGAGACTGAGGCCTTCACAAGAACATAAAAAGAGCCCTGCTGGATGAGACCAATAGACCATCTAGTTCAACCTCCTGTCTCACACAGTGGCCAGCCGGTTCCTCTACACGGCCAACTAACATGTCTCCTTGCTCTGAGATTCAGAAGATTAGTTCCCCTAAATATGGAGATTCATCCCTTGCCCACCCTCAGGCAACAACATGGAACAGGAGTCCAGGGCATAAAGTCTCCTGCTGTAGCCGAAAACCTACCTGAGATTCGTCAGGTAGCCTCTACGACCGATTTTGCACTCAGCTTACCCCGCTGTCACGTTCCTCTTCTCCATGCAGCGTCCTTTGGATTTCCCACTATCTGCTCCGGAGCTGCAGCAAACATGACGGTTTTCACGCAGCAAACTAAAAAACAGTTTCTGTTTGCCCTGCGGAAGCTGCGATGTTTCCTGCAGCTCCAGAGCAGATAGTGGGAAATCCGAAGGATGCTGGGCGGAGAAGAGGAACGTGACAGCAGGGTAAGCTGAGTGCGAAATCGGTCTACCAGTATATAATTCGGAGCAATTGCAGGACCAGCCTCCAAGAGACTTATTTTCACCCTCTGTCCTATTTGCATGCTGGAAACTCTGGGCTCATGCTGATAGACTCCCCAAAGCTGTATTTGTTCAAAGTGTTGCTCACTTAGGGTACTCTGTTGCATAAACAGAGGACAAGCGAAGAAACCCGAAGGCTCACGATGCCCTGTGATTAGTTTAGATATTTGGAGTACAGAAGAAGAAGACGACATTGGATTTATATCCTGCCCTCTACTCCGAATCTCAGAGTAACCCACAATCTCCTTTATCTTCCTCCCCCGCAACAGACACCCTGTGAGGTGGGTGGGGCTGAGAGAGCTCTCCCAGAAGCTGCCCTTTCAAGGACAACCTCTACCAGAGCTATGGCTGACCCAAGGCCATGCCAGCAGGTGCAAGCGGAGGAGTGGGGAATCAAACCCGGTTCTCCCAGGTAAGAGTCTGCACACTTAACCACTACACCAAACTGGCTCTCTCTCTCTCCTGGCTCTGGGATTCAGAGTTTTAGTGCTTCTGAATGTGGAGGCTCTCCTCAGTCACCATGGCTAGGAGCCATTGATAGACATCCTTCATGAATCTCTCTAATGAGAGTCAGTTTCTTGTAGTGGTTAAGAGCGGCAAACTCTAATATGGAGAACTGGGTTTGATTCCCCACTCCTCCACATGCAGCAAGTTGGGTCACTGGGTCAGTCCCAGTTCTCTCAGAGCTGTTCTCTCAAGCAGTTCTCTCAGAGCTCTCTCTCAGCTCCAGCTACCTCATAGAAGAAGAAGAAGAAGAAGAAGAAGATATTGGATTTATATCCCGCCCTCCACTCCGAAGAGTCTTAGAGCAGTTCACAATCTCCTTTACCTTCCTCCCCCACAACAGACACCCTGTGAGGTAGATGAAGATATTGGATTTATATCCCGCCCTCCACTCCGAAGAGTCTCAGAGCGGCTCACAATCTCCTTTCCCTTCCTCCCCCACAACAGACATCCTGTGAGGTAGATGAAGATATTGGATTTATATCCCGCCCTCCACTCCGAAGAGTCTCAGAGCGGCTCACAATCTCCTTTCCCTTCCTCCCCCACAACAGACACCCTGTGAGGTAGATGAAGATATTGGATTTATATCCCGCCCTCCACTCCGAAGAGTCTCAGAGCGACTCACAATCTCCTTTCTCTTCCTCCCCCACAATAGACACCCTGTGAGGTAGATGAAGATATTGGATTTATATCCCGCCCTCCACTCCGAAGAGTCTCAGAGCGGCTCACAATCTCCTTTCCCTTCCTCCTCCACAACAGACACCCTGTGAGGTGAGTGAGGCTGAGAGGGCTCTCACAGCAGCTGCCCTTTCAAGGACAACCTCTGCCAGGGCTATGGCTGACCCAAGGCCATGCCAGCAGGTGCAAGTGGAGGAGTGGGGAATCAAACCTGGTTCTCCCAGGTAAGAGTCCGCACACTTAACCACTACACCAAACTGGCTCTCACAGGGTGTCTGTTGTGGAGAGAGAAAGGCAAGGAGATTGTAAGCCACTCTGAGACTCTGTGTAAAATGTCCAAACAATACTATTAAAGAAATAACTACCCATACCAACCACTTAGAACATTACTTTGAATTCCTTAATAGTACATAACAAAGCATACACTTTTAAAGGACAGAACAAAATATTACATTTAAACGGGAAGGGAGAACGATAAGTTCCCAAAACCTAACAGTTCAACAGGTAAGTTAATTTTTCTTTCTTTTTTAGGTTGACTGTCCACTCTTCCCGTGGCACAGATACTGAAAGGATGGACCTCAGGACGCAAGGAGAATAGCAGACTACAGTTCAAGAGATTCTTTGATGTGCAGTGATATTTTAATCCTTATACAAGCTGAACGGGCTCTCCCAGGGCTTTTGAACTTCGTTTGCACCTGAAGGGCTTTTTCCAAGCTTCAACACATGACAAGGCACTTCCAACCAACTCAGTACTTCACATTCTTACGCTTGTTTCCCACGCTAATGCAACCCAGATCAAAGGTTTCCTGAATTTGTTAATTTTACTATTCTGCTATTGGATTTTTGTGGCGCAGAGTGGTAAAGCAGCAGTACTGCAGTACTGTGATCTGAACTCTCTGCTCACGACCTGAGTTCGATCCCCGGCGGAAGCTGGGTTTTCAGGAAGCCGGCTCAAGGTTGACTCAGCCTTCCGTCCTTTCGAGGTCGGTAAAATGAGTACCCAGCTTGCTTTGGGGGGGAAAGCATAGATGACTGGGGAAGGCAATGGCAAACCACCCCGTAAAAAGTCTGCCGTGAAAACGTGAAAGCAACGTCACCCCAGAGTCGGAAACGACCGGTGCTTGCACCACTTGTTATTCTAAACCTCACCAGCTATATGTAGCTCTGCTTACTGTACTTCATTCCTTGTCTGAAGAAGTGTGCATGCACACTGTTGTGTATGTGGACTAATATTGTGTATTACTAGTGTTCCTGCTGGCTCGAAGAAGAAGAAGAAGAAGAAGAAGATATTGGATTTATATCCCGCCCTCCACTCCGAAGAGTCTCAGAACGCCTCACAATCTCCTTTACCTTCCTCCCCCACAACAGACACCTTGTGAGGTGGGTGGGGCTGGAGAGGGCTCTCACAACAGCTGCCCTTTCCAGGACAACCTCTGCCAGAGCTATGGCTGACCCAAGGCCATGCTAGCAGGTGCAAGTGGAGGAGTGGGGAATCAAACCTGGTTCTCCCAGATAAGAGTCCGCACACTTAACCACTACACCAAACTGGCTCCACACACCCCCCTTCAGGGATTTGAAGCTAACTAACAGTAGGAGAAGAAAGGGTTGAGCAAACTTCTGCTTTTCAGTTAAATAAATTCCATGGGAAACTGATCTCCCCCCCCCCCCCAATGTTGCCTGTTTGAACAGGCAGATGTTCAAATAAAGCACTGACCACCAATGTTTGGCCGCCTTGTACTTTCAGACACTCCTTCAGAGAAACAAAACGTGCCTGTTTCTACCTGGAAAGCAAGTAGAAAAGTGAGCAAAAGTTTCCGCGAGCCTTCTCCAGTGCCCTGTTCTGTAATGGATAGAGCAATAACAGAGCATTCGGTAAATTCTTCCTGTGTTTGGTATACTTGGAACCCAATTTAGGATATAAACCTGGATTGAGGAGGGGGAAATCTAAGGTTGCCAGTCCAACTCAGGGGAGGGACAGTGGCTCAGTGGTAGAGCATCTGCTTGGCAAGTAGAAGGTCCCAGGTTCAATCCCCGGCATCTCCAACTAAAAAGGGTCCAGGCAAATAGGTGTGAAAAACCTCAGCTGGAGACCCTGGAGAGCAGGGGAGAGACAGTGGCTCAGTGGTAGAGCATCTGCTTGGTAAGCAGAAGGTCCCGGGTTCAATCCCCAGCATCTCCAACTAAAAAAAAGGGCCCAGGCAAATAGGTGTGAAAAACCTCAGCTTGAGACTCTGGAGGGCCGCTGCCAGTCTGAGTAGATAAGACTGACTTTGATGGACCCAGGGTCTGATTCAGTAGAAGGCAGCTTCATAGGTTCATAAAAAAAAGGCAGGGACGGTGGCTCAGTGGTAGAGCATCTGCTTGGCAAGCAGAAGGTCCCAGGTTCAATCCCTGGCATCTCCAACTAAAAAGGGTCCAGGCAAAGAGGTGTGAAAAACCTCAGCTTGAGACCCTGGAGAGCCGCTGCCAGTCTGAGTAGACAATACTGTCTTTGATGGACCGAGGGTCTGATTAAGTACAAGGCAGCTTCATATATTCAACTCAGGAAATATCTGGGGACTTTGGGGGTGGAGCCAGGAGTCTCTGGGGGTGGAGCCAGGATCAAGGTTGTGACAATTGAACTCTGAAAGGAGTTCTGACCATCACATTTAAAGGGATAGCACTCCTTTTAAATGCCTTTCCTCCATTGGAAATAATGGAGGATAGGGGCATCTTCTTTTGAGGCTCAGAGATTTGGGAATTTTTTTTATTTTATTTTTTTTAGAAGAGGCACCAGATGCTATGCAGAAAATTTGGTATCTCTGCCACAAAAAACAGCCTCTCAGAGCCCCAGATAGCCATGGATCAGTTCAAACGGAGAGCCAGTTTGGTGTAGTGGTGACATGTGTGGACTCTTATCTGGGAGAACCGGGTTTGATTTCCCACTCCTCCACTTGCACCTGCTGGAATGGCCTTGGGTCAGCCATAGCTCTGGCAGAGGTTGTCTTTGAAAGGGCAGCTGCTGTGAGAGCCCTCTCAGCCCCACCCGCCTCACAGGGTGTCTGTTGTGGGGGAGGAAGGGAAAGGAGATTGTGAGCCGCTCTGAGACTCTTCGGAGTGGAGGGCGGGATATAAATCCAATATCTTCTTCTACCTCACAGGGTGTCTGTTGTGGGGGAGGAAGGGAAAGGAGATTGTGAGCCGCTCTGAGACTCTTCGGAGTGGAAGGCGGGATATAAATCCAATATCTTCATCTACCTCACAGGGTGTCTGTTGTGGGGGAGGAAGGGAAAGGAGATTGTGAGCCGCTCTGAGACTCTTCGGAGTGGAGGGCGGGGTATAAATCCAATATCTTCTTCTACCTCACAGGGTGTCTGTTGTGGGGGAGGAAGGGAAAGGAGATTGTGAGCCGCTCTGAGACTCTTCGGAGTGGAGGGCGGGATATAAATCCAATATCTTCTTCTACCTCACAGGGTGTCTGTTGTGGGGGAGGAAGGGAAAGGAGATTGTGAGCCGCTCTGAGACTCTTCGGAGTGGAGGGCGGGGTATAAATCCAATATCTTCATCTACCTCACAGGGTGTCTGTTGTGGGGGAGGAAGGGAAAGGAGAAGCCGCTCTGAGACTCTACGGAGTGGAGGGCGGGATATAAATCCAATATCTTCTTCTTCATTATACCCTATGGGGACCAGTCTCCATAGGGTATAATGCAGTTCCCAACAGATATTCCACCACCACCACCACCCCCCCCCCCCACACACACACACTTTCTGATAACTCTGCCTCCACCTGGGGATTGGCAACTCTAGGAACCTTTGCTTGCTGTCTTCTTAAATGCACATCTTTCGTTTTGTGATTTCCTTGAGCTCCCCCCCCCCCCTTCCCTCTTGGAAAGGCAAACCAACACCATAGGGGAAAATTCCAGGACCTTGTGTGTGTGTGTATTTGTGTATGTGTGTGTGCGTGTGGCCCAAGCTGGCTAAGTCATCATACCGATTTCATTTCCTCCAAGAAGCCTCAGCCAAAAGAAAAAGCATAATTGACTCAAATTCGAGCATTTAACAGCATGTTCTGGTGTTTATTTTTAATGATGACTTCAAGGTTTTAAGGGAGTTTATTTTATTTTTTAAAAAAAAACCTGTGGCTAGACTCGGCGACTGACCGCTCAACGGAGTTTGGAATCACTTCTGCCAGTACGCCGAAGTCTCACTCGATTTTGGAGAAGTCACACCTCTAATAAACGCTACGGGGCTCGTACCTGAACTTCTGGCTTTGGAGAAACTGCGCCGAAGTCTTTGAGACCAGCACAGCCACCGCGCTAGTCCTCTTCCTGCCAACTTTATAAGGCTGCCTGGGAACATAAAATAACAAATCCAAAGACTGCATGTGCGATAATGAGCTCCCAAAGGGCGAAGGGAAGTTTCGTTCATACCAGGCTGCCTACGAGAGCATGTCAAGTGCCGCGTGATTTGTGAGCTTAACCAAGATGGAAGAAGAAGAAGACGATGATGATATTGGATTTATATCTCGCCCTCCGCTCTGAATCTCATCGTCTCAGACTGGTTCACAATCTCCTTTATCTTCTCCCCCCACAACAGATACCCTCCACAACACCCTCCACAACAGGCCCAGAGCTGAGGAGTACAGCACTCCAAGAGAAAACGTAAACAGACAAATAAGGCATAAGAACGTAAGAGAAGCCATGTTGGATCAGGCCAATGGCTCATCATCCAGCACTCTGTGTCACACAGTGGCCAAAATAAAACAGGTGCCATCAGGAGGTTCACTAGTGGGGCCAGGACCCTAGAAGCCCTCCCACTGTTCCTCCCCTCCCAAGCACCAAGAATACAGAGCATCACTGCCCCAGACAGAGAGTTCCATCTATACCCTGTGGCTAATAGCCACTGATGGACCACTTCTCCATATGTTAATCCAACTCCCTGTTGAAGCTGTCTGTGCTTGCAGCAGCCACCACCTCCTGTGGCAGTGAATTCCACGTGTTAATCACCCTTTGGGTGAAGAAGGACTTCCTTTTATCCGTTCTAACCCGACTGCTCAGCGATTTCATGGAGTGTCCATGAGTTATTGTATTGTGAGAAAGGGAGAAAAGTACTTCTTTCTTCGCCTTCTCTATCCCATGCATAATCTTGCAACCCTCTATCATATCACCCCCTCAGTCGACATTTCTCCAAGCTAAAGGCATTGGTGGCTTGTAGGAAATTCTGACCATAGAGGTTCCAGGGAATCTTAGAGCTACTACTAATATCACTCATGGATAGCTCTAGGAATCACCTGGAACTCTATAGTCAGGACTTCCTGTAAGTAGCAAATATGTGGTTATGGCCTTTTGTTCAGTGTCTATTATTCTCAGTTGTATAAATGCCTTGCAGTGTTCACCCCCTGGCTCTCTTTCATATATGTAGATGGTGAAATAAAATAAGATAAGATTTTATTATTTATTAAATAATTATTAATTAATTAATAATTATTAATTAATAATTATTTATTATTAAATAATATTTCATTTATACACTGCATTTCTTCCCAAAGGGGCCAGTTTACATCATTCCTTTCACCATTTTATCTTCATAACAACCATATGAGGTAGGTTAGGCTGAGAGTGTGTGTGGTCCAACTTCACACAACAAGCTTCCATGGTATAGTGGGATTTGAACCATAGATAGACTCATGGAGGATAGGCCTATTAGTATCTACTAGCCATGATCACTGAGAAGAACCTCCATGATCAGAGGCACTAAATGTCTGAATTCCAGAGCTGGGAATCAACACCAGGGGAAGGCCTTGGTCTCTGTGTCTTGTTGTTGGTTCTCCAGAGGATCTGTGAGATTAGGATGCTGGACTAGATGGACCACTGGTCTGATCCAGAAGGGCTGTTATGTTATTATGGAGGCCTTGTTTACTATGCCCTGTTGTTTGCCCTCCAGAGGAACTGTGAGAAAGGATGCTGGGCTAGATGGACCACAGGTGTGATCTAGAAGGGCTCTTATATTCTTATGGAGGCCTTGGCTACTATGCTCTGTTGTTGGCCCTCCAGAGGAATTGTGAGATAGGATGCTGGACTAATGGGCCACAAGTCTGATCCAGAAGGGCTCTTATGTTCTTTTGGAGGCCTTGGCCATTGTGCCCTGTTATTGGCCCTCCAGAGGAACTGTGAGATAGGATGCTGGACTAGTTGGACCACAGGTCTGATCTAGAAGGGCTTCTATATTCTAATGGAGGCCTCAGCCACTATGCCCTATTGTTGGCCTTCCAGAGGAATTGAGAGATAGGATGCTGGACTAGATGGACCACAGGTCTGATCCAAAAGGGCTGTTATGTTCTTGTGGAGGCCTCAGTCTCTATGCCCTGTTGTTGGCCTTCTAGAGGAACTGGTTGGCCACTGTTTGAGACAGGATACTGGATTAGATGGACCACTGGCCTGATCCAGAAGGGCTCTTCTTATGTTCTTGTGAAACTGGGTCTCTCAGATCCTAATCCAGCACTCCAGTCCCTACACCACACTGGCTTTTTGCAACATTTGTTCCAGAATCTATTCTCAGGTTGAATCCTATGGGAAGTCCAAGAAGTGAAAAATGACAGCAGGGCAATCTTTGGCATGTGGATGTGAAACAAGACCCCAGAGGAACCTGTAGAGTACTGTTTTAGAAGAAGCATAGCCACAAAAGATTCACTGTTCTACGGTTGCCAAGTGCCCTGCGGGGGGGGGGGGGGGGGGCAGGACGGGACTTGGCAACCGTTTTCTGAGGGAGAGCATTTTGGGAGGTACAGACTCTGTGGTACCTATTGTACTGTAGAGTTTTCCCTTCCAAAATGCTAGAGCATCCAGGAAAACCATCGAGTTTTCCCGGAAATGCCTAGAGAACCTAGCACAATGATGTACTTGTGGGTGACATCATTGTGCCGGCGATGTCATCGCGCCCAATGTGGACCGGTGGCCTGGGAACCTCCCGGGCAGGAGAACCCCTGCCCGGGGGCTTTGCAGCCCTACACTGTTCCCAAGTGCCACGTGTGGTTACGGCCGACACATCCAGGGATCTTCGTAATTCAGACAAGAAGTTTGCATCTCTGGGTGTTTGCTGTTTCTGTAACGCACATTTTGGTTGCATTAACCAGCATCCAAGCGATAATACAAAAAAAAAAAAGGAGCATTGCACCTGTGAATCAGGACAGAGGAAGGTATCTGATTATTATGGATCCAAGCGGGTAGCCGTGTTGGTCTGAAGCAGTTGAACAAAGCGGGAGTCAAGTGGCACCTTTAAGACCAACCAAGTTTTATTCAGAACGTAAGCTTTCGTGTGCTCTCTAAGCACACGTCATCCGACGAGGGGATCAGGTATAGACTGGATCCCCTTGTCTGATGAAGTGTGCTTAGAGAGCACACGGAAGCTTACTTTCTGAATAAAACTTGATTGGTCTTAAAGGTGCCACTCGACTCCCGCTTTGTTCAACTGCCACTAGTATGTCGCTGAATACTACCATCCATCTAGAAGAAGAAGAAGAAGAAGAAGAAGATATTGGATTTATATCCCGCCCTCCACTCGGAAGAGTCTCAGAGCGGCTCACAATCTCCTTTCCCTTCCTCCCCCACAACAGACATCCTGTGAGGTAGATGAAGATATTGGATTTATATCCCGCCCTCCACTCCGAAGAGTCTCAGAGCGGCTCACAATCTCCTTTCCCTTCCTCCCCCACAACAGACACCCTGTGAGGTGGGTGGGGCTGGAGAGGGCTCTCAAAGCAGCTGCCCTTTCAAGGACAACCTCTGCCAGAGCTATGGCTGACCCAAGGCCATTCCAGCAGCTGCAAGTGGAGGAATCAAACCCGGTTCTCCCAGATAAGAGTCCGCACATCTAACCACTACACCAAACTGGCTCTCCAAGACACCTCACAGAGCAATACAGAGAATTAAGAACTAAAATGAAGCTGGACCGCCTATGTAGGAAATTTTACAGCACCATTTTTTAAGTTTTAAATTATAAATTGTTTATGTGTTTTTGATTTTATAATCATAAGGTATTATTATTGTTATATTATAACTGCGAGCCACCCAGAGTCCATATGTGGAGTGGACGGCATACAAATTTAAAGCAAATAAATAAATATTTCTTCATGCACATTGGCGAGAACCCTTCTTACAATCCCAGCAGGAAGCTGCTGTTACTCACTGGGAAAGGCATTTGGTGTGAAAAAGAATATGGCTCCAAGCAGATCCGATGTCCTCCAACGACAACCGCATCGAATCAAACCCCAAAGCATATCCCAGATGCATGGAATAAACACATTTTGGGGTGCTTGGCTAGTGTTTAGACAGCTGGCTCTCAGGGAAATCTGTGTGACTCTCCGTATATGGAAGGACAAGAGACTCTTGGGAAGGAAGTCTGATATGATACCAAAGCAGACACTGGATGTGAGCAGCTCCACATCTGGAAAGGAGAATGGCAGCTCCTCCCCCATCAGTTACTGTAGGCCTGCTGGGAAAGGTTGGTTTTACAGGCCCTGCAAAATTGGGAGAGATCCCACAGGGCTCTCGCGGCCTCTGGAAGTGTGTTCCATAAATTAGGGGCTGCCACAGAGAAGGCCCTCGCCCGTGTAGAGATATAAGGGCCAAATAATATCAATTGTAAACGTACAACATAAATATGATCAAATATGCCAAAATGTGTGTGTTTGTTACGAATTAGATAAAAACAAATATAGGCCCAATGGTAGCCTCAACACAGCATCAGTGTTCCCTCTAAGCTGAGTTCATGTGAGCTAGCTCACAATGTTTTGGCCTCCAGCTCACGCATTTTTGTCTTAGCCCAGGCAAAATGGCCCCAGAGCAAGCTAATTTATGCAGTAGCTCCCAACTTTAATGCCAATTACTCACAAAGTAGAATTTTTGCTCACAAGATTCCGCAGCTTTGAGGGAACATTGCACAGGATAAAAATCACACATAGTTATCAAGCAGAAAACATATGTGACCAAGACCAGGGCTCTTTCTCTAGCGGGAGCTTCCCTGCATATTAGGCCACGGCCCCCCTGGTGTAGCCAATCCTCCCGGAGCCTATAGTAGGCCCTCTACTAAGAGCCCTCTAACCTCTTGGAAAATTGGTCACATCAGGGGGCGTGGTCTAATCTGCAGATTTGCTTAGGGTTGCCAAGTCCAATTCCAGAAATATCTGGGGACTTTGGGGGTGGAGCCAGGAGACACTGGGGTGGAGCTAGGAGCAAGGGTGTGACAGGCACAATTGAACTCCTTCCCTCCACCCTCCCCTTCTCCGATTCCACCCCAGAGGCGGAGCGGGCGACGCCGCCACGCGGCTGCCGCTTCTTCCCCGCCCCACAGCAGCCGCTCCTCCGAGATGGGCCCAGCCTGAGCCCATCTCGGAGGAGCAGCCATGGAGCAGCCGAGGCGAAACCAGAGAAGGGGAGGGGAGGGTGGAGGCAGGCCAGGAGCACGGCGAGCCGCGAGTCCAGGTCCTAGAAGGACCCAGACTCGCGGCCCGCCACGCTCCTGGCCCGCCCCCACCCACCCCGACTCCACCTCAGAGGCGGAGCGGGCGATGCCGCTGCCGCCGCCCCGTCCCCGCCCCATCCCAGCTGCTCCTCCGAGATGGGCCCAGCCTGAGCCCATCTCGGAGGAGCAGCCACGGTGAAGCGGAGAAGAGGCGGCAGCCGTGCAGCGGCGTCGCCCGCTCCGAGATGGGGCGGCTCGCCATGCTCCTTGGCGCCGTTTCCCCCCTTCCCCCGCTTCCATTTTTTGGGGGGAGCAGGGGAAGAGGCTGGAAATCCTGGGGTCCCCCACCAGGGCAGGAGGGTTGGGAAGCCTAGATTTGCTCCTGCTAGAAAAAGAGCCCTGACCAAGACTATACTCATTTTGGCCAATTCGGCCTTCCTTAGTGGTCAAATATTGCATATTTGTAGGCTTGCCCCAGGTTTTGCAGGCTGAGAGAGCCCCAGGTTTTGCAGGCTACTCCCCCACTGCTGACAAGTGGGGGCGGGGAGCCCTGCCACAACAGCCAGTATATGCCTTTCCACCTCTGAAGGCTTTCCACCTCTTGGAAGCTTATAAGAAGCTTGGACACTTGGAAGGTGTGTGTGCCTTTAAATCTCAGTAGGAGCAAGGCTGAATGGAGTTGGGGCGAGCAGACACAGCCATGTGGCTGTCCCCAGTAAATCCGTGAACTGTGAGAAAAGAAGAGAAGCCAGTACAGTCCCTCTATTTGTTTTACATTTCTTTCAGAATTCATTTGCATAAGTAAAGGGAACCTTTCATTTCCCGTGTTAGTTGGAAGAAATTGGTGGAAATACAGCAGATGGTTACATTCAGCAACTCCCGTGAGTAAATTGCCCTAGTGAGATCACAAAAATGTGTGCTTGAAAACTGCATTTATTCTTGGCTGCTTTGTGAGTGTGGGTGGGTGAGTGAGTTCACTTTCATTTAGTGGAAGTGCAGCTAGCTGCTGGGGACAAGGAAATGAAGACTGTATTCAGGGGGACTGCACTGCTGTATTTTTATTTATTTTAGGGAAGGAGAAAGTCTCCTGGCTCCACTCCCAAAGTCCCCGGATATTTTCCGAGTTAGACCTGGTAACCCTACTCATTAGCTCCAGGTAATACAATGAACACTGAAAATAAGACCAATCAAAAATGATTTTATAAGAAAGCTCAGTGATTTGAATATATGCATAACTGAAATATTGAAACAAGTTTGACAAGTTGATACTTAGCATTTTTTTTAACTGACTAGCAATGCTGATTAGGCAGTTATGCATGGGATAGAGAAAGTAGAGAAAGAAGTCCTTTTCTCCCTTTCTCACGATACGAAAATTCCTAGGCATTCAATGAAATTGATGAGCAGTTGGGTTAGAACTGATAAAAGGAAGTCCTTCTTCACCCAAAGGCTGATTAACACGTGGAATTCACTGCCACAGGAGGTGGCGGTGGCTACAAGCATAGACAGCTTCAAGAGGGGATTGGATAAACCTATGGAGCAGAGGTCCATCAGTGGCTAATAGCCACAGCGTATTGTTGCAACTCTCTGTCTGGGGCAGTGATGCTCTGTATTTTTGGTGCTTGGGGGGCACATTGAGAGGGCTTCTAGCCCCACTGGTGGGCCTCCTGATGGCACTTGTGTTTTTGGCCATTGTGTGACACAGAGTGTTGGACTGGACGGGCCATTGGCCTGATCCAACATGGCTTCTCTTAGGTTCTTATGTCTGGGGCAATGATGCTCTGTACTCTTGGTGCTTGGGGGGCACAGTGGGAGTGCTTCCAGCCCCACTGGTGGGCCTCCTGATGGCACTTGTGTTTTTGGCCATTGTGTGACACAGAGTGTTGGACTGGACGGGCCATTGGCCTGATCCAACATGGCTTCTCTTAGGTTCTTATGTCTGGGGCAATGATGCTCTGTACTCTTGGTGCTTGGGGGGCACAGTGGGAGTGCTTCCAGCCCCACTGGTGGGCCTCCTGATGGCACTTGTGTTTTTTGGCCATTGTGTGACACAGAGTGTTGGACTGGACGGGCCATTGGCCTGATCCAACATGGCTTCTCTTAGGTTCTTATGTCTGGGGCAATGATGCTCTGTACTCTTGGTGCTTGGGGGGCACAGTGGGAGGGCTTCTAGCCCCACTGGTGGGTCTCCTGATGGCACTTGTGTTTTTTGGCCATTGTGTGACACAAGAGTGTTGGACTGGACGGGCCATTGGCCTGATCCAACATGGCTTCTCTTAGGTTCTTATGTCTGGGGCAATGATGCTCTGTACTCTTGGTGCTTGGGGGGCACAGTGGGAGGGCTTCTAGCCCCACTGGTGGGCCTCCTAATGGCACTTGTGTTTTTGGGCCATTGTGTGACACAGAGTGTTGGACTGGATGGGCCATTGGCCTGATCCAACATGGCTTCTCTTAGGTTCTTATGTCTGGGGCAATGATGCTCTGTACTCTTGGTGCTTGGGGGGCACAGTGGGAGGGCTTCTAGCCCCACTGGTGGGCCTCCTGATGGCACTTGTGTTTTTTGGCCATTGTGTGACACAAGAGTGTTGGACTGGACGGGCCATTGGCTTGATCAAACATGGCTTCTCTTAGGTTCTTATGTTCATGAGAAGGAGGGCAGGAAGGTTGTAACCGGGCTTAGTTCTTGTGGCTGTTCCTTGCAGGCCCAGGGAAATGTTGATTGCCACTTTGGGAACAATCGACAGCTTTTCATCAGGCCAGTTTGGCCAGGGATCCTGGAGGTTTTTGTCTAGGGTTGCCAAGTCCAATTCAAGAAACATCTGGGGACTTTGGGGGTGGAGCCAGGAGACTTTGGAGGTGGAGCCAGGAGCAAGGTTGTGCCAAGCATAATTGAGCTCCGAAAGGAGTTTGGGCCATCACATTTAAAGGGACCACATACCTTTTAAATGCCTTCCCTCCTTTGGAAATAATGAAGGATAGGGACACCTTCTTTGGAGGCTCATAGGATTGGAACCCCTGGACTAATCCTTTTGAAACGTGGAGGGTATTTTGAGGAGAGGGGCCGGATGCTATGCTGCAAATTTGGTGCCTCTACCTCAAAAAAACAGCCCCTCCAGAGCCCCAGATACCCGCAGATCAATTATCCATTATACCCTATGGGAATTGGTCTCCATAGGAAATAATGGAGTGCCCAGCAGAAATTTACCTCCCTACGCCCCCTCCACTTTCTGATGATCCTGAAGGTGTGTGTGGGGGGGTCCAAACCAGGGGTTTCCCGCCCCACCTGGGGATTGGCAGCCCTATTTTTGCCCTCTTTTGGGCATGGAGCAGGGCTCACCGGGGATGTGCGTGTGTGGGGGGAGGCATTTGTGAAATTCCTTCCAACGCTATGATTCTATTATCCTCTTCTTAACCTAGAATGAATGTATTCCCATCCTCTGCTAGAATATATTCCATCCATCCAAACAGCGCCGTAGCCAGGGTTTTACAAGTTGGGGGGCATTTTTAAAAGTTGGGAAGGCCCTTTCCCATCCACTGTGGGGCTTGCCACTTCTCAGAAGCTTTGTAGGGTAGAGGCAAAAGCTGGAGGCTCTGAATGTGGCCAAATTGAGACAGCCAACCCTAGAACTTTGGAGTGAAGAAGGGACTGTACCCTGCGTGCTAGCAGGGGTGGGGGGTGGGGGTTCCTTCCATTCCCTCTTTCCCACCCTGGCACTTTGCAGCCAGCAGCTCTATCCATCCTCTCTCCTTGCACCCAGCCCATTCCACAGGGGAGGGACGGTGGCTCAGTGGTAGAGCATTTGCTTGGGAAGCAGAAGGTCCCAGGTTCAATCCCCGGCATCTCCAAAAAAGGGTCCAGGCAAATAGGTGTGAAAAAACCTCAGCTTGAGACCCTGGAGAGCCGCTGCCAGTCTGAGAAGACAATACTGACTTTGATGGACCAAAGGTCTGGTTCAGTAGAAGGCAGCTTCATATGTTCATGTTCACAGGGCTTCCTCCGCCTCCCTCCTCTCGACCTGTTGCTTTTGCTGCCGCAGTGAACTGTGCCCTGCTCAGCTCTCTTGGCTCTGGCTGCCACTGATGACGCTTCACCGACTCAGCCATGGCAAAAAGAACATGAAAAAAGCAGACTGCATGCTGGAGGTCCCCTGGAAGTCGGCGGGGGGGGGGGGGGGGGGCTCTGCCTGGATGTCAGGGGGCAGTGCCCCCACAGGCCAATGTCATCCCAGCCAAAGGGCAACTAGAACGATTCAAGGGTTGGAACACTTCCCCTATGAAGAAAGGTTAAAACGCTTGGGGGCTCTTTAGCTTGGAGAAACGTCGACTGCGGGGTGACATGATAGAGGTTTACAAGATTATGCATGGGATGGAGAAGGTAGAGAAAGAAGTACTTTTCTCCCTTTCTCACAATACAAGAACTCGTGGGCATTCGATGAAATTGCTGAGCAGTTGGGTTAAAATGGATAAAAGGAAGTCCTTCACACAAAGGGTGATTAATATGTGGAATTCACTGCCACAGGAGGTGGAGGCGGCTACAGGCATAGCCAGCTTTAAGAGGGGATTGGATAAAAATATGGAGCAGAGCTCCATCAGTGGCTATTAGCCACAGTATATATATGTGTATGTGTGTGTGTATACACACACACACATATATTGGGTCCTGTGAGACACAGAGTGTTGGACTGGATGGGCCATTGGCCTGATCCAACATGGCTTCTCTTATGTTCTTATGTGACACAGAGTGTTGGACTGGATGGGCCACTGGCCTGCTCCAACATGGCTTCTCTTATGTTCTTATATGTCACAGAGTGTTGGACTGGATGGGCCACTGGCCTGATCCAACATGGCTTCTCTTATGTTCTTATGTGACACAGAGTGTTGGACTGGATGGGCCATTGGCCTGATCCAACATGGCTTCTCTTATGTTCTTATGTGACACAGAGTGTTGGACTGGAGGGGTCATTGGCCTGATCCAACATGGCTTCTCTTACGTTCTTATGTGACACAGAGTGTTGGATTGGATGGGCCATTGGCCTGACCCAACATGGCTTCTCTTATGTTCTTATGACCCACCCTGTGGCTACAGGCCTGGTTAGGCACAGCAGTGATTTTGCAACCTCCCCTGATTGAAAATGTACAGCCCTCACTTGTGTTTTGACCATCTCCAACGGAGAGAGAAATACAAAACAGGGATATTTCTCATTCCCTGACGTGTCAGTCATCCCAGCCAATTAGAAGGCTCGCATGCCAAAGAAAACCTGCCCGGTCTCTGCGAGCCATTGGCCGTGCCGCAAAATCACTCCGAACCCATCGCCAAACCGTGCCAATCCGTTTCCATGCCAGGCTGCTGCAGCAAGCAGGATTTCCAAAAGGGCTGCTTCTGCACATCGAGAAATTTTCAGTTTCCTGCTGTCACGAGTTTGGGCAGAAGTCCACCGAAGGTCTGGCATCCATCACTGTGGGTGGGTGGTCTTTTCTCAGGGTAATGCAAATTGCATCGTCTTCTGGCAAGGGCAGTGAAGCCCAGGGAACAGGAACGCAGCCAAGGAATAGCCTTGATGTGGATGGCCAAAAACCATCCCGTGGTAACCAGTCCAAAAGCATCCAATTGAGATTTGCCTCAGTCCTGAATCTCAAAGTTCTGGTACAGATTGGGTTGCTTGGTCCAATTCAAGAAGTATCTGGGGATTTTGGAGGTGGAGCCAGGAGACATTGGGGGTGGAGCCAGGAACAAGGGTATGACAAGCATAATTGAACTCCAAGGGAGTTCTGGCCGTCACATTTAAAGGGACAGCACACCTTTTTTAAATGTCTTCCTTCCATAGGAAATAATGAAAGATAGGGGCACCTTCTTTTGGGGCTCATAGAATTAGACCCCTGGTCCAATCATTTTGAAATTTGGGGGGTTACTTTGGGGAGAGGCACTAGATGCTATACTGAAATTTTGGTGCCTCTACCTCAACAAACAGCTCCCCCAGAGCCCCCGAAACCTCCAGATCAATTCCCCATTATACCCTATGAGAATCAATCTCCACATAGGGAATAATGAAGTGCTCAGCAGATGTCCCCCCCGCCCGTTTCTGGCGACTCTGAAGCGAGGGATTGGCCTCTCTACTCACGAGTTGCTGCCAGCTTCTTCAAAGCAACACAGACACCCCATCCCAAGAGGAAGCCTTTCAATCGGAGACTGGAGCCTCCAGAGGGGGAAAGTCACATGATGGTGTGGGGGCGGGGCTTCCCGTCATTGGCCAGCTGACTGGGGGCGGGAAGGAGCCTGGGAAAGCGGAAGAACCCCCGCTGGGACCTGGGGATTGGCAAGCCTACCCAGCATAGAGGTTTGTGGCTCAGGGGCAGGGGTCATTACATAGAAAAAGAGATGCCAGAGCTCATTAGCACAACTCATTTGCATAGGCCACACACCTCTGTCATCCCCAGAAGGTGTACTCAATTCTATCAGCTCAGCATCGACCTTAAAATGCTTCTTGAGTTATAGTTATAATAATAGTTATAGTTATAAAAATTATAATAAAAACCTGACTCCCATCACAGTTTGAAAGTTACTTTCTCCTATGTGGACCCAGTGGCATGAGGAAGATTTCCATTTGTCTGCTTATACTGCTTATGCTATACTGAAAATTTGGTGCCTCTACCTCAAAAAACAGTCCCCCCAGAGCCCCAGATACCCACAGATCAATTCTCCATTATTTTCTATGGGAATAAATCTCCCTAGGGAATAATAGAGTTCCCAGCAGACATTTCCCTCCCTCCCACTTTCTGATGACCCTGAAGCAGGGGGAGGGCCTCCAAACTGGGGGATCCCCTGCCCCCACCTGGTGTACCTATTTAAGATTAGGTAGTAGCAGGGGTCATTTTGCAGAAAAATAGGTGGTGGAGCTCATCCAGGGATTCTTATGCAGCTGCACCTACTATTCAATGGACAAAGTGTGAAGGAGGAGGTGGAACTCTCAGAAAGGTTCAGGAGCTGTGCTCCTGTGAGCTCCCGCTGAATCCAAGGCCTGGGTAGCAGACATATAAACTTTTTAAAGGACACAGACAAACACGACTAAAGAATTTTTAAAATTTAAAACAAAACATGCTTAAGACAGTCGCGTTGGTCTTAAAGGTGCTTTGTTTGTATTTCTCCCATGGGATCCAGGAAACTGGGAAAAGGAACCTCTTGCTCTTTCCCTCCCTCCCCAGGGTACCAGGAGGGGGTGGAGCCTCAACCAATAGAGAAAATTGAGGTGTTGCTCTGTAGCTCCTGTGCAATTGAGCAAGCCTTGGAAAGCAAGTTGAGATGCAGAAGGAAGCAAGAGAGAAGAAGAAGGAAGCAGACAAGAGCCAGTTGCTTGGGGGTCTGATAGGAGCCCTCGGGGGCCTGATTCAGCCCCTGGGCCACATGTTTGACACCCCTGATATAGAGGTTCTAGAGCTCTGCTTCTTTGAGTTCCTGCCTAAAATGAGGCCTGGAGTAACTCAAGACACTGTAGATAAGGATGGTGCCTAGACAGAGGTCCCAGCATAGAGGCTCCAGGTTGAGGAGAAGCTATACCAGCAGTAGAAATTTAGGAAATGCAGTCGATTTCCTTTTGGACTGGTGCTTCAAATAATTATTCAGTTTGGGATGGTATGAGGAGTGTAAGCTGGAATTTACAGCTGACCAGTGGCAACCTTTAAAACCAAATGCATAAATATCAAAGATGCAATCTTTTAAAATTCTTACCAGGTGTTATCTATCTCCACTGCAATTGCATTATATTAATCAGACCCTTAGTCCAAAACGTTGGAAGCTTTGTGGTTCTCAAGCATAATTTCTTCATTGCTGGTGGGGCGGGCTTGTGATAAAATAGCAGCTTTTGGGGATTCCATCATGGTGCACAATTTTTTCATAACTAAGAAACAAATACCTAAGCGACCTGAATGACTCTTACTTTCTTTATGATGTCAATGTACCTAAAACAACAAAAATTTAAATTGAATTCTTACTGCCAGCAGCACGAGCTGCTATTGCTTCTGGGTGGAAACGGAACTCACCACCATCCATTTCTTTATGGTTTGATAATATCTGGTGGGTTTTTTATGTTATGGAAAAGATTTTGTACCATAATCAACATAGAGGAATCACTGAGTGTAAGTCTGACTTCCCAGCAATTTGGTTGCCCTTGTTAAATTATATGATCTTAATAGATAATGTGCCAAATCATGTATATGATTTGGTTTAGTGGTTAAGAGAGCCAGTTTGGTGTAGCGGTGAAGTGCGCGGACTCTTATCTGGGAGAACCGGGTTTGATTCCCCACTCCTCCACTTGCAGCTGCTGGAATGGCCTTGGGTCAGCCATAGCTCTCGCAGAGGTTGTCCTTGAAAGGGCAGCTGCTGTGAGAGCCCTCTCAGCCCCACCCACCTCACAGGGTGTCTGTTATGGGGGAAGGAGATTGTAAGCTGCTCTGGGACTGATTTAGAGAGAAGGGCGGGGTATAAATCTGTGGTCTTCTTCTTCTTCTATATCCCATAGATCTGCTACAATTGTAATCTGATTATGATCTTAATCACATCTCACAATTCTGTATTTGGTTTTGTGCTTACCTGTACTGTACGTATTTATTTATTTTATTAAAATGTAAAATACATGTTTTTAAAAAGTCTTATTAATCTAAGCTGTGAATCAGTCTTGTACCATAGTTTGGAAGCAATGTTCTGTTGTCTTTGGAAGTTATATTCTATTACAGGGGTGGCCACGTGTGGCTCTTTCACCCATATTGTGTGGCTCTCAAAGCCCCGACCACCCCATTGACCACCTTGGAGAAGGCATTTGTCTCTTTAAACCACATCTCCTAGCCAAGCCAGCGGCAGCTTGGAGAATACATTTAAAGTTAAAGTTGCTTTCTTTTCACCTCTTCCTCCCTTCCCAATCTATTTTCCTTCCTTCCTTCCTTCCTTCCTTCCTTCCTTCCTTCCTTCCTTCCTTCCTTCCTTCCTTCCTTCCTTCCTTCCTTCCTTCCTTCCTTCCTTCCTTCCTTCCTTCCTTCCTTCCTTCCTTCCTTCCCTCCCTCCTTCCTTCCTTCCTTCCTTCCTTCCTTCCTTCCTTCCTTCCTTCCTTCCTTCCTTCCCTCCCTCCCTCCCTCCTTCCTTCCTTCCTTCCTTCCTTCCTTCCTTCCTTCCTTCCTTCCTTCCTTCCTTCCCTCCTTCCTTCCTTCCTTCCTTCCTTCCTTGCAGCTCTCAAATGTCTGATGTTCATGTCTTGCAGCTCTCAAACTTCTGATGTTTATTCTATGTGGCTCTTACATTGAAAGAGAGACAGAGACAGAGAGAGCACACTTTGTACATAAAGTGCCTGAGCTGGGTTTGTGTACGGGGTGTGTTTTGCATATCCAGCAAGGATAACCACACTCCAGATTTATGGGCCTTGTGGACGGGTTGCTATGGCAACCACTCCAGCTGCTCTGCACCAAACAACCTTGTCATGTGACCATTTATCAGATGCACATCAGGTCCGGGATGGCGCTCTGTCTTCCTCGCCCAGAACAGCAGGACGTTTGCTGCATATTAATTGCTCTTGGCCTTTTAGCAGTGCGAGTCCAAAAAAACGAGCCAGACATCTGGTGCAGATGTGGCAGGAGAGTCTGGAGGCGGGCCGTGCTAGCCACAACTTGGCGACGATTTGTGCGAGCAGCCGTAAAACCTGGTCAAGGTACCACCTTCTCATTCAGACGGCCCAAACTGTCTGCGACTTGGATCTGCCGGTGCCGGCTCGATCCACCCCTTCCTGAGACCAGTAACAGAAGCCACATGGTTGATTAAGCCCCTCGGCCTCTGGCAGCCGTTTGTGGATGCCTTCACGGTTAGAGCTGCCAGCCTCCAAATAGCATCTGGAGATTTCCTGCTATCCAGGGGTGGAATTCTAGCAGGAGCTCCTTTGCCTATTAGGCCACACACCCCTGATGTAGCCAGTCCTCCAAGAGCTTACAAAAAAGAACCTTGTGAGCTCTTGGAGGATTGGCTGCATCAGGGGTGAATGGCCTAATACAGGGGTGGACAAACTTGCTTAACATAAGAGCCACACAGAATAAATGTCAGATGTTTGAGAGCTGCAAGACATGAATGTCAGATGGTTGAGAGAGGAAGGAAGGAAGGAAGGAAGGAAGGAAGGAAGGAAGGAAGGAAGGAAGGAAGGAAGGAAGGAAGGAAGGAAGGAAGGAAGGAAGGAAGATGGGGAGAGTGAGGGGAGGTGGAAAGAAAGCAACTTTAACTTTAAATGCATTCTCCAAGCCACCGGCTGCCTTGGAGAAGTGATTTAAAGAGAGAAATGCAGCCACTTGTGGCTCCTGAGCTGTAGTTTGGCCACCGCTGCACTAGAGCTTCTCTCTGTCTCTCTCTCTCTCTCTCACACACACACACACTGCTCTCATTTTTGCTTTTGAGCCACCTTCTGCCCAGCTTCTTGGGCCATCTTGACTTTCCTGTAAGTTGTTTGCTTGAAGTGGCATTAGAGACGGGCTGTACACCTTTCAAAAGGCAAGTTGAGCTGCTGTGGAGGGGAGCCGTGCCCACCCCTCCTTGAGAAAACCCGCTGCGATAGACAGTGCGGTGAGGAGGGAAAGATGAAAAGTTCACTCATCTAAAACTGGAGGGCTGCGACTGAAAACACGAAAGGTTAACCCGAACAAGCGAAGAGGAATGCACAGACAATGACCTCATTCGGCGAAGACATCTTTTGCCAAGCGGATCAGATGCGAAAAGAAGAGCAGGGCCTGTTTATCTCCAGCCTTTTCCAGGGGGAGGAGAGTTTTGAACTCAGGGGCTTTTTCATAAACCTTCCTTTTAAGAGCTTATCTTCCATAGATTTATAGCCACAGTGGAGACCAGAGGGGAGAGCGTTGGAAAGGATAAGGGACCTACTGAGGTATTGAAAACCGTCCAACAGTTTTCCTTCTAAAGCTTGCAGAAAACCTGATCTAGGCTACCGCCTTTCCCCCCCTTTATTGATGAGCTGCTATGACATTTTCTAAAAAAAACTATTTTTTTAAGTCAACAGCTGGAATTGGGAGAGCCCAGGTCCAAAAAGCACACTTGAGATGTTCCAAGAACATGTCTCAAACAAGTCCATTAACGATTTAAAGAGAGAGAGAGGCCTGGGCTACAATTTTAAGTGTGTGTGTGTGTGAGAGAGAGAGAGAGAGAGGCTGGTGTAACTTCCTAAGCATCTTATTGGTCTCCATCAGACAAGGGACTCTCAGGAAGAGCTGGAACTTGCCAAGAGAGGTCAGAGAAATGCCAAAAAAGAAAAAAAGGAAAACCTTCTGAGACGAGTAGGCAAGAGAGGGTGATGGGAAACATCTGTTGCGAACATGACTGGAGAAACAGGCTTCTGCTGAGCCTACCGGAGCAATTCCCTTCCTGGAATTTGGTTTCCCCTAAATATAAGCTGCAAATTTTCTTGTTGGTTAAGGCCACAACACGGGTTTCAATTAAAGCAGCCAGTGTTTGAATTTAGGGTTGCCAATCCCCAGGTGGGGGCAGGGGATCCTCCGGTTTGGAGGCCCTCCCCCTGCTTCAGGGTCGTCAGAAAGCGGGGGGAGGGGAGGGAAATGTCTGCTGGGAACTCTGTTATTCCCTATGGAGATTTATTCCCATAGAAAATCATGGAGAATTGATCTGCGGGTATCTGGGGCTCTGGGGGGGGGGCTGTTTTTTGGGGTAGAGGCACCAAATTTTCAGTATAGCATCTAGTGCCTCTCCCCAAAATACCCCCCCCCCCAAGTTTCAAAAAGATTGAACCAGGGAGTACAATTCTATGAGCCCCAAAAGAAGGTGCCCCTATCCTTCATTATTTCCTATGGAAGGAAGGAATTGAAAAGGTGTACCGTCCCTTCAAATGTGAGGGCCAGAGCTCCCTTTGGAGTTCAATTATGCTTGTATATGTAATGATATAATGATGCTGTTATATGTAACGATGCTGTTATACGTAATGATATGTGAAAGTGTGCGAAGTTGAAGTGTTTAATTCTCTATTACAATTTTGAAGTATTTTTCATTAATTGTTCGTTATTTTTCCACAGTTTTTGTTGTTGTTGGTCGAGTTATTCCCTGTGGAACTCTAGGCTTTTCATTCCCACCTGGGGATTGGTAACCCTTGGGGTACAACTTAAGTCCTTCTTCCCTACCTCGAGTTCCCCCCCCCCAGAGTTTCCCCCTCGCAAAAGCCATGGAGAGCAGTCTGTGTGCCACCCCTCCCCGATTCATGGGGCTCTGCAGTGGGCTTTTCCAACTGTTGGCACGCGGTGAGTCACTGAAGCGGGAGTGCAAAGCCAGTTGGCAGCCCCAAAATGTCAGGAGGAGGAGGAGGTGGTTTAATTTTGAAAGGCCTCCCGTGCCAGTTGGCTCTCAAGGAGCGGGAGGGAGCTTGTTAGCAGGTGTCCCTGTCTCAGCCGCCACCAACAGGCAAACAGCAGCGCCTCAAGAAGGAAAGAGCAGCAATCCCACACCAAGAAAATTTCTCCCAAGTATCAGAATGTGTCCCCTTCCCCAGCCACCGGGGGTTAACAGCAACGCAGCCTGAAGCAGTGGTCCCTCTAAGCTGAGTTAGTGTGAGCTAGCTCAGTTTTTTAGTCTCTGGCTCACCCATTTTTGTTTCAGCTCAGGGGAAAATGGCCCCTAAGCATAGGGTTGCCAAGTCCAATTCAAGAAATATCTGGGGACTTTGGGGATGGAGCCAGGAGACTTTGGGGGTGGAGCCAGGAGACTTTGGGGATGAAGCCAGGAGACTTTGGGGGTGGAGCCAGGAGAATTTGGGGTGGAGCCAGGATATATTGGGGCGGAGCCAGGACACTTTGGGGGGTGGAGCCAGGAGATATTGGGGCGGAGCCAGGAACAAGGGTGTGACAAGCAAAATTGAACTCCAAAGGGAGTTCTCGCCATCACATTTCAAGGGACGGCACACTTTTTAAATGCCTTCCTTCCATAGGAAATAATGAAGGATAGGGGCACCTTCTTTTGGGGCACATAGAATTGGACCCCCTGGTCCAATCTTTTTGAAACATGGAGGGTATTCTGGGGAGAGGCGCCAGATGCTATGCTGCAAATTTGGGGCCTCTACCACAAAAAACAGCCCCCCCAGAGCCCCAGATTCCCGCGGATCCATTCTCCATTATTTCCTATGGGAATACATCTCCCTAGGGAATAACAGAGTTCCCAGCAGATATTTCCCTCCCCTCCCCCCGCTTTCTGATGACCCTGAAGCGGGGGGAGGGCCTCCAAACCAGGGGATCCCCTGCCCCCACCTGGGGATTGGCAACCCTACCTGAGCAAGCTAATTTATGCACTAGCTCACAACTTTAAGGCCAGTAGAATTTTTGCTCACAAGACACCACAGTTTAGAGGGAGTATTGGTCCGAAGTCCCGTGATGTGGTATGCAGATTACCTCTCTCTGTCCGGGGGCATCTAAACTTCAAGGGACCACTACCAAGACTAATGTGAGAGGCAAGACTTGAACTAGGGTTGCCAAGTCCAATTCAAGAAATATCTGGGGACTTTGAGGGTGGAGCCAGGAGACTTTGGGGGTGGGGCCAGGAGACATTGGGGGGGAGCCAGGAGCAAGGTTGTGACAAGCATAACTGAGCTCCAAAGGGAGTTCTGGCCATTACATTGAAAGGGACCGCACAGCTTTTAAATGCCTTCCTTCCATAGGAAATAATGAAGGATAAGGGCACCTTCTTTGGGGGCTCATAGAACTGGACCCCCTGGTCCAATCCTTTTGAAACTTAAGGAGTACTTTGGGGAGAGACACGGGATGCTATACTGAAAATTTGGTGCCTCTGTCTCAAAAAACAGGGCCCCCAGAGCCCCAGATACCCGCGGATCAATTCTCCATTATTTTCTATTGGAATAAGTCGCCATAGGGAATCATGAGTACCCAGCAGACATTTCCCTCCCCTCCCCCCGCTTTCTGATGACCCTGAAATGGGGGGAGGGCCTTCAAACTGGGGGATCCCCTGCCCCAACCTGGGGATTGGCAACCCTAGCTTGAACACAAGGCTCATTTACATATTAGGCCGCACCCCCTGACACCAAGTCAGCCGGAATTGCGTTCCTGTGTGTTCCTGCTCAAAAGAAACCCTGTTGACCTGTGTCTCTTGGTCACCCTAGGACGGGGTGGTCAAACTTCCTTAATGTAAGAGCCCCATAGAATAAATGTCAGATGTTCGAGAGCTACAAGACATGAATGTCACGTTCTTGAGAGCCACAAGGAAGGAAGGAGGGAAGGAAAGAAGGAAAATAGATGGGGAGGAAAGGAGAGATGGAAGTGAAGCAACTTTAACTTTAAATTATATTCTCCCAGCTTGGTTTGGAGAAGTGCTTTAAAGAGATAAATGCCTTCTCCAAGCCAGCCGACATTGGGGGCTGGGGAGTGTTCAAGAGCCACAGAATATGTATGAAAGAGTCACACGTGGAGCCCCAGTTTTGCCATCCCTTGAAAGGGCAGCTGCTGTGAGAGCCCTCTCCATCCCCACCCACCTCACAGATGTCTGTTGTGGGGGAGGAAGGTAAAGGAGATTGTGAGCCACTCTGAGACTCTTCGGAGTGGAGGGCGGGATATAAATCCAATATCTTCTTCTTCAGTGCCATTAACAGTGCCATGGGTTGCTCGTGCTACTCCGTTGTTCCTGTGACTTCCTACAGATCGCCCAGTCAAACTGGAGAGCCAGTTTGATGTAGTGGTTAAGTGTGCGGACTCTTATCTGGGAGAACTGGGTTTGAGTCCCCACTCCTCCACTTGCAGCTGCTGGAATGGCCTTGGGTCAGCCATAGCTCTCGTAGGAGTTGTCCTTGAAAGGGCAGCTGCTGTGAAAGCTCTCTCCAGCCCCACCCACCTCACAGGGTGTCTGTTGTGGAGGAGGAAGGGAAAGGAGATTGTGAGCCGCTCTGAGACTCTTCGGAGTGGAGAGCAGGATATAAATCCAATATCTTCATCTACCTCACAGTGTGTCTGTTGTGGGGGAGGAAGGTAAAGGAGATTGTGAGCCGCTCTGAGACTCTTCGGAGTGGAGAGCAGGATATAAATCCAATATCTTCATCTACCTCACAGTGTGCCTGTTGTGGGGGAGGAAGGGAAAGGAGATTGTGAGCCGCTCTGAGACTCTTCAGAGTGGAGGGCGGGATATAAATCCAATATCTTCATCTACCTCACAGGGTGTCTTTTGTGGGGGAGGAAGGGGAAGGAGATTGTGAGCCGCTCTGAGACTCTTCGGAGTGGAGGGCGGGATATAAATCCAATATCTTCATCTACCTCACAGGGTGTCTGTTGTGGGGGAGGAAGGGGAAGGAGATTGTGAGCCGCTCTGAGACTCTTCGGAGTGGAGAGCAGGATATAAATCCAATATCTTCATCTACCTCACAGGGTGTCTGTTGTGGGGGAGGAAGGGGAAGGAGATTGTGAGCCGCTCTGAGACTCTTCGGAGTGGAGGGCGGGATATAAAGCCAATATCTTCATCTACCTCACAGGGTGTCTGTTGTGGGGGAGGAAGGGGAAGGAGATTGTGAGCCGCTCTGAGACTCTTCGGAGTGGAGGGCGGGATATAAATCCAATTTCTTCTTCTTCTTCTTCTTCTTCTTCTTCTTCTTCTTCTTCATTTCCCTACTCTAGGAAATGACCGAAGGAGGGGAACAGGCGCAGATGGATAGAGAAAGAACTCTGCAGGTCAAGGCACTAACTGCATCTCCGAAGCGCAAACAGGAACCCTTCGAATCAAGAGGGTGACAGATTCGCTAATTCCAAGACATCAGGCAATTTATTAAGTGACGGGGAGGGGGGGGGAATAGATTGAAAGGCACTTGAAGTCTTCCGCTGGCAAGAAACGACAGCTTTTAGAGGCTGCGATGAGTTTTTAAAAGAGTAATCTGGATGAAAACTGACAAGAAGCAAATAGCTACTAAAATGTTTTTTTTTTTTGTGAGAGGAAGCAAGGAAATTGCCACCTACTCAAAATAAATCGCTCTTCGGAGATAGCATGCTTTAGGCTGGAAAACTGGCCCGCGTTCTGCAGCAAGTCCAAGGGACTGACACATGAGTGGCTATCAGCTATTTCCAGAGAGAGTGAAGGGTGTCAGTGGAGTAATTTTGGCACGCTCGTGGTGCAATTGTTCAAAGCTATATTTGCTATATCTCCGCATTTTTTGATGTCCCTCCCCACCAAAAAAAAGGAATTAGCTGCATATTTATGTGCTTTGGAGAGAAGTTAACTTTCCTTGGCCCTCTGTATGCATCAAAACAAAATATTGGGGCTACTCATGCCACAGCTAGAAGAAGACAACTGTAGATTTATACCCTACCCTTCTCTCTGAATCAGTCTCAGAGCAGCTCACAATCTCCTTTACCTTCCTCCCCCCTCAACAGACACCCTATGAGGTGAGTGCGGCTGAGAGAGCACTCCCAAAAGCTGCCCTTTCAAGGACAACTCTGTGAAAGCTATGGCTGACCCAAGGCCATTCCAGCAGCTGCAACTGGAGCAGTGGGGAATCAAACCCGGTTCTCCCAGATAAGAGAGCTCTGGCTGAGCATGAGAGGGCAAAGCAAGTGGAGGAGTGGGGGAATCAAACCCGGTTCTCCCAGATAAGAGAGCTGTGGCTGACCCAAGGCCATTCCAGCAGCTGCAAGTAGAGGAGTAGGGAATCAAACCCAGTTCTCCCAGATAAGAGAGCTGTGGCTGACCCAAGGCCATCCCAGCAGCTGCAAGTGAAGGAGTGGGGAATCAAACCCAGTTCTCCCAGATAAGAGTGCTATGGCTGACCCAAGGCCATTCCAGCAGCTGCAAGTGGAGGAGTGGGGAATCAAACCCGGTTCTCCCAGATAAGAGAGCTATGGCTGACCCAAGGCCATCCCAGCAGCTGCAAGTGAAGGAGTGGGGAATCAAACCCAGTTCTCCCAGATAAGAGTGCTATGGCTGACCCAAGGCCATTCCAGCAGCTGCAAGTGGAGGAGTGGGGAATCAAGCCCGGTTCTCCCAGATAAGAGAGCTATGGCTGACCCAAGGCCATCCCAGCAGCTGCAAGTGAAGGAGTGGGGAATCAAACCCAGTTCTCCCAGATAAGAGTGCTATGGCTGACCCAAGGCCATTCCAGCAGCTGCAAGTGAAGGAGTGGGGAATCAAACCCAGTTCTCCCAGATAAGAGTGCTATGGCTGACCCAAGGCCATCCCAGCAGCTGCAAGTGGAGGAGTGGGGAATGAAACCCGGTTCTCCCAGATAAGAGAGCTCTGGCTGACCCAAGGGCCATTCCAGCAGCTGCAAGTGGAGGAGTGGGGAATCAAGCCCGGTTCTCCCAGATAAGAGAGCTATGGCTGACCCCAGGCCATTCCAGCAGCTGCAAGTGAAGGAGTGGGGAATCAAACCCAGTTCTCCCAGATAAGAGAGCTGTGGCTGACCCAAGGCCATTCCAGCAGCTGCAAGTGAAGGAGTGGGGAATCAAACCCAGTTCTCTCAGATAAGAGTGCTATGGCTGACCCAAGGCCATTCCAGCAGCTGCAAGTGGAGGAGTGGGGAATCAAACCCGGTTCTCCCAGATAAGAGAGCTATGGCTGACCCCAGGCCATTCCAGCAGCTGCAAGTGGAGGAGTGGGGAATCAAACCCAATTCTCCCAGCTAAGAGAGCTATGGCTGACCCCAGGCCCATTCCAGCAACTGCAAGTGGAGGAGTGGGGGGAGCAAACCCGGTTCTCCCAGCTAAGAGAGCTATGGCTGACCCCAGGCCCATTCCAGCAGCTGCAAGTGGAGGAGTGGGGGGGATCAAACCTGGTTCTCCCAGATAAGAGTTAACCATTACACCAAACTGTCTCTCTGAGAGGACAAAGAGCCTGAGAGGACAAAGCAAGAAACAGATGGGGCCAGAGGGCAGCTCCTTGGTGAAGCCAAAGAGAGGTATTCCATTCAGGGAAATTACACAAGACCAACACTTTCACATGTGCTGAGTAATGCACTTTCTATCCATTTTCAATGTACTTCGCCACTGGATTTTATGTTGTGAAAAGGCAAATGAAAGTGCATTGAAAATGGATTGATAGTGCATTATTTAAGTGTGAAAGTGCCCCCTCCCAATGTCCAGGCATGCTGAGTTGCTCACTCCCAACACCTCCTTGGAGGTCTCCCGTCCAAGTACCAACCAGGACCAACCCTGCTTAGCTTCCAAGATCTGATGACTTCCGGCTTTCCTGAGCCATCCAGATTGGGGCAGAAAACTCTCTCCCAAGCAGGCCTTGAATTCAGCAGGAGCTCACAGGAGCACAGCTCCTGAACCTTTCTGACAGCCCCCCTCCTCCTACCCACCTACCTACCTTATCCATTGAATAGTAGGTGCAGCTGCATAACAATCCCTGGATTAGGAGAGCGGGCTGCCAGCCAGCCACCAGGGGCTTTGCCACACCCCCAGCAGCTCCAATTAACCCCTGGAGAAGCCCTGGAGAAGCACCCTTTCTCTGCTTCTTATGTGATTTTGGGCAGAGGGTGGATCAGGCCAATGGCCCATCCAGTCCAACACTCTGCGTCACATAAGAACATAAGAGAAGCCCTGTTGGATCAGGCCAGTGGCCCATCCAGTCCAACACTCTGCGTCACATAAGAACATAAGAGAAGCCCTGTTGGATCAAGCCAATGGCCCATCCAGTCCAACACTCTGCGTCACATAAGAACATAAGAGAAGCCCTGTTGGATCAGGCCAGTGGCCCATCCAGTCCAACACTCTGCATCACATAAGAACATAAGAGAAGCCCTGTTGGATCAGGCCAGTGGCCCATCCAGTCCAACACTCTGCGTCACATAAGAACATAAGAGAAGCCCTGTTGGATCAGGCCAGTGGCCCATCCAGTCCAACACTCTGCGTCACATAAGAACATAAGAGAAGCCCTGTTGGATCAGGCCAATGGCCCCTCCTGTCCAACACTCTGTGTCACATAAGAACATAAGGGAAGCCCTGTTGGATCAGGCCAATAGCCCCTCCAGTCCAACACTCTGTGTCACATAAGAACATAAGAGAAGCCCTGTTGGATCAGGCCAATGGCCCATCCAGTCCAATACTCTGCGTCACATAAGAACATAAGAGAAGCCCTGTTGGATCAGGCCAATGGCCCATCCAGTCCAACACTCTGCGTCACATAAGAACATAAGAGAAGCCATGTTGGAACAGGCCAATGGCCCCTCCAGTCCAACACTCTGTGTCACATAAGAACATAAGAGAAGCCATGTTGGATCAGGCCAATGGCCCATCCAGTCCAACACTCTGTGTCACATAAGAACAAAAGAGAAGCCATGTTGGATCAGGCCAATGGCCCATCCAGTCCAACACTCTGTGTCACATAAGAGCAGCCGTGTTGGATCAGGCCAGTGGCCCATCCAGTCCAACACTCTGTGTCACATAAGAACATAAGAGAAGCCGTGTTGGAACAGGCCAATGGCCCATCCAGTCCAACACTCTGTGTCACATAAGAACAAAAGAGAAGCCATGTTGGATCAGGCCAATGGCCCATCCAGTCCAACACTCTGTGTCACATAAGAACATAAGAGAAGCCATGTTGGATCAGGCCAGTGGCCCCTCCAGTCCAACACTCTGTGTCACATAAGAACATAAGAGAAGCCATGTTGGATCAGGCCAATGGCCCATCCAGTCCAACACTCTGTGTCACATAAGAACATAAGAGAAGCCGTGTTGGATCAGGCCAGAGGCCCATCCAGTCCAACACTCTGTGTCACATAAGAACATAAGAGAAGCCGTGTTGGATCAGGCCAGTGGCCCATCCAGTCCAACACTCTGTGTCACATAAGAACAAAAGAGAAGCCACGTTGGATCATGCCAATGGCCCATCCAGTCCAACACTCTGTGTCACATAAGAACATAAGAGAAGCCACGTTGGATCAGGCCAATGGCCCATCCAGTCCAACACTCTGTGTCACATAAGAACATAAGAGAAGCCATGTTGGATCAGGCCAGTGGCCCATCCAGTGCAACACTCTGTGTCACATAAGAACATAAGAGAAGCCATGTTGGATCAGGCCAATGGCCCATCCAGTCCAACACTCTGTGTCACATAAGAACATAAGAGAAGCCATGTTGGATCAGGCCAATGGCCCATCCAGTCCAACACTCTGTGTCCCACAGTGGCCAAAAAACCCAGGTGCCATCAGGAGGTTCACAAGTGGGGCTAGAAGCCCTTCCACTTTGCCCCCCTTTCCAAGCACCAAGAATACAGAGCATCACTGCCGCAGACAGTTCCAATAATATGCTGTGGCTAATAGCCACTGATGGACCTCTGCTCCATATTTAAATCCGAATAGAAAAAAATCACAGATCTTCTCCTTGTGTTCTGAGTCCTCTCCTCCCTTTGCTGTCTCTTCACAGCGGAAGTTTTCATGACGAGAAACCTGAGGCGCTGCTCTTTCTTTTTCGTTTTCCTAGATTTTGTTTTACTGCAACACCCAACAACGGCTTGGCGCAAACAATTCAATGAATAAATAACAATCTGTGCTTGTGTCCTGTATTTCCTTGTCATCTCAGCGCCGGCATTTCAAAAAAAAAAGAAAGAAAGAAACTGATCTAACATGTGTGCCGACCTTGACAATGTGTGCGTTGATTTTTGTACAGCAGCCCCTCCTTATTTAGTTCCCCCTCCCATTAATGTGGGAACCATCTGTTTTATCTTGGCTGAGAATCAGATGCAGTGGAACAGAGACCATGATAGTACTGGAGGTGACCATTGGTTACAAAAAAAAAGGAGGGGGGCGGGGTTGGTTAAATTGGTTAGCCAAATTGGAATGGAATGAAGTCAATAAGGAGACAATGAAATGGAGATGGAGACAGGGCTAATTTATGGGATGCCACACCAGGATATGAAGAAGAAGGCGGCCGTAGATATCTACCCCGCCCTTCTCTCTAAATCAGAGACTCAGAGCGGCTTACAATCTCCTCTATCTTCTCCCCCCAACAACAGGCACCCTGTGAGGTGGGTGGGGCTGAGAGGGAACATAAGAACATAAGAGAAGCCATGTTGGATCAGGCCAGCGGCCCATCAAGTCCAACACTCTGTGTCACACAGTGGCAAAAATTGTTATATACACACATACACTGTGGCTAATAGCCACTAATGGACCTGTGCTCCATATTTTTATCTAAACCCCTCTTGAAAGTGGCTATACTTGTGGCCGCCACCACCTCCTGTGGCAGTGAATTCCACATGTTAATCACCCTTTGGGTGAAGAAGTACTTCCTTTTATCCGTCTTAACCTGTCTGCTCAGCAATTTCATCGAATGCCCACGAGTTCTTGTATTGTGAGAAAGGGAGAAAAGTACTTCTTTCTCTACTTTCTCCATTCCATGCATTATCTTGTAAACCTCTATCATGTCACCCCGCAGTCGACGTTTCTCCAAGCTAGAGTCCCAAGCGTTTCAACCTTTCTTCATAGGGAAAGTGCTCCAGCCCTTTAATCATTCTAGTTGCCCTTCTCTGCACCTTCTCTAAAGCTATAATATCCTTTTTGAGGTGCGGCGACCAGAACTGCACACAGTACTCCAAATGAGACCGCACCATCGATTTATACAGGGGCATTATGATACTGGCTGATTTGTTTTCAATTCCCTTCCTAATAATTCCCAGCATGGCATTGGCCTTTTTTATTGCAAACGCACACTGTCTTGACACTTTCAGTGAGTTATCTATCATGACCCCAAGATCTCTCTCTTGATCAGTCTCTGCCAGTTCACACCCCATCAACTTGTATTTGTAGCTGGGATTCTTAGCCCCAATGTGCATTACTTTGCACTTGGCCACATTGAACCGCATCTGCCACGTTGACGCCCACTCACCCAGCCTCAACAGATCCCTTTGGAGTTCCTCACAATCCTCTCTGGTTCTCACCACCCTGAACAATTTAGTGTCATCCGCAAACTTGGCCACTTCACTGCTCACTCCCAACTCTAAATCATTTATGAACAAGTTAAAGAGCATGGGACCCAGTACCGAGCCCTGCGGCACCCCACTGCTTACCGTCCTCCACTGCGAAGACTGCCCATTTATACTCACTCTCTGCTTCCTATTACTCAGCCAGTTTTTGATCCACAAGAGGACCTGTCCTTTTACTCCATGATTCTCAAGCTTTCTAAGGAGCCTTTGATGAGGAACTTTATCAAAAGCTTTCTGGAAGTCAAGGTAAACAACATCTATCGGGTCTCCTTTGTCCACATGTTTGTTCACCCCCTCAAAGAAATGCAACAGGTTAGTGAGGCAAGATCTTCCCTTGCAGAACCCATGCTGAGTCTTCCTCAATAACCCGTGTTCATCAATGTGCCTACTCATTCTGTCCTTGATAATGGTTTCTACCAACTTTCCCGGTATTGAAGTCAGACTGACTGGCCTGTAATTTCCCGGATCTCCTCTGGAACCTTTTTTAAAGATGGGGGTGACATTTGCTACCTTCCAGTCCTCAGGAACGGAGGCAGATTTCAATGAAAGATTACAGATTTTTGTTAGAAGATCCACAAGTTCAACTTTGAGTTCCTTCAGAACTCTCGGATGTATGCCATCCGGACCCGGTGACTTATTAGTTTTTAATTTGTCTATCAGTTGTAGGACCTCCTCATTTGTCACCTCAATCTGACTCAGGTCTTTCAACACCCCTTCCAAAATTAGTGGTTCTGGGGCGGGCAAAAAGTTCTCGTCTTCTACAGTGAAGACGGAGGCAAAAAATTCATTTAGCTTTTCAGCCATTTCCCTATCCTCCTTCAGTAATCCTTTTACCCCAGGGCTCTCACAGCAGCTGCCCTTTCAAGGACAACTCCTATAAGAGCTATAGTTAACCCAAGGCCATTCCAGCAGGTGCAAGTGGAGGAGTGGGGAATCAAACCCAGTTCTCCCAGATAAGAGTCCACGTAACCACTACACCAAATTGGCTCAACAGGGGACCAGAGAGGGCCTCCTACTGGCTGCCACCACTCTGGTATTTGTCAGTCTGGGAGGCCCCGGACCGCCCACCCAACCTGTATCTTCCTTCTCAGCAAGTACCTCTATCTGTGATCGAAGAGACATGAGGACCCACGCAGTATAACAACAATAATTTCATTGCATGTGCTCAAAAATGAACAAGTGCGTTTTATTTATTAATGCAACAGTGAAAGGTAGAAGGGTGATACAAAGAAAAATAACAGCCCTGATGAGACTAACTAAACGTTCCCTTCCTCTAATGCCAACAGACTCACCATCCCTTGTCTGAGGGAATCCTCCTACTTCAGCCTTTCCAGAAAGAACTTTCCTGACTGCAGCCTCTCCAGAATGCCCTCCCTCTCTAACCAGGCCTATTTATTCTTTCTTCCCAGATCCCACCCCTCTGATCTTCACTGGGTAAATTTTCCCTCCTAAATCTCTACCACTCAATCAGAGGGACAGAAGGAGTCCTGAGAAATGTAGGCCCATGTAGCTACTCTGATACAGGCCTCCCTGTATCAGGTTGAGCCAGAGCCAACAGGCTGAAATTAAAACACATGAGTTTCTGACTAAATATTAGGAAGACCTTCTTGACAGAGCGGTTCCTCAGTAGAACAGGCTTCCTCTGGAGGTGGTGGGCTCTCTTCTTCAGAAGTTTTTAAACAGAGGCAGATAGCTATCTGACCGCAATGCTGATTCTGTGAATTAGTCAGAACATGAGAAGGAGGACAGGAAGGGTTGCATCAGTGTTTAGTTCTTGTGGGCCTTTCTTATACGCCCAGGGAAATGCTAATCACCACTTTGGGGTCAGGGAGCCATTTTTCTCCAGGACAGTTTGGCCAGGGATCTTGGTGGGTTTTGCACCTTCTGGGAATGGAGCAGGGGTCACTGGGTATATATGGGGAGGTATTTGTGAAGTTCCTGCACTGCACAGGGGGTTGGACTAGATGACCCTGGAGATCCTTCCAACTCTGTGATTCTGGGATTCCCTGAAGCCTGGTTTTCAAACAGAGGTGAGATGGCCATCAGGTACAGCAATGAAGATCCTGTGAATTTAGGGGGAGGTCTTTGTCTGTTTCCTGCCTTGTGCAGGGGGTTGGACTAGATGACTCTGGATTCGGAAGTCCCTTCCAATTCTATGATTCTGTGATTCCCTGAAGCCTGGAGGTCTCACTGGACCTAGGATCATGACAGCAGGAAAGAACTATAACCACACCCACCGCTGTATCATGAGCCAACGATCAATACAGGGCCATTTCAAGGTATTTTATGGCCCAGCCCTAAGGGACATCCATCCCTTATGTGTGTAGAGCCAGTTTGGTGTAGTGGTTAAGTGTGCGGACTCTTATCTGCGAGAACCGGGTTTGATTCCCCACTCCTCCACTTGCTGCAATAGCCTTGGCTCAGCCATAGCTCTGGCAGAGGTTGTCCTTGAAAGGGCAGCTGCTGGGAGAGCCCTCTCCAGCCCCACCCACCTCACAGGGTGTCTGTTGTGGGGGAGGAAGGGAAAGGAGATTGTGAGCCGCTCTGAGACTCTTCAGAGTGGAGGGCGGGATCGAAATCCAATATCTTCTACCTCACAGGGTGTCTGTTGTGGGGGAGGAAGGGAAAGGAGATTGTGAGCCGCTCTGAGACTCTTCGGAGTGGAGGGCGGGATCGAAATCCAATATCTTCATTTACCTCACAGGGTGTCTGTTGTGGGGGAAGAAGGGAAAGGAGATTGTAAGCCACTCTGAGACTCTTCGGAGTGGAGGGGCGGGGATCGAAATCCAATATCTTCATCTACCTCACAGGGTGTCTGTTGTGGGGGAGGAAGGTAAAGGAGATTGTGAGCCGCTCTGAGACTCTTCGGAGTGGAGGGTGGGATATAAATCCAATATCATCATCATCATCATCGACTGAGGCATAGCATCCAGATCGCAAGATGAATCGCATCCCAATGGCAGCAGTGAAGGGAAGGCATTTCAAGAGACTTACATGCCTTCCCTTCAGTCTTTGAGTCCCCATGCTCCAGTGAGTGAAAGGAAAGCATTTTACAATGCTACCAAACCCTGCCCCCACAAAAGCTCACCCCACCCCCCCACAACTCATGAACCAAAGAACAACTTTGAAAATGGGCATGTAAGATTAAAATAGCGCCCTTAACAGAAAATATGGGGAAAGTTTTGAATGATCCAATTGAAAAAATAGAAATTGAAGCAGCAATTAATGCAATGGAAAATGGAAAAGCCCCTGGGCCAGATAGACATACAGCTAAATTTTTTAAAACCTTCAAAGAGAGTTAATACCGAAACTTCAGAAATTGAAGAACATGATAAGAATAAAAGGGAAAATATCAAATACGTGGAAGGAAGCTGTTATTTCGTTGATTCCAAAGGAAGATAGAGATGTCATAAATGTAAAAAATTATAGACCAATTTCACTATTAAATAATGACTATAAAATATACACAAAAATCTTGGCAGAATGGCTTAAACAACATTTGATAAATTTTATAAAGGAAGATCAAGCGGGGTTTCTCCCCAAAAGGCAAATAAGAGACAATATTAGAACTGTTGTAAATATTGTAGAATATTATGAAAGACATCCAGAAAAGGAAGTAGCATTATTCTTTGCGGATGCAAAGAAAGCATTTGATAATTTAAACTGGGACTTTATGTTTGCAGAAATGGAGAAAATGGAGTTGGGGGAAAACTTTATAAAGATGATAAAAGCAATATATACTGAACAACGTGCAAGGTTATGTATAAATGCAGATCTTAAAGAAGACATGATAATTAGCAAAGGTACAAGACAAGGCTGTCCGCTTTCCCCACTGTTGTTTATAATGACTCTTGAAATCTTACTGATGCAAATCCAAGAAGATAAAGAAATAGAAGGATTAAAAGTAAAAGGATTTATTTACAAATATAGAGCATTTGCAGATAATATAATGTTTATAAATGAAAATCCCATACAAGTCACACCTTTGTTGTTAGCTAAAATACAAGAATATGGGGACTTGGCGAAACTTTGTATTAATAAAGAAAAATCAAAACTTCTATGTAAAAATATGCAAGTAAATAAACAAAAGGAATTGCAGAGGCTAACAGGTTGTGAAGTTACCTCTAAGGTAAAATATTTGGGTGTGGAGATAACAATGAAGAATATTGATTTGTTCAAAAATAATTATGAGAAGCTATGGCATAAAATGGATGAAGATATGTTAACATGGAATAAACTTAATTTGTCATTGCTGGGCAGAATAGCTGCAATTAAGATTAAGACCAAGAATAATGTATTTGTTTCGAACTATCCTGATTGTGAAAGACAGTAAACAATTTAATAGATGGCAAAGAAAAATTTCAGAGTTTGTGTGGGCTGGGAAGAAACCAAGGATTAAAATGAAAATTATAACAGATGCAAAAGAGAGAGCCAGATTCCAATTACCAGATTTAAAATTATATCACAAAGCAGTTTGTTTAGAGTGGATAAAAGAATGGATGATGCTGTTAAACAAAAAACTCTTAGCGTTGGAAGGTCATGGAAATAAATTTGGCTGGCACGCTTATATGTATTATGGGGAAAAAAGATGGATGGTTTTTTTCTCTCACCATTATATAAGAAATAATTTGCTAAATACATGGATGAAATATAAGAAATATGGGGATGAGAGAAAACTATTATGGATAGTGCCAGCAGAAGTAATAAAAATAACAGCTGAGACAGGTGAAGAAAAGTGGTTGTCATATAATCAACTATTAAAAATACAAAGTGGCAAAATAGAATTGAAAACTGCTGAAGAGCTGAATAATAAATATGATTGGTTCCAAATGCAACAAATAAAGAGCTTGGTGGATAATGATATTAAAACGGAAGGAATAAGAAAAGAGCAAACAGAAATTGAAAGAATTCTGCTTGGAGACAATGAAAAATTAATCTCAAAACTATATAAATTACTTTTTAAAAGGTCTACAGAAGATGAAATAGTGAAATCTCAAATGATTAAGTGGGCAATAAATGTAAATAAAGAAATACATATGGAAACTTGGGAATATTTGTGAAAGAACTCTATGAAGCTTTCGACGTGTCATAGTATTAAAGAGAACTGTTTTAAAATGATGTATAGATGGTATATGACTCCTAAAAAGTTGGCAAAGATGAACAATAAGATGCCAGACAGATGCTGGAAATGTAAAAAACATGAAGGTTCTTTCTACTATATGTGGTGGACTTGTGAAAGAGCAAAAAAGTATTGGCAGATGATTCAACAAGAAATTTCTAAGATCTTGGGATATGAATTTAAGAAAATTGCAGAGACTTTTCTGTTGGCATTACAAATGGAAAAATTTCCAAAAGATGATAGAACTATAATTTGGTACTTGCTTTCAGCTGCTAGGACATTATATTTGCAGTTGTGGAAGCAAGAAAAAATACCAGAGAAATGGGATCGGATTGTAAAAGTTGTGACATGGAGTGAAATGGACAAATTAACAAGAATTGTAAGAGACTATGACTTAGAAGTTTTTAAGATGGAGTGGAACAAGTTCAGAAGATATGTAGAAAAAGAGTGGAAAATAAAAGGACATTGGACAATTTTTGATAATGATTAAGTCTTAGAAGGAAGAAGAAGGTAAATTTTTGTTTTTATTAGTTAAGGGTACCTTTTAATATTAGTATTTTAAGTAAATAACGCCGGTGGGGGTGAAGTAACGGGGGGGAGGGGTGGTTAGAAAGTAATATATGGGATAGATAAAAAGAAATTATTAATGATGCAGGAATAAGATATTGTTACCATATGTTACTAAATAATAATACCACTGAGGATGTTCTCCGCAGCCGAGAACAAAACGTCTGGAAGAAAAATTTTCTCCAGTAGAACACAGCACTTGAGCCTGAAAGATTCTACAAACCCTAATGATGTTACCAGCTGTGAGAACCTGAAATCTTTGATAAATAAAAATTGTTTTAACCAAGAAAAATGGGCATGTAAGAAACGATCGGCAGGATGCTGTTATCAGGTTATTTGATCGGCTTATGAAAAAGCTGGAAATGGTGAAACATGATAAAAAGCCGGCGATCACGTGGGGATGAACTTTGCCTTCACAGTTCATCAGTGACTATTAGCCACAGTGTATATATATATATCTGAGGTTTGACTCTGGACGCAGAAGATCGGGAGTGATACCCATTGAAGACTGAAACGAGTCTTGTCAGAGTCACTCAGTGGAATGGACATTTTGTCAATGGGACTTTTTAATCTTTTTTGATACTATGTATGAATTTTGTATGACTTGTAAGCAGTGGAGTGCCACAGGGCTCAGTACTGAATCCCATGCTCTTTAACTTGTTCATAAATGGTCTGGAGTTGGGAGTAAGCAGTGAAGTGGCCAAGTTTGCAGATGACACTAAATTGTTCAGGGTGGTAAGAAACAGAGAGGATTGTGAGGTACTCCAAAGGGATCTGTTGAGGCTGGGTGAGTGGGCGTCAACGTGGCAGATGAGGTTCAATGTGGCCAAGTGCAAAGTAATGCACATTGGGGCCAAGAATCCCAGCTGCAAATACAAGTTGATGGGGTGTGAACTGGCAAGGACTGACCAAGAGAGAGATCTTGGAGTCGTGGTAGATAACTCACTGAAAATGCCAAGACAGTGTGCAATTGCTATAAAAAAGGCCAACGCCATGCTGGGAATTATTAGGAAGGGAATTGAAAACAAATCAGCCAGTATCATAATGTCCCTGCATAAATCGATGGTGTGGTCTCATTTGGAATACAGTCTACGATTCTGGTCACCTCACCTCAAAAAGGATATTATAGCATTGGAAAAAGTCCAGAAAAGGGCAACTAGAATGATTAAAGGGTTGGAACATTTTCCCTATGAAGAAAGGTTAAAACGCTTGGGGTTCTTTAGCTTGGAGAAACGTCGACTGCGGGGTGACATGATAGAGGTTTACAAGATTATGCATGGGATGGAGAGGGTAGAGAGAGAAGTACTTTTCTCCCTTTCTCACAATACAAGAACTCGTGGGCATTCAATGAAATTGCTGAGCAGTCAGGTTAAAACGGATACAAGGAAGTACTTCTTCACCCAAAGATTTTTGGACACTGTTTTTTTGACTGCTTATCTCTACTGTGTTGCCACTGTCTTCTTCCTAACCCCCAGGTGGGGGCAGGGGATCCCCCGGTTTGGAGGCCCTCCCCCCCTTCAGAGTCATCAGAAAGCGGGAGGGGGAGGGAAATGTCTGCTGGGCACTCTATTATTCCCTATGGAGACCAATTCCCATTGGGTATAATGGAGAATTTATCTGCTGGTATCTGGGGCTCTGGGAGAGCTGTTGTTTGAGGTAGAGGCACCAAATTTTCTGCAGAGCATCTGGTGCCTCTCCCCAAAATACACCCCCCCCCCCAAGTTTCAAAAAGATTGAAACTTTTCTTACATGCCCAAAAGAAGGTGCCGCTATCCTTCATTATTTCCTGTGGAAGAAAGGCATTTAAAAAGGTGTGCAGTCCCTTTAAATGTGATGGCCAGAGCTCTCTTTGGAGCTCAATTATGCTTGTCACAATCTCGCTCCTGGCTCCACTCCCCAATATCTCCCGGCTCCACCCCCAAAGTCTCCTGGCTCCACCCCCAAAGTCCCCAGATATTTCTTGAATTGGACTTGGCAACCCTATAGGCCGACCCTGCCACTAGGCAAACTAGGTGATTGCCTAGAGCGCCACACTTCTGGGTGCTCTCCATGTGAGTCGATGACATTGTCAGTGCAGGGGGACACCAGAAGTTCGCTGTGCCTAGGGTGCCAGAAAGTCGAGGGCCGGCCCTGCCTGCAATACAGCAGCGCAGAGAATTGAGCGACAGCCCCTCCCACACAGCTCCTAAACCGACCTTATTTTTCCTCCTTTTTTTTCATTTTAATGGAGAAATCACTTTAGCAAAAAAGAAATCACAGAGGGACAATTTGTTTCCTTGCCACATGTATATTAGCTCTAAAGTAGCCCATAGCACGCGGCGCATTAGAAAGGACTTCAGAGGAACGTAACGCCGCTGATTATCCCTGAAGGGGCTTTCAGATGATGAGAGACCGAGCGAATTAAATTTATTTGCCTTACAGAAAATTGGTTGAATCATGTTCAGGTTGACGATATTTGTACTGGGAGACTTCACGGCATCTCTACAATGCAGGGGATTTATTCGTATTTTTTAAATTGCGCTGCAGCGATATGGATTGCCGACAATTTCAGTTCCCTCTTCGGGAAGAAACATTTGAATGTTTGGCATTTCTGTGATGGGGGGGGCGGAGTTTTCCCCTCCCCGTAGATGCATACTTTAAGTGGCAACTTGGAAGTTTTGCATGAGAAATGACAACTGCAGAAAAGCAATGCCCCATCATTTGGGGGGAGGGAGCCTTCCCTCCCCAATTAAAAATCCTCAGGGTTCATATACTCACAGTTAATATTCCAAGATGAAGCATCACCTTTCCAAATTCAATCCTCTTAACCTACTTGGAACACGAGCAAAGTTAGAATCCAGTGGCACCTTTAAAACCAACAAAGTTTTGTTTAAGGCAGGGGTGGCCAACGGTAGCTCTCCAGATGTGGAAGATGAGAACTTTTTGCCCGCCCCAGAACCACTAATTTTGGAAGGGGTATTGAAAGACCTGAGTCAGATTGAGGTGACAAAAGAGGAGGTCCTACAACTGATAGACAAATTAAAAACTAATAAGTCACCGGGTCCGGATGGCATACATCCGAGATTTCTGAAAGAACTCAAAGTTGAACTTGTGGATCTTCTAACAAAAATCTGTAATCTTCCATTGAAATCTGCCTCCGTTCCTGAGGACTGGAAGGTAGCAAATGTCACCCCCATCTTTAAAAAAGGTTCCAGAGGAGACCCGGGAAATTACAGGCCAGTCAGTCTGACTTCAATACCGGGAAAGTTGGTAGAAACCATTATCAAGGACAGAATGAGTAGGCACATTGATGAACACGGGTTATTGAGGAAGACTCAGCATGGGTTCTGCAAGGGAAGATCTTGCCTCACTAACCTGTTACATTTCTTTGAGGGGGTGAACATGTGGACAAAGGAGACCCAATAGATGTTGTTTACCTTGACTTCCAGAAAGCTTGTGGGCATTCGATGAAATTGCTGAGCAGACAGGTTACAACGGATAAAAGGAAGTACTTCTTCACCCAAAGGGTGATTAACATGTGGAATTCACTGCCACAGGAGGTGGTGGCGGCCACAAGTATAGCCACCTTCAAGAAGGGTTTAGATAAAAATATGGAGCACAGGTCCATCAGTGGCTATTAGCCACAGTGTATGTGTGTATATAAAATTTTTTGCCACTGTGTGACACAGAGTGTTGGACTTGATGGGCCTTTGGCCTGATCCAACATGGCTTCTCTTATGTTCTTATGTTTTTTTGCTTACAACTCCCATCAGCCCCAGCCAGCATGGCCAATGGCTGGGGCTGATGGGAGTTTTAGGCAAAAAAACATCTGGAGAGCTACCATTGGCCACCCCTGGTTTAAGGTATGATCTTTTGTTTGTGCGTGCTGTGTTGATGGAGATGCTCTAGGAATTTCCTCTATGGTCTTTACCATCGAAATTCAGGGAAATTCCTATAGTGTCATCCAGAACTGATGTCATAGTCCCTGAAACTCCACTATCCCCAGAAGTGCCCCCATATTACCTAGCCTTTGTCAGTACAGGCTGGGAACCTGCAGATTGTGTTTGTGTGTGTGTGTGTGTGTGTGATAGAGAGTTGTGTTGTATTTTTGCATGCAAAACACAAAATCTGCCACTCTGGCCCCTGCATCTACTCTCCTCCTCTTTTCATTTTTTTATGTGCAGGGAATTCACTACATTCAGGGGAGCATTCACATAATCAGTTACCCATCCCCTAATTGCAGTCTGAAAGGGTAGTAGCACCCTGGACAACCGACACGAAGTAGTTCCTTGGATCGAGTGTCTGTGTCCTCTGAGGAGTGCAGAACTGACACCCGGTTTACAGAACAGCTAGAATCAAGCTCAGTAGCACTTTAGAGACCAGCAATATTGGGGGAATATGAGCTTTCGGGAGTCACAGCTCCTTTCGTCAGAAATAACTTACTGGCTTCTACGGTGCAACTGGTCTCATATCTAAGCTATTCTAATGCAAAGCAACATGGCTTCCCTCTGAAACTAGGTCTACGGAAAACCATCAGTGATGGATCTGCGTAATTGGCAAGGCATAATCAAAGTTACGGAGGGCAGCTCGGTACTTCAAAGACCATTAAGCGGTTTTTGCTTTAAACCTTATTGGGATTATTTTACAGCTCGGTCCTCTGGGGAATTAAACCGGCTGGCATTTACTGCTTCTCATCAATTTACCATCTGCAGCCCCACCTTTAACAACTTGACATAATACATTTACTGGACGTTTTGTCATTGTAGTATATTAGGGTGTTGTTTTTGTTTAAGCAGCAGCTGACAGGAGACATATTGTTTATCATCGGGTCGGAATCGGGAGCCGACGCGGGACCGCTAATGCATTTCCGCATTAAGACGCCGCGTAATTATTGCTGGGAAGGCAAAAGGTTACTCCGCTAATAATATGCAAATGGTGGCTTTACTGCGCATAATGAACGGTCGCGTTCGATGGAAAGCAAGAGATTGCCTTCTCGTGGTACTCGCAATAAACTTTTTTTTAACATGCGGTTAATAATTAATTTAAAGGAATTACCGTTTCAGGGAGCCGAGATACATTATTTATTAAATGGAATTAAAGTATTTATTAGGTGAGTAATAAGCGATGGACAACAACAATGGGGGTGGGGGAAAGGTGGAGTTCATATTTTATCAAACAACCCTGGCTTATGTTTGCGAGCAGTTGCGGTGATCTTTGCAGATCCTGTGAATTTAGGGGGAAGTATTTGTGAATTTCCTGCATCGTGCAGGGGGTTGGACTAGATGACCCTGGAGGTTCCTTCCAACTCTATAATTCTATTATTCTAATGTATTTATTACCTGCAGGATGATCGATGGAAAGTGGAATTGAGGGTCAGCTGTCAAATTCCATATGGAATCATGTTTTTTCATGACATCTACACCTCCAGAACCTAGAAGAAAGATGCCACCTAAGGCTCTCAGCTCTGAGTTTGGAAATACCAGAAATACCAGCTCTGAGTTTGGAAACACCTAAGGCTCTCAGCTCTGAGTTTGGAGAAAGTGGGGCCAGAGGAAGGAAGGGGAGGACAGCAATGCTGATCCATGCAATGGTCACCTTGAGATTGGACTACTGTAATGCCCTCTACATGAGGCTGCCCCTGTCTCAAACCCGGAAACTGCAGCTAGTGCAGAACGCGGTAGCCAGCCTGCTATCAAGTGGGAGCATATACAGTCGGTCTGTGGGAACAGCAATGGCTGCCAATAGTATACCGGATTCACTACAAGGTGCTGGCTATCACCTTTAAAGTCCTATATGGCCAAGGACCTGCTTACCTTAGGGACTGTCTCTCCCCACACATTCCCCAGAGGGTACTTAGATCTGGGACACAAAATCTATTAGTGATCCCCAGGCCGAGGGAGGCCAGATGAAAGTCCACCAGAGGGAAGGCCTTCTCAATTGCTGCCCCCCCTTGGTGGAATCAGCTGCCAGAAGAAGTTAGGGGCTTGCGGGACCTCATCCAGTTCCTCAAGGCCTATAAGACAACACTATTCCGGCTGGCTTTTAATTGATCTGGAATGACTGATAGGGTTAATAGGGAATGACACTATAATATACTGAACGCCATCTGAAATGAAACAATGCCAAATGATATTAGCACCAGACTGTTTTAATTGTTTAATTTTAATTTAGGATGTAAGTAATATGAGTGAATTGTTTGATTTTACTGTTGTGAGCCGCCCTGAGCCTGCTTCAGCGGGGAGGGCGGGATATAAATCCAATAAACCTTAAACCTTCTGAGAATTAGGCAGATCGTGAGAGGGAGGGCAGAAAGAGCCTTCCCAAGCACAGAGAAAGGAAAACTACATTGGCACACAGTCCTTCACTTCTGCTTTGATTTTAGAAGTCAAGCAGCCTTCATCTTATCTGCTACCTGAAGGTAGGGCTACTTCTAGTCTTCCCAAATGTCCGTACCTGATATGGAATTCCCTGCTTCCAGTCCCAACTTCCTTCCTTTGAGCAGCTGAGGAACAGGCGGAAAAAATAGCCTCAAGTAAGAACATAAGAGAAGCCATGTTGGATCAGGCCAATGGCCCATCCAGTCCAACACTCTGTGTCACATAAGAACATAAGAGAAGCCATATTGGATCAGGCCAATGGCCCATCCAGTCCAACACTCTGTGTCGCATAAGAACATAAGAGAAGCCATGTTGGATCAGGCCAATGGCCCATCCAGTCCAACACTCTGTGTCACATAAGAACATAAGAGAAGCCACGCTGGATCAGGCCAATGGCCCATCCAGTCCAACACTCTGTGTCACATAAGAACATAAGAGAAGCCATGTTGGATCAGGCAAATGACCCATCCAGTCCAACACTCAGTGTCACAGAAGAACATAAGAGAAGCCATGTTGGATCAGGCCAATGGCCCATCCAGTCCAACACTCTGTGTCACACAGTGGTCCAAAAAATTAGATAGATAGATAGATAGATAGATAGATAGATAGATAGATAGATAGATAGATAGATAGATAGATAGATAGATAGATACACACACACATATATACACTCTAGGAATTTCCCCTAGTTTTTATGCTCATTACCATAGAGATTAGGAAAAATTCCTAGAGCATCACCCAGAGGTGACATCACATCCTCCCCAAAATGTCCCCCTCCCTCATAATCTACCACTATTAGCCATGACAGTGTTGAGAACCCTATCCAGTTCTCCCAGCAGCAAAAAAAGTGCCACACTGTGGTTGGTGGGACCAGCCTGGGATAGTGGTGCATAGTGCAAATTTTGCAGTGCAAGAACACTTCTCTGCAGCAGTGGCAGTATGCAGGGCCAGCCGTAGACCGTCTGGAAGCCTATGCAAGGGTAACTTCTGCCTCTCCACTTCTCCATCACACTGATAACATCACCGAGTCACATGCGGGGCACCCGATTCATCATGCCCCAGAGGGCTCGCGCCCTAGGCAACTGCCTAGCTTGCCTAGTGGCAGGGTGGGCCCTGACTGCATCCCCCTCCTTGCGGAATTCTCACAAAAGATCACCAAAGCATGGATAATGGGTGAATTATCTCCACGATGCCCATATCTGCAAATTCTTTTGTCAGATTAATGTTTTACGTTTGTAGGTGGACACTGAAAATATCTCTGGCGTACGCTTAAAAACTTAATATATCAGAAAACAAACAGCTTTGCTGAGTTGTGGATTGAGCGGAGCATGAACTCAAGACAGCTTAGTTTTGACAATGAGCCATCAACAACGCTCGAAAGGAGAAGAAAAAAGGCTTGCGCTTTGCCTGTGAAACAAGGCGGACGGGTGTGCAATACATACACTTTCACGCTTGCTCTCGATACAAACTCATCCTGTTTCCCTCTCGCATTCCCCTATATTGGATTTTGTCAATCGTATTTCCCATTATACCATTTTTTTTTTTAAAGAAAAATTTTAAAACATTCTGAAAGCTCTTGGCCTCTGTCTCCCTCTCTCTGGTCTAGGCAAGAATTAATTTCTGAATTGATTTGTCCTCTGAGCTGTTTAGCGAGTCTTTACTGGAAGACGGTGCTTTCAGCCATATATCACGGGCCCGCTTGCAACGACAACTGCCTTCAGTTGACCTCTTAATCAATCGAAACGGTAGTGGCGGAGGGGAGGGAAGAGAAGCAGATCCAACAGAGGTTATAAGACTGTCAAGGTGGTTGTATTCTCTCCCGCTGTCTGGGATTTTAGCTGTAGTCTGACAAAACGCGAATCCCCCCCCCCTCCCCACGAACCATTTTGGCATTCATCTTCAATACTGTTAAATAGTTTGGTCTACTTCAGGGGGGGGGGTTTGTAGCAGGAACTCCTTTGCATATTAGGCAACACACCCCTGATGTAGCTCCTGCTAGAATTCCACCCCTGCTTTTCGTTGGGAAGGTCGCAGACACTCTTTAGTAATGTCCTTAAGGGTTAACACACAGCTAGGCCTGACTGAGAAGCGAAGGCAGACGAGTTTCCAACATTCCAGTCTTATCTATAAGAGAAACATAACTTGCACTCTGCTTTACGGAATCTCTACCGTGCTTCTAAGTAACAATAGAAGTAGGGGGTTCTTAGACCCCAGACTGCATTTATCTCTTCAAGGCGCGGGCGAAGTAGAATTTCTTTCTGCGGCAGAAGTCCTGACCAATGAACTGAAGCCAACCTGGCAAAATGTATTGATTGTGTGTAGTTGGCTCTTGCAATTAAATTATGCTGGATGTTGCAGCCAACTAGTAAGTGTACGTGTCAACATGTGCCAATACATCAACAAGGCTATATAAACTACTGCCCACCCTGAAAGGGGGTAGAGCAGCTTGGTATTGCAGGCTTTTGCTTAGCTTTGCTCTCTGTTTATTGCAATGAGCCTTTTCCCCTTCCTCCTTCATCGGACTTCGCCGAGTGTTTCTATTGGCCCAGAACACTTAGAGCACAGATCTGTGTAACACATGTATCTAGCTGTTAGGGCTACAATACAATGTATATTTTATCAACTTTTAACTGGGTTTTTTTTTAAGTATTTGTTGCGATGACTGGTTTTAAAGGTTTTTTGTAATTCCTGATGTTACCTCCCCTGGACCCACTTGCAGGAAGGTTGGGATTAGGGCTGCCACTGCTGTGGTAAAACTCTATGGTACCATAGAGTTTTACCATGAATCCTAGAGCGTCTCCAGTGTAACATGCCCAGTATGATGACGTCACTTCCGGGTGACATCGCAGCATGGGGCATGTCATGTGATAATGGGGCTCTTTGGGGGCAGGAATCCCCTGGCGGTCCGCTGTGTGCTGGCGGGTTGGGCCCCCCCAACTGGGGGTTTCGCCACCCCGCCCCTGCTGGGAGCTTGGCTGCCCTAGGTGGGATATAAATCAAACAAATAAATAAACAAACGTTCTTACAGTTACTCAAAACGCCAACAAGGCTTGGTTCAAGTTTCTTTTTTAAAAAAATCTGGTTGACGTACACTGTGGGAAGCCTACTTCAGCAACTCACTATCAAAACTGCAGCCAATGGAAATAAAAAAAAACAGCCCTTCAAAAAAGAGACACAGAGAGAGACATCTTTATAGATTCTTCCGGCACATTGAATGAAAGTATTCCAGAGTTTTGGGCCCTCCACGGCTTATTTCCATTCCACGTAACGATGTTGTTTCTGGCTCCGACGGGAGCTGTCAAGTTCTCCTGGAGACGAGATCGGGCCAAATGGGATACGGAACAGAAAAAAACAACTTTATTGCTAAGAACAAGATAGGCTATCCAGCCGTTCCATAACTGGTGGTCTAGTTTTGAACGGTGTGAACAGCAGCATGATTCAAACCTCAGTCTCACCAAAGTGGTAAAACTGTATCTGGCCTAAATAACTTTAGGCCACTGGAGGGCACTTATAGGATTGGATGATCCCCCTTCTGAACTTTCCCTAGAAGCTAAAATGACCACACCAAGAGTATTGTACTTCGGTCACATCATGGGAAGACAAGAGTCTCTGGAAAAGACAGTAATGCTGGGAAGAGCTGCAGGCAGCAGGCAAAGTAGGGTTGCCAAGTCCAATTCAAGAAATATCTGGGGACTTTGGGGGTGGAGCCAGGAGACTTTGGGGGTGGAGCCAGGAGACATTGGGTGCGGAGCCAGGAGCAAGGGTGTGACAAGCATAATTGAACTCCAGGGGAGTTCTGGCCATCACATTTAAAGGGACAGCACACCTTTTAAAATGTCTTCCTTCCATAGGAAATAATGAAGGATAGGGGTACCTCCTTTTGGGGCTCATAGAATTAGACCCCCTGGTCCAAATCCTTTTGAAACTTAGGGGGTATTTTGGGGAGAGACACTAGATGCTATACTGAAAATTTGGCACCTCTAGCTCAAAAAACAGCCCCCTCGGAGCCCCCGATACCCACAGATCAATTCCCCATCATTCTCTATGGGAATCGTTCATGGAGGTGCATAATGGCTTTGGGGGAGGGGCTTCCCCCGCCGGCCAGCTGGCTGGGGGAGGGGGGAAGCCTGTAAAACCGGGGGATCCCCCGCTGGGACCTGGGGATTGGGAAGCCTAAGGCAAAGAGGAAGACCGGACATGAGATGCTTGTGAATGGTTCCTCACCCTCTTGGTGAGGAGTGACAAGTGGAGTGTCTCAAAGATCTGTCCTGGGACCTGTTTTGTTCAACATCTTTATAGATGATATGGATGAAGGAATCAAGGGAATGCTTACTAAATTTGCAGATGATACTAAATTGGGAGGGGTCACAAATACAGTGGAAGACAGAAACAGGATACAGGGTGACCTTGACAGGCTGGAGAACTGGGCTGAAACCAATAAAATGAATTTTAACAGGGATAAATGTAAAGTTCTGCATTTAGGTAGGAAAAATCCAATACACGATTATAGGATGGGGGAGACTTGTCTTGGCAGTAGTCTGTGTAAAAAGGATCTAGGGGTCTTAGTGGACCACACGCTGAACATGAGTCAGCAGTGTGCTGCAGTGGCTAAAAAGGCAAATGTAATTTTGGGCTGTATCAACAGAAGTATAGTGTCCAGATCACGTGAAGTGATGGTATCACTTTACTCTGCTTTGGTAAGACACCTGGAGTAATAATAATAATAATATTTAATTTATATCCCGCCTTCCCCTCCGAAGCAGGCTCAGGGCGGCTTACATAGCATAATATAAAATGCAAACATTACAATAATACAATAATAAAAGTGCACTGGTTACGTAACAGATTATATATTACAGTTCAATTGTATGTATTATTACATTAAGACCATCTAATTAAAACCACCAAATTTAAAAACCAACAAATTTGTTCGGTACTACACTCTCGATGTTACTCATCTTACAGTTTTATGCGACGGCGGTACAATAGGTTCCACATGAAGAAAAAGCCAGCTGAAAGAGGGTAGTCTTGCAGGCCCTGCGAAACTGAGTAATGCGCCGCATGGCCCGCACCTCTTCTGGTAATTGGTTCCATCAGTGGGGAGCTGTGATCGAAAAGGCCCTGTCTCTTGTAACTTTCAGTTTGGCCTCCTTTGGCCCAGAGATTGTCAATAGATTTTGAGAACCAGATCTCAGTACCCTCTGGGGAACATATGGGGAGAGACGGTCCCTAAGGTAGGAGGTCCTCGGCCATATAGGGCTTTAAAGGTAATAACCAGCACCTTGTAACGAATCCGGTACACAATTGGCAGCCAGTGCACTTCCCGCAGCCTCAGCTGTACGTGCTCCCACTTAGGGAGTCCCAATAACAGTCTGGCTGCCGCATTCTGCACTAGCGGCAGTTTCCGGGTTTGGCACAGGGGCAGCCCCATGTAGAGGGCATTACAGTAGTCTAGGTGACCGTTGCATGGATCACTATTGCCAGGTTGTCGCGCTCCAGGAAGGGGGCCAACTGCCTCGCCTGCCTAAGATGAAAAAAGGTGGAATTAGCAGGGGCTGCTGTCTGGGCCTCCATTGACAAGGCAGGCTCCAGTAGCACCCCCAAGCTCTTGACCTTGCGCGCCGTTTCCAATGGCACACCATCAAAAACTGGTAGGGGGATTTCCCTTCCCAGGCCGCCACGGCTCAGGCAAAGGCCCTCTATCTTCGCTGGATTCAACTTCAACCTACTCAGCCTGAGCCATCCTGCCACAGCTTGCAACGCTAGGTCCAGATTTTCTGGGACACAGTCAGGCCGGCCGTCCATCAGTAGATACAGCTGGGTGTCATCAGCATACTGGTGACAACCCAGCCCATTCCTCCAGGCAATCTGGGCAAGGGGGCGCATGTAGATGTTAAACAACATCGGGGAGAGGACCACCCCCTGAGGCACCCCACAATTAAGTGGCTGCCTCTGGGACAGTTCTCCCCCAATCGCCACTCTTTGTCCCCGACCATCAAAGAAAGAGGAAAGCCATTGCAAGGCCAACCCCTGAATCCCTGCGTCAGCAAGGCAGCAAGTCAGTAGCTGATGGTCGACCATATCGAACGCAGCCGATAGGTCTAACAACATCAGCACCGCCGAACCGCCTCAATCCAGATGCCACTGGAGATCATCCACCAGGGCAACCAGCACTGTCTCTGTCCCGTGGCCCGGGCGAAAGCCAGATTGGTGGGGATCTAGAACAAAAGCGTCATCCAGAAAACTCTGCAACTGTAACGCTACTGCCCTCTCAATAGTTTTGCCCAAAAAGGGCAAATTTGAGGCCAGCCGGTAATGTGCCAATTTGATCGGATCTCATGTAACCTTTTTCAGGAGAGGTTGGACCACTGCCTCTTTAAGAGGCATTGGAAAAAGTCCCTCCGAGAGGGATCTATTTACAATGTCCCGTATAGGACACCTAAGCTCCCTCTGGCAAGCTTTAATTAGCCAGGAGGGGCATGGGTCCAGATCACAAGTTGTTGGGCGTACAGTAGAGAGGATTGTGTTCAGTTTTGGGCACCACATTTTAAGAAGGATATAGACAAGCTGGAATGGGTCCAGAGGAGAGTGACGAAGATGGTGAGGGGTCTGGAGAACAAGTCCTATGAAGAAAGGTTGAAGGAGCTGGGCATGTTTAGCCTGGAGAGGAGGTGGCTGAGAGGTGATATGATCGCCATCTTCAAGTGCTTGAAGGGCTATCATATAGAGAATGGTGTGGAATTGTTTTCTGTAGTCCCAGAAGGTAGGAACAGAACCAATGGGTTGAAATTAAATCAAAAGAGTTTCTGGCTCAACATTAGGAAGAACTTCCTGACCTTTAGAGAGGTTCCTCAGTGGAACAGGCTTCCTCAGGAGGTGAACTTAGGGGGAGGTATTTGTGAGTTTCCTGAATTGTGCAGGGGGCTGGACTAGATGACCCTGGAGGTCCCTTCTAACTCTATGATTCTGAACAGCATGCTCAAGATTGCTACAGCACAGACATTGTCTCCAGTTTTTGATGATGTAATTCAGAACAAGAGGTGTCAGTTATCAGAGACTGTTAAATAAACAAAATATTGCAAGGGTGGTGTTTTAAGCATGATCCAATCAAGGAAGTCATGTCCCTCAGTTTGCAAGACCTGAGCAAAGTCAGGGCTTTGAGAGGGAGGGGCAGGAATGCACAGAAATGCAATTCTGGGTGGCTTGGTGGCAGGGGGTGTGGCCCAATATGCAAATGAGTTCCTGTTGGGGTTTTCCTACCAAAAAAGCCCTGTGCGAAACAATGGTGCTGTCTGGGGGTGTGGCCTGATACGCAAATGAGTTTCTGCAGGGCTTTTTGTACAAAAAACCGCATGTGCTAAACAATGGCGATACCAGGGGTGTGGCCTAATATGCAAATAAGTTTCCACTGGGCTTCTACAAAAAAACCTGTGGAACAATGGTGATGTCAGGGGTGTGGCCTAATATGCAAGTGAGTTCATGCTGGGCTTTTTCTACAAAAAAGCCCTGTGCAAAACAATGGTGATGTCAGGGGGAGTGGCCTAATATGTACATGAGTTCCCATTAGGCTTCTCCTACCAAAAAAGACCTGCGGAACAATGATGATACCAGGGGGTGTGGCCCAGGACTTTTTTGTAGCAGGAACTCCTTTGCATAATAGGCACACACCCCTGATGTAGCCAATCCTCCAGGAGCTTACAGGGCTCTTAGCTTACTGTAAGCTCCAGAAGGATTGGCTAAATCAGGGAGGTGTGGCCTAATATGCAAAGGAGTTCCTGCTGGACTTTTTCTTTAAAAAAAAAGCCCTGAGGAAAGTTAAAACAAAGTTTGAGTCCAGTGGCACCTTTCAAATTGCTGAGCAGTCAGGTTAGAATGGCTAAATGGAAGTCCTTCACCCACGTGGAATTCACTGCCACAGGAGATGGTGGCGGCTACAAGCATAGCCAGGTTCAAGAGGGGATTGGATAAAAATATGGAGCAGAGGTCCATCAGTGGCTATTAGCCACAGTATATTATTTGAACTGTCTGGGGCAGTGATGCTCTGTATTCTTGGTGCTTGGGAGGGGGCAAAGTGGAAGGGCTTCTAGCCCCACTTGTGAACCTTCTGATGGCACTTGGGGGTTTTTTGCCACTGTGTGACACAGAGTGTTGGACTGGATGGGCCAGTGGCCTGATCCAACAGGGCTTCTCTTATGTTCTTATGTGACTCAGAGTGTTGGGCCAACGGCCCATCCAACATGGCTTCTCTTATGTTCTTATCTCAAGAGTGTTGGACTGGATGGGCCATTGGCCTGATCCAACATGACTTCTCTTATGTTCTTGTGTCTGAGGCAGGGATGCTCTGTCTTCTTGGTGCTTGGGAGGAGGGACGGTGTGAGGGCTTCTGGAGTTCTGGCCCTGCTGATGGACCTCCTGATGGCACCTGGGTTTTTTGGCCACTGTGTGACACAGAGTGTTGGACTGGATGGGCCCTTGGCCTGATCCAACATGGCTTCTCTTATGTTCTTAAACCAACAAAGTTTTATTTTGAGTATAAGCTTTCATGTGCCTGTGCACTTCTTCAGGTATCATGTGCATCATGCATACGGAAGCTTGTACTCAAAATAAAATTTTGTTGGTTTTAATGGTGCCATTCAAGCTTTGTCCTGCTGCTTTAGATCAGCATGACTACTCACCTGAATCCCAGCAAGGCTGTTAAGGAGAGGGCGTCTTAGAGGTTATTGATTCACAGGGTCACCGTTGGAAGTGGCGTGATGGCACTTAACATGCACGCACGCACACACAACACGCATGCACAACACGCACGCACATGTAAATCCCTAAGCTCAGAAAGCTAACGTGTCAGGAAGACAGCTAGGTAGAGCTTTTCTGAGATGCTAGTTTTCCTGTGGCCCTTTCTTGCGCTCCCTGTTTGCCACTTTGGGGTCAGGCAGCAATTTCTTGCGCTCCCTGTTTGCCACTTTGGGGTCAGGCAGCAATTTCTTGCGCTCCCTGTTTGCCACTTTGGGGTCAGGCAGCAATTTCTTGCGCTCCCTGTTTGCCACTTTGAGGTCAGGCAGCAATTTCTTGCGCTCCCTGTTTGCCACTTTGGGGTCAGGCAGCAATTTCTTGCACTCCCTGTTTGCCACTTTGGGGTCAGTCAGCAATTTCTTGCACTCCCTGTTTGCCACTTTGGGGTTAGGCAGCAATTTCTTGCACTCCCTGTTTGCCACTTTGGGGTCAGGCAGCAATTTCTTGCGCTCCCTGTTTGCCGCTCCCTGTTTGCACTCCCTGTCAGGCAGCAATTTTTCTCCAGGCCAGTTTGGCCAGGGATCCTGGAGAGCAGTGTGTGTGTGTGTGTGTGTGTGTGTTTGCCATCTTCTGGGCATGAAGCTGGTGTCACTAGAGCCTTTGTGTGTGCATTGTGCAGGGGGTTGGACCAGATGACCCTGGAGGTCCCTTCCAACTCTACGATTCTAAGGTCACTCAGCAAGCTTCATGGCAGAGCAAGGATTTAAACTTAGCTCTCTCAGACCCTGGCCCGATGCTTGAACCACTACACTAGATAATAATGGCTGCTTTACGCGTTCCAGTTTCAATTCCTGGAATTTCCAGTTAAAAGGCTCTCAAGCTGCAGGTGCTGGGGAAAGCTTTCTCTGCCTTGTGTTTTTTGGAAGGCACGGTTTCCCCACTTGCCAAGCTCGGTGCTAATTAAATTGCCCATTTGATCTTCACAGTCTCCCCACAAGAGTCAATGATGCAGCGCGAAAGCGACCACCTCTTTGAGCCTGACATTTATCTCCAACCAATTTTGCGGGGGGGGGGGATTTGAAGGGGGGGGCGCAAGTGAGCTCTAATGAAATGTGATTGAGCAACTAACAGCAACATTTTCGTCGGACTGCAGAGCCAGCAAAGCTAGACAAATGCATCAATTGCGCTGTGTCCAGTTGTGCAAGCAAGTGGCAACAGGCAGTGAGAGTTAGGGGTTAGAGCAATGGTGTCAAACATGCAGCAACCGGGGCTGGATCTGGCCCCCAGAGGGGTCCTTTCAGGCCCACAAGCAAATCAAAAGTAGGTTTGCAACTTATAGACACACACTTGAATAAGACTTGGAGTATTGTGTTCAGTTTGGGGCACCACATATTAAGAAGGATATAGACAAGCTGGCATGGGTCCAGAGGGTGACGAAGATGGTGAGGGGTCTGGAGACCAAGTCCTATGAAGAAAGGTTGAAGGAGCTGGGGATGGTTAGCCTGGAGAGGAGGCGGCTGAGAGGTGATATGATCACCATCTTCAAGTACTTGAAAGGCTGTCATCTAGAGGATGGTGTGGTATTGTTCTGTGGCCCCAGAAGGTAGGACCAGAACCAATGGGTTGAAATTAAATCAAAAGAGTTTCTGACTCAGCATTAGGAAGAACTTCCTGACCGTTAGAGCGGTTCCTCAGTGGAACAGGCTTCCCAGGGAGGTGGTGGGCTCTCCTTCCTTGGAGGTTCCTAAACAGAGACTAGAGGGCCATCTGACAGCAATGAGGATCCTGTGAATTTAGGGGGAGGTCTTTGTGAGTTTCCTGCATTGTGCAGGGGGTTGGACTAGATGACCCTGGAGATCCCTTCCAACTCTATGATTCTGAACAGCATGCTCAAGATTGCTACAGCACAGACATTGTCTCCAGTTTTTGATGCTGTAATTCAGAACAAGAGGTGTCAGTTATCAGAGACTGTTAAATAAACAAAATATTGCAAGGGTGGTGTTTTAAGCATGGTTTTTTTTAAAAAAAATATTTAATTGTGTGTGTGTGTGCTACCTGGCGTTACATTTTATGACATGCATGGCCCGCCCTTACAAGGTCTCATTTATGTCAGATCTGGCCCTCATAACAAATGAGTTTGACACCCCTATGTTAGAGGCTCTTTAGCTTGGGGGAATGACAATTTAGGAGTGACATGCTAGAGGTTTATAAAGTTATGCATGGGATAGAGATAGGGTTGCCAATCCCCAGGTGGGGGCAGGGCATCCCCCGGTTTGGAGGCCCTCCCCCCGCTTCAGGGTCGTCAGAAAGCGGGGGGAGGGGAGGGAAATGTCTGCTGGGAACTCTATTATTCCCTATGGAGATTTATTCCCATAGAAAATAATGGAGAATTGATCCACGGGTATCTGGGGCTCTGGGGGGGCTGTTTGTTGAGGTAGAGGCACCAGATTTTCAGTACAGCATCTAGTGCCTCTCCCCAAAATATCGCCCAAGTTTCAAAATGATTGGATCAGGGGGTCCAATTATATGAGCCCAAAAGAAGGTGCCTGGAGAGCCGCTGCCAGTCTGAGAAGACAATACTGACTTTGATGGACCGAGGGTCTGATTCAGTATAAGGCAGCTTCATATGTTCATATGTTCATATGCCCCTATCCTTCATTATTTCCTATGGAGGGAAGGCATTGAAAAGGTGTGCCATCCCTTTAAATGTGATGCCAGAACTCCCTTTGGAGTTCAATTATGCTTGTCACAGCCTTGATCTTGGCTCCGCCCCCCAAAGTCTCCTGGCTCCACCCCCAAAGTCCCCAGATATTTCTTAAATTGGACTTGGCAACCCTAGATAGAGAAGGTAGAGAAAGAAGTCCTTTTCTCCCTTTCTCACAAGATGAGAACTCAGCAGTACGCTTAGAACAGGTAAAAGGAAGGACTTCTTCACCCAAGAGAAATGAACATGTGGGTTTCACTGCTTCAGGAAGTGATGACAACTACATGCATAAATAGCATCAGAAAAGGATTGGATAAACGTATGGAGCAGAGATAAAAACAGAAGGAGAAGGAGGAGGAGAAGACTGCAGATTTATACCCCGCCCTTCTCGCTGAATCAGAGACTCAGAGCAGCTTACAATCTCTTATATCTTCATTAGGGTTTGTAGAACCTTTCGGGCTCAAGTGCCGTGTTCTACTGGAGAAAGTTTTCCTTCCAGACGTTTCGTTCTCAGCTGCGGAGAACATCCTCAGTGGCGTTGCAGCCGGAGCAGGCGCTCTGACCTTCTTGGCTGCTGTGCGTTGAGTGGGGCCAGGGCTGCTGGAGAGCTGCTATTTCTAGGCTGGAGGGGGTGTGATGAAAGGGCTATCGGTTTGTGGATGTGCCCATTGTTTGGTGGGGCCTCCTGGAAGGGTAGTGATAAGGAAACTGGCTGTTGAATGTGACCATTGTTCCGTGTTAATTGCTGGGAGGGTTGGAAGGGGTTTGAAGATAAGGAAAACGGTTGTTGACTGTGCTGATTGTTCTGTGGAATTTGCTGGTTGTTCTTATATCTTCCTCCTCCACAACAGACACCCTGTGAGGTGGGTGGGGCTGAGAGAGCTCTCACAGAAGCTGCCCTTTCAAGGACAACTCTTGCGAAAGCCATGGCTAACCCAAGGCCATTCCAGCAGCTGCAAGTGGAGGAGTGGGGAATCAAACCCGGTTCTCCCAGCTAAGAGTCCGCACACTTAACCACTACACCAAACTACATAAGAGAAGCCATGTTGGATATGGGCAGTGGCCCATCTAGTCCAACACTCTGTCACACAGTGGCAAAAAAAAAAGTGCCATCAGGAGATCCACTAGTGGGGCCAAGACACTAGAAGCCCTCGCGCTGTTGCCCCCCAATACAGAATACAGAGCATCACTGCCCCAGTCAGAGAGTTCCATCTATACCCTATAACTAATAGCCACTGATGGACCTCTGCTCCATATGTTTATCCAATCCCCTCTTGAAGCCGTCTATGCTTGTACCTGCCACCATCTTCTGTGGCAGTGAATTCCATGTGTTAATCCCCCAAATCCTATTCTGACACATTAACCACTATGCCATCTTGGCTCTCATGTATGTAGCACCATGAATACATACGGCATTTTGTAAAATATAGGAAAAAGGTCCCTAACTCAAGCTTAAAATTTCGACAGTGAAAGGAACAACGCAGTGGAGGAAGGGCTTCTTGTGAGCAAAAGTTTTGATTGGTTGGAGAAGATTTAGAAGGAGATTGGATTTATCCCCCACCCTTCACTTGGAGTCTCAGAGCGGCTTACAATCCCCTTTCTCTTCCTCTCCCCACAACAGACACCCTGCGTGGCAGGAGGGGCAGAGAGAGCTCTTTCAAAAACTACTCTCGAGAGAACAGCTCGTTCAAGAACTGTGACTGACCCAAGGTCAGCAGCCGCATGTGGAGGCGTGGGGGGGAATCAAACCTGGCTCTCCCAGATTAGAGTCCACGCACTTAACCACTACACCAAACTGGTTCTCAAGAACAGAGCTCACCCCACAGACTTCATGGGGAAGGATAGATTCAAAAGAAGATAGAGGGTCATACCATGTTGGAGTTCTAAGGGGGAGCTCTCAGCAAAGGGGGGCGGGCGGGGAGAATCTCTTACTAGTGTGGCTTCTTCATTTTGAACCTAAAATTGCCCCCATTCTGTTCCCAGGCATATTCTCCTTAACCTTGAACACAAAACAAAGCAAAAACCTGAGGGATTCCCAAATAACATATTCATTATTCATTGCATTGGAGCGATTAAAGCAACCCTGGAACAAAAAACTGTGTTGCTGTTTCTTTCTTTTAAAAAAAAAAAAAAAAAGAAGAAGAGTGTTTATGCAAAATGTCTTTTTGGTCGCCTCACCAGTTCCAGCGCTATTATCATGGGATATATTCTCACACCCCGGCAATCCCATCTGCCAATGACATTTCCGAAAAATTTGACCAATGAGGCCGAGGAACCATTTGCGCTCGAACACATCCTATATTCTCCCCGTTCCCCAGGTCTCCATTTGCTTCCAGGATTTTTGCTTTGTCTCCCTATTTGCTAATTCATCTGGAGCCGGCAGGGAGGGAGGAACGGCAATCCAACCGCGGCTTTTAATTGCTTGGCACCAAACAGCAGTCCAAGTAAACAAGAGTTGAGCCTCGCTCCCAAATTCCGAAGAGCTTTTTTCCCCTCCATCTTGGCTCCCTTTTTCTCGCTGCCTGCTTTCATCGATGGTTGGGTGCTGAACACCTTTCTAGAATTTCCACGCCTTTCTTTATAGAGAAAAAGAAAAATGCCTGCGGATTACAGACAGTTCTCCGTCGGCAAAGAAGTCTGGGCCATTTCCAGAGCATCTAAACTCATTTGTTATAAGGGTCGGATCTCACATAAATGAGACCTTGTCGGGCTGAGCCATGTGTGTGTATTTAAGATTAGGTAGTAGAGATATAAGAAGAAGAAGAAGATATTGGATTTATATCCCGCCCTCCACTCCGAAGAGTCTCAGAGCGGCTCACAATCTCCTTTACCTTCCTCCCCCACAACAGACACCCTGTGAGGTAGATGAAGATATTGGATTTATATCCCGCCCTCCACTCCGAAGAGTCTCAGAGTGGCTCACCATCTCCTTTACCTTCCTCCCCCACAACAGACACCCTGTGAGGTGGGGGGGGGGCTGGAGAGGGCTCTCCCAGCAGCTGCCCTTTCAAGGACAACCTCTGCCAGAGCCATGGCTGACCCAAGGCCATGCCAGCAGGTGCAAGCGGAGGAGTGGGGAATCAAACCCGGTTCTCGCAGATAAGAGTCCGCACACTTAACCACTACACCAAACTGGCTCTCCACTTTATAAAGAACACAGACAAACACAATTAAAGCTTAAAAAAAAAAACACCTTAAAACATGCTTAAAACATTAGCACTCCTTGGTCTTAAAGGTGCTGTTTTTATATTTCTCCCATGGGATCCAGGGAACTGGGCAAAGGAAGCTCTGGCTCTTTCCTTCCTTCCCCAGGGGACTAGGAGGGGGACGAGCCTCAGCCACTAGAAGGAAGAGAGGCTTGACTCAGTAGCTCTGCTGTGTGATTGAGAGAGCCTGGAAAAGCAAGTTTTGCCTTCCCACCCTCCCCAAGGGAGGAGCCTCAGCCAATGGAGAAAATAGAGGCTTTGCTCCGTTGCTCATGTGCAATTGAACAAGCCTAACAAAGCAAGCTGCGATGCAGAAGGAAGCAAGAGAGATGGCAGCCAGTTGCTCGGGGGCTTGATTCGGCTTTTGGGATGCATGCTTAACACCCCTGACTTAGATGCTTGCCCACAGTGTGGAATTGTAATGGGCAAACATAGATGGCACATGAGATTGAGGCACAACATGGGAGGGAGAGCTATTATTATTATTATTATTATTATTATTATTATTATTATTATTATTATTATTATTATTAACAAACGCTCCTTGATTTAAAGAGTGGGAGCGAACAGGGAAAAGAGAAAGCCGATCTATAAGCCAGGACTGCAGCAATAACAAATTAGCCTTTCACTAAGATACTAAGTATATTATCCGAGTGTGAAATTATTTCCTGTAGGGATAAGGGTGAGCTATGTGATCCCTCCCCCCCTTCCAAAAATATTATTTATTTTTAAGGCCTGTTGTGTGGTTGTTGTGCCACATCTGTTAAATTCTGGAAAGTCCTCTCTGCACTACAGAGATGTTAGCAGGAGGGGAAGGAGAAGATGGAAAGCAGGGGGGAAGAACCGGCACAATGTCAATTACATTTGCTGAGCGGTATATCTTTTTGGAGTACGTGTGACCTTTCCTGTTTGTCGTTTCCTGGGCACCGCACCAAGTGATCCCCTCAGGACGGCTGGCTTTGTGGAGCAAGGCCTGAAGCAGCAGGACTACAGAGCTGCAGGTTTCTGGGACGGCTGCCAAGCTTCGGATAATTGCCATCAGCAGGAAAGATGGAGAGTAACTTGGCCGAATCCATCTTTTTCTTTTTTTTTCCAGATAGATTAACCCCTTTTTTGCCTCTGCGCAATCACAGGCGCAGAGAAACGTAGGCTCCCCCCAAAACAAACAACAACAAAAAAGGGATGAGGGGACAAGGACATAAGAGAAGCCATGTTGGATCAGGCCAATGGCCCATCCAGGCCAACACTCTGTGTCACACAGTGGCCAAAAAAAAAGGAGGTTCACAAGTGGGGCTAGAAGCCCTTCCACTTTGCCCCCTCCCAAGCACCAAGAATACAGAGCATAACTGCCCCAGACAGTTCCATTAATACCCTAGGACTAATAGCCACTGATGGACCTCTGCTCCATATTTTTATCCAATCCCCTCTTGAAGCTGGCTATGCTTGTAGCCGCCACCACCTCCTGTGGCAGTGAATTCCACATGTTAATCACCCTTTGGGTGAAGAAGTACTTCCTTTTATCTGTTTTAACCTGACCGCTCAGCAATTTCATTGAATGCCCACGAGTTCTTGTATTGTGAGAAAGGGAGAAAAGGACTTCTTTCTCCATCCAATGCATAATCTTGTAAACCTCTATCATGTCACCCCGCAGTCGACGTTTCTCCAAGCTAAAGACCCCCAAGCGTTTTAACCTTTCTTCATAGGGAAAGTGTTCCAAAGCTTTAATCATTCTAGTTGCCCTTTGTGACATGTGTTATGTGTTATGTGACACCCCCTCACTTAGTATTTCCTTTTGGCTCCTGCCAGTGGGAGCCAATGAATTGGGGCAGGTGCTGAACATGATGATATCATAACACATGATTTTTTTAAAAAAACTAGACCAGGGGTGGGGAACCTCCGTCCCAAGGGCCGTATATGGCCCTTGAGGTAATTTGGTGTGGCCCTCGGGGATTGCTGGGCCGAACTGAACCATGTGGCAGCCTCTCGGGGGCCTGGTTGGCCAGCAAGCATTGTGGGGCCCAGCTGTTGCTGTGCAGTAGCCTCCCCAGGGCCAGGCAGGGATCACAGAACCCAGATGTACTTTATTTATTTATTTATTTATTTATTCGTGATTTATATCCCGCCCTTCCCACGAGTGGCTCAGGGCAGTTCAGTGGCTCAGATTTACTGTGCGGCAGCCTCCCTGGGGCCTGGCTGGCCAGCCAGAATTGCTGCAGGGCCTGGAAAAGTTACTGTCACAGTTCAGTTTGCACTTGATTATCCCAGAGGGTGTGGCCTAATATGCTAATGAATGTGTGACCTAATATGCTAATATTAGGTGATGTGGTCTAATATGCTACTGAGTTCCTGCTGGGCTTTTTCCACAAAAAAAGCCCTGGTCCTATGCATTTGCCTAGGGCGGCGGGCCGGGTAGGTGTGTGTGTGTGTGTGTGTGTGTGTGTGTGTGTGTGTGTGTGTGTGTGTGCCAGATTAGGCTATCCCCACATGACTTCATATAAAAAAACAATTATTTGCATTATTTTTGCTGGCCTGCACCATTCTCCCTCGGCGGATCACTTTTTTAAGTTGATAATTTTTTATGGCCCTCAAATGATGTTATAAATATCCATATGGCCCTTGGCAGAAAAAAGGTTCCCCACCCCTGAACTAGACATTCCCAGGGTTTTTTTTTTAACTAGGCATTCTTACAACCTCCTTGGAATGACATCCTTTATATTTGGTGGAGCAAAGGATTAGATGTTACATAGGGCTTCCTCTTAGGGTTGTCAGGCCACAGACGGCAACTCCAGGAAGCAATTAGATGGTGTGGGGACTGAAGCACCAGCATGATGCCAGCACTCTGATGTGACTTCTGGTGAAAATGACAAGTGACGTCAAGGGGTCACACTCTAGGGATTGTAAAACTCTATGGCAAAATCAGAGGGGTTTTTTTTGCAATTCCTAGAGTGTTCTGTGATGTCAACTCCCCCTCCCATTCCTTCTAACAGCACATCAGTTGCTGACAGTGGGTCTCCAACTATAGCGGGAGGCCTGGTAACCCTACTTCCACTTCTCTGACAGAGATAGTGGATGATGGATCCAAGATGGCGGCTTAAATTTTTTTAAACACATCAGCCCTCTGTCCTGATTATTGTTAAAGAATGGTTTATTTATTGACATGATGCTGATGCCCTAAACTATGTTATATTGAAGAGGCCCTATAGACAAATGGTGTGGGGGGGAAGGAGATTGGATTTATACCCCGCCCTTCACTCAGAGTGGCATACAATCTCCTGCCTACCTCTCCTCCCAAACAGACACCCTGTGAGGTAGGTGGAGCCGAGAAAGCTCTTGAGACAACAGCTCTTGAGAGAACTTGTGACTGACCTAAGGTCACCCAGCTGCTGCCTGTGGAGGAGGGGTGGGGAATCAAATCTGGTTCCCCTAGTCTGCACTCTTAACCACTACACCAAACTAGCTCTCTGTTTCGTCATTCTTATAGTCTTGTCTATTTAGAGCCTCTTTATAACCTGAGACTCTAAACTGTAGTTTGCCAAATATGTGGATACTTCCAGTTCTTCAGTGATCTCCAACAAGACATTGTTGGCTCTCCAAGTCCCACCATCCCCAGAATCCACTCCTAAATCCCTAAGAATTTCTCAACACAGAGCTGGCAACCATATGGGAGGATCCAAAGTATTTTGAATGGAAGAGGGGGGGGGGAGAGAATGATTTTCAAGTTACTTCCGTTCCTACCACCTGATGAACTCATAAAACTCTGAGCTCCTCCTCAGTATGTTCAGAGCTTGGCCATAGAAAGAGATTTCATGTTTTTGAGGCTAGCAACCTCTCCACATAGCTCCCTAAAGAACAAATCCTCCCCTTTTTGGGAGGAAACAGGGGAGCAAAGCAAGACACTAATCCGATAAGAGAAGCCATGTTAGATCAGGCCAATGGCCCTTTCAGTCCAACACTCTGTGTCACATAAGAACATAAGAGAAGCCATGTTGGATCAGGCCAGTGGCCCATCCAGTCCAACACTCTGTGTCACACAGTGGCCAAAAAGAACCAGGCACCATCAGGAGGTCCATCAGTGGGGTCAGGACACTAGAAGCTCTCCCACTGTGCCCCCCCAAGCACCAAGGATACAGAGCATCACAGCCCCAGACAGAGGGAGGGAGGGAGGGAGGAAAGGGAGGGAGGATATAAGAATATAAGAGAAGCCATGTTGGATCAGGCCAATGGCCCATCCAGTGCAACACTGTGTCACACAGTGGCCAAAAAACCCAGGTGCCATCAGGAGGTCCACCAGTGGAGCTAGAGGCCTCCCACTGTGCCCCCCCAAGCACCAAGAATACAGAGCATCACTGCCTCAGACAGAGTTCCAACAATACACTTTGGCTAATAGCCACTGATGGACCTCTGCTCCATATGTTTATCAATCTTGACCCATGGTGAGCAAATCTGTTTCTTTTAGAGCCTGCCTTTCCCAGACTTGACATCTATGGATGCTCCAATCTCTATGGTCTTTACCACAGAGATTAAGGCAAATTCCTAAAACATCACCATTGACACTCTTCTTCCATTATTCCTCCCATTCCTCAGATCAGAAGACCCAAGAAAACGTCAGTGGTACTGTTGGTTGATATTCTAAAAGCAGGACACGGTGCCTCTGTGGGATGTGAGTCTTCAGAGTACAGCTGTTGCTAAACAGGCCCAACAGGCCTATAATCTAATTGAAATTATCATATTAATTTGCATTTCATATTTCATAGAATCATAGAGTTGGAAGGGACCTCCAGGATCATCTACTCCAACCCCCTGCACAATGCAGGAAACTCACAAATACCTCTCCCTAAATTCACAGAATCCTCATTGCTGTCAGATGGCCATCTAGCCTCTGTTTAAACACCTCCAAGGAAGGAGAGCCCACCCCCTTCTGAGGAAGCCTGTTCCACTGAGGAACCGCTCTAACGGTCAGGAAGTTCTTGCTAATGTTGAGCCGGAAACTCTTCTGGTTAAATTTCAACCCATTGGTTCTGGTCCTACCTTCTGGGGCCACAGAAAACAATTCCGCACCATCCTCTAGATGACAGCCCATCAAGTACTTGAAGATAGTGATCCTATCACCTCTCAGCCACCTCCTCTCCAGGCTTAACATGCCCAGCTCCCTCAGCCTTTCTTCATAGGACTTGCTCTCCAGACTCCTCACCATCTTTGACTCCGCCTCCCCCGGTTCTCCAGATTAGGGTCATATAGTCTGGCCCCCTCCCCAATGTAGAAATCCACAGCTATCTCCCTCCTCCCTTCTATGCCCAGAGGAAGGCAAAATGCCTCCAGGATCCCTGGTGCCGACCTGGCCTGGAGGAAAATTATTTCTTAACCCCAATGTGGCAATCGGTGTTATCCTGGGCATACCAGGAAGGGCCACAGCACCCAAGCACTGGCTCGTCTCTTCCTGCCCTCTCGCTCCTGAAGTTTGGAACCACCCTCGGAAAAAGGAGGCTAGAAATACTAACAAAAGATTCATCTGGACCACCTCTTGCAAGCTGCTCTATAGCAGCAGCGGAAAGGGCCATCTAAGACTCCTGCATTGTGCAGGGGGTTGGACCAGAGGACCCTGGAGGTCCCTTCCAACTCTACGATTCTACGATTCTGTGAAGACTCGCCTATAGAGAACATAACTCTGAATGTAAGATCATAGCATCAAAATGTTATAATCTTCTACGTTTTTAAACTGTTTTGTGGTTTTTATATCCTATTATATGTTTATACCCATGCATTTATATCCCGCTTCGGCAAGAAGGGCGGGATATAAATGGAACTAACTAACTAAATAAATAAATCTTGAATAAGGGGTAGGGGGACAAAAGGGAAGGGGAGGAAACAGTGCCCAGCGGTATGAAGGATTTCCTGTGGCTTCTGAAACCCCTGGGAGGGGTCTTCGTCGACCTGGCATTTCTGCTGAATGGAACTGCGATGTGGAAGTCATCTGCTGATGTCAGCCGGTATTTTGCCAGGCTCTGATTTCTTGGTGGCTTGACAAGCACTGCTCTATACCCATATGGCAGAAAGGTAGCTAGGAAAGATGGATGACGCGCTTGTTTGACTTGGCATGCGAGACGGCTGCTCTGGAGAGAAATGGGGAACATGAGAGAGACAGAGAGAGAAATGGGGAGAGAGAGAGACAGAGAGAAAGAGAGAGACAGAGATAGTGAGATAGTGAGAGATAGTGAGAAAGACAGACAAAGATAGAGAGAGAGACAGAGAAAAACAGAGAGAGACAGACACACAAAGACAGAGAGAGAGAGACAGAAAGACAGACAGACAGACAGACAAAGACAGAGAGACAGAGAAAGACAGAGAGACAGACAGACAGACAAAGACAGAGAGAGACAGAAAGACAGAGAGACAGAGAAAGACAGAGAGAGAGACAGACAGACAAAGAGAGAGAGACAGACAGAGAGAAAGACAGAGAGAGAGAAAGACAGAGAGAGAGAGAGACAGAAAGACAGAGAGACAGAGAAAGACAGAGAGAGAGACAGACAGACAAAGAGAGAGAAAGAGAGACAGAGAGAAAAACAGACAAAGACAGAGAGACAGAGAAAGACAGAGAGAGACAGAGACAGAGAAAGACAGACAGACAGACAGACAGACAAAGAGAGAGAGAGAGAGACAGAGAGAAAGACAGACAAAGACAGAGAGACAGAGAGAAAGAGAGAGACAGACAGACAGACAGAAAGACAGACAGAAAGACAGAGAGAGGCCAGGGTGTTTTTGTATGCTATGGTATACATTGATATAATTTTTAAGTTATATTTCTAACACAACCATCCCAAGGGCAACGCTTAAAAAAAAGAAGAAGTAAAACCAGAGCCATTAAATACCCAAGACTATATAAGCGGGCTGCCTTCTAAAAATACCTTTTAAATTACCCTCAATGGGCATAATTCCAAAATTTAAACCACAAGTCCGGGCAAAATTTAAACCTCAATGGGCATAATTCCAAAATTTAAACCACAAGATTCTCCAGTATTGTTCATTGGGGCAAAACATTACGGAGGCTTTTCTTTCCCTTCTTTGCTTTTCCTTTTCCTTTGTGGGAACAGAGTAGGGTTGGCAACTCCAGGTTGGGGATGGGGGGGGGGGCGGGATGGAGCCTGAGGAAGGCGGGCTTTGGGGAGGGGAAGGACTTCAATAGGATACAGCGCCAGAGTCCACCTCCACAGCAGCCATTTTCTCCAGGGGAGCTGATCTCTATTGGCTGAAGATAGGGTGGCCAGGTTGGAAAATACCTGGAGACTTCAGAGGCGGAGCCAGGAGAGGGCAGGGTTTGGGGAGGGGAGGGGCCTCAGCATGGTGCAATGCCATAGAGTCCACTGTCAGGACCCCGACTCAAGGAACAACTCAGGTTTATTCCAGGTATCGTAAGGCGGTACACCAGATCCTTGCTAAGACTGACGTCTTAGCCCAGTGCCTCTCTGTTTAACCCCTCACCCTAACTGTTACAATTCAAGTGCAAAGCGCGGCAAAGCAACAGTGGCTTTTGGCGGTACCCACTCCCCCCAAGTCTTGGAGTTCAGGTGGTTATCTGTACCTCGTTAGCGGCTGACCTTGGTCGGTAGAAACAGCTTCAATAATAAGTTCCTCAGATAAGCATGCAGAAAGCAAGATGAGCTAAGCAGGAATGCATTCAAGCCAAATAATACTGTTACAGCAAAACTATGGCAAGAGGGATACAGAGAGGATAACTCTTGACATCCGCCCTTCAAAGCAGTCATCTTCTCCAGGGGAGCTGATCTCTGCCAGCTGGAGATCAGTTGGAAAAGTGGGAGATCTCCAGGCCCCACCTGGAGGCCGGCAACCCTAGATCAGTTGTAATCCTAGGAGATCTCCAGCCACTGCCTGGAAGTTGAAAATACATAATAGGCTACACAGAGGAATTAAGTTGCAACCAAATAAAACAAACCACTCTGTGAAAAATGTTATTACAAAATATAATTCATACAAGGAAAAGAGTTCATTTCAGCAACCTCATAATTTTACATACTGCATGTTCATATTTATACACATATATACACCATTGTGCAAATAGTCCAAAACATCACCCAGAAAAGAGCTCCAATGGACCACTAGCAGGGACTGCTAGCAGGGTAAAGCCCGTTTCGGACAGCCAGGTCCTTCCTCTAGGGATACTGGAAATGAATTCTCACAACTTAGTAGATACAAAACATTTATTTTATTTATTTTATTTATTTGGTGACTTCTATCCCGCCCTTCCCACAAGTGGCTCAGGGCGGCTTACAATGACAATAAAACAATAAAACAGTAAAATCAGAGCAAGTTATTACATTTAAATCAGACAATTAAAACCTAAAAACCTTAGAATTATAAGATTAAGACTATACAGTATAATCTCAGAAATCTGGTAGCTACATTATCTAATCAGGGCCCTCACCTCTTCCGGTAGCTGGTTCCACCACATAGGGGCCATTGTAGAAAAGGCCCTGTCTCGAGTTACCTTGAGACGCACTTCCTTGGGCCCGGGGATGGTGAGCAAATTTTGAGTGCCAGACCTCAGTACTCTCTGGGGAACATCATTCAATTGCAAGAAGGTCAAGAAGAACGTCAGGGATAGAGCAACAAATTCTCAGTCCTTAAAAATAGAGAAACTTCTCCATTCATAAATCCAAGGTATAGGCCCATTCCCTTTTGGATCAGCTTGAAATGGTAATGTCCTTTACGTCAGCAGTTCCCAACCTTTTTTGGCACCAGGGACCGGTTCTGTGGAAGACAATTTTTCCACGGACCGGGGGGCAGGTGGGATGGTTTTAAGACGATACAGCTGTGCACTTTGTCTCTATTTGGTGTGGTGGTGAAGTGTGTGGACTCTTATCTGGGAGAACCGGGTTTGATTCCCCACTCCTCCACTTGCACCTGCTGGAATGGCCTTGGGTCAGCCATAGCTCTTGCAGAGCTGTTCTTGAAAGGACAGCTTTTGGGAGAGGTCTCTCAGCCACACCCACCTCAGAGGGTGTCTGTTGTGGGGAAGGAAGGTAAAGGAGATTGTGAGCTACTCTGCGACTCTGAAATTCGGAGTGGAGGGCAGTGTCAAGCATGGTGAAATTCCATTGATAATTGATTGTTTAAGGGTCCTGCCTAACCTGGTCTGGGAAGTATCATGGAGGATCCAACTTTGCTAGCTTATTATTCTTTCCCTTCCCCCCGTCCTGCTTTATGGCTTAATTAGAAGTAGTGAGAACTGAAACTAAGTAATCAGCACCTTCTCATACATTCCTATAAGGGAGTAAGAGACATTTGGGGAAAGCAAGGACACGGTCCTGATAATGCTATGGGAATGTAGACATTTATGATAGTTTATGTGTGAATGCTACCCCGCAACCCCATCCCTTGGAATCCCTTTGAAGTAGGCCTTAAAAGTATTGTATCAATGTGTGTTCAGTATTACTCTCAAGAACCTGTCACCAAAGTATCGGTCTATCAATAAACGTAGTCTTTGTATCAACTTCGACTCGTCATTGAACCCGCATGCTTGACAGGCAGGATATGAATCCAATGTCATAATATTATTATTATTATTATCATTATTATTATTATTATTACTACTACTACTACTACTACTACTACATTGTAATATATAATGAAATAATTATACAACTCACAGCCCGGTTACTAAATGGCCACAGACCGGGACCGGTCCACGGCCCAGGGGTTGGGGACCCCTGCTTTACGTGATTGCCAGCTTGTAATAGATCATGTTTCGCAGATAGCAGTTTCTTCCATGAGCCGATTTACAAATAACACTATAAGCAAGTACAACAAAATCAATAATCATTATCCATAGTTCAAAAATATATTTAAAGGGTTTATCAAACCAGTTACCTGTATGGCGAACTTTCCACCGGCCATCGAAATAGAGGGGCACCAAAGAAGAGGTTCAAGGACTCCTTGAAGAAATCCCTTGGCACCTGTCGCATCAACCATCACCAGTGGTCTGACCTAGCCTCAGATCGCAAAGCATGGAGGCACACCATCCACCAGGCTGTCTCTTCCTTTGAGAACGCACGCATAGCTGGTCTTGAGGACAAAAGGAGATTGAGGAAGAATCGCACTGCTACAGCACCAACCCCAAATCAGACTTTTCCCTGCAGCCACTGTGGCCGGATCTGCCTGTCCCACATTGGTCTTGTCAGCCACCAGCGAGCCTGCAGCAGACGTGGACTACTGCACCCTTCTTAAATCTTCGTTCGCGAAGTCAAGCCGAGAGACCTGCATAAGAAAATACAAGACTCAATGTCTTAGAGCAGGGGTCTCCAACCCCCGGGCCGCGGACTGGTCCCGGTTCGTGGCCTGTTAGCAACCGGGCCGCTGAGTGAGGCAGAGGCACCGCACTACCCCTTTCACCCGCCTTGGTCGGCGAATGGGGCAGTGTGGTAGCAACCTTCACCTATCCCTCATTTAAAGACCCTCATGGGGGGCAGGGATGGGGTGTGGGCATAAGGGCAGCCTGGGGCACCCCACCCCCATCGGTCTGTGGGAAAAATATCTTACACAAAACTGCTCACTGATGCCGAAAAAGTTTGGGGCCACTGTCTTAGAGCATTTCTCCGGAGCCACTAATTTCACACTGGCCGCCTTATTATTATTTTGGGGTCATACATTGTAAACATGATACAATGCCATAGAGTTCACCCTTCAAAGCAGCCATCATCTCCAGGGGAGCTGATCTCTGCCAGCTGGAGATCAGTTGGAAAAGCGGGAGATCTCCAGGCCCCACCTGGAGGCTGGCAACCCTGGCAGTAATCGGTTTAATTAACAGTTTTCCAAAGTTATTAGCTTTAACACATTTTGTCATGTAATATCCCCCTTTGGCTGTGGGTTTCCAGGTTATTAGCTATCCCCTTATTAGCTTTAACACATTTTGTCATGTAATATCCCCCTTTGGCTGTGGGTTTCCAGGTTATTAGCAGCCATCTTCTCCAGGGGAGCTGATCTCTGCCAGCTGGAGATCAGTTGGAAAAACGGGAGATCTCCAGGCCCCACCTGGAGGCTGGCAACCCTGGCAGTAATCGATTTAATTAACAGTTTTCCAAAGTTATTAGCTTTAACACATTTTGTCATGTAATATCCCCCTTTGGCTGTGGGCTTCCAGGTTAAAGTACTCACTCAGGCACCTGTACTTAGGTCCACTCAGCAGAGACAAGCTGGCTCAAAACGTCAACCATGGATTTGCAAGGAGACTACTCCAACAACCAACAACTTCGGCTAACATATGAAACTGTGAACTGAAACAAGAGCTCCACCCAACAGGACCAAACTAAACCACACAGATATTAGGGGAGGAGCGGACTGTTCCATTTCATACACATATATTTTTGTACATTAAACATACCGCATTTCCTTTAGTTGGAATCTCTACTAGGGACAAGAATCAGAAAAGAGCAGGGAATCACAGAAGAAGAAAAAAAGAAGGAGATATTGGATTTATATTCTGTCCCCCACTCTGAATCTCAGAGCCTCAGAGCGGCTCACAATCTCCTTTATCTTTCTCCCCGAGAAAAGACACCCTGTGAGGTGGGTGGGGCTGAGAGAGCTCTCCCAGAAGCTGCGCTTTCGAGAACAGAGTCACAGTGCGGCCTACAATCTCCTTTCCCTTCCTCTCTCACAACAGACACCCTGTGAGGCGGGTGGGGCTGCAAGAGCTCTCCCAGAAGCTGCCCTTTCAAAGACAGAGTCTCAGAGCAGCCTACAATCTCCTTTCCCTTCCTCCCTCACAACAGACACCCTGTGAGGCAGGTGGGGCTGAGAAAGCTCTCCCAGAAGCTGCCCTTTTCGAGGCCAGAGTCTCAGAGCGGCCTACAATCTCCTATCCCTTCCTCTCTCACAACAGACACCCTGTGAGGCGGGTGGGGCTGAGAGAGCTCTCTCAGAAGCTGCCCTTTCAAGGATAACTCCAAAGAAAGCTATGGCTGACCCAAGGCCATGCTAGCAGGTGCAAGTGGAGGAGTGGGGATTCAAACCCGGTTTTCCCAGATAAGAGTCCACGCATTTAACCACTATACCAAACTGGCTCTTTTATAACAGGGAAGTAATAAATACTGACCTATGCTAAATCAAGCCACCTATAATGATGAGCCTGCCGCAACAGGAAGTGACATCATACCATTGTTTCCCACTCTCCATTTTTGCTATGACAGGCAATCTGGTAAGACTGCCTCTCTGAGCTCTCCTGAGACATATCATATAGTAATCCTCTAACCCAGGGGGGTCGAACTCATTTGTTATGAGGGCTGGATCTGACATAAATGCGACCTTTTGGGGCCAGGTCATGTCTGGTTGGGCCGGACCATGTTGGGCCAGGCCATGTGTATAGCTATTTAAGATTTGGTAGCAGATAGAGAAACTTTATAAAGGACAAAGACAAACACAAATATCTTTTTTTAAAAAAAACTTAAAACATGCTTAAAACATTAGCGGTCATTGGTCTTAAAGGTGCTTTCTTTGTATTTCTCCAGGAAACTGGACAAAGGAAACTCTGGCTCTTTCCTCCCTCCCTCACGGGACCAAGAGGGGGAGGAGCCTCAGCCAATAGAAGGAAGAGAGACTTGGCTCAGTAGTTCTGCCGTGCGATTGAGAGAGCCTGGCAAACCAAGCTACTCCTCCCCCTTTTCTCCCCAAGAGAGGAGCCTCAGCCAATGGAGAAAATAGATGTTTTGCTCTGTGGCTCCTGTGCGATTGAGCAAGCCTTGCAAAGCACACTGGGATGCAGAAGGAAGCAAGAGAGAGGGAGAAGGATGCAGATGGCAGCCAGTTGCTCGGGGGGGGGCTGATAGGAGCCCTCCCGGGGCCTGATTTGCCCCCTGAACTGCATGTTTGACACCCCTGCTCCAACCGTTCAGGAGCAAAGGATGCGATGTATGGTTTACTTGCATCCGCTGAAACATCTGCAGGTGAGTAAACACATGATTGCATACACGAGACCAAGACATACCTCCTTCTTGCAGCTCTGAAACATATAGATAAGAAGAAGAAGATATTGGATTTATATCCCGCCCTCCACTCCGAAGAGTCTCAGAGCGGCTCACAATCTCCTTTCCCTTCCTCCCCCACAACAGACACCCTGTGAGGTAGAAGAAGATATTGGATTTATATCCCGCCCTCCACTCCAAAGAGTCTCAGAGCGGCTCACAATCTCCTTTCCCTTCCTCCCCCACAACAGACACCCTGTGAGGTGGGTGGGGCTGGAGAGGGCTCTCCCAGCAGCTGCCCTTTCAAGGACAACCTCTGCCAGAGCTATGGCTGACCCAAGGCCATTCCAGCAGGTGCAAGTGGAGGAGTGGGGAATCAAACCCGGTTCTCCCAGATAAGAGTCCGCACACTTAACCACTACACCAAACCGGCATACTTGCACATTGAAATTCCTTTTGGCAAAAATGTATTTATCAAGGCGCTCGTGTTCATTTGCAAGGGGGGGGGGAGGAGATGCAAACTGAAAACTCTGCCCGTTTAGGGGTCTGAACACCCATCCAGAATTAGAAAACGCAAGAGCAAAGGACAGCAAACACCTCTGTGCCGCTGTGCGAACCAGATCAGGTCATTCAGACTTCCGAAACCTTGGGGAAGACATTGGGAAGTATCGCCAGCAGGTCGCGAAGATTCATTCCAAAATAAATAGCGAGATGAAGGCACCGAGATCCTTTATGTAACGGCAGCAACAAACCTGGAGAGAAGTGTCGCCTCAATCCTGGCAACGCACTCTGAGCTAACAGGAAGCCCTCAGGGTGGGGGTGGGGGAAGAGGTCATACACAAGATGCGAGTGAAATGGAAAGAGAATTGTCAATGAAGTTCCTTTTTCCCCCGAAGCAAAATGCCAACAGAGTCTGTCTCTCTCTCGGTGACTCCACACACTGTCTTGCTTACAGATTATTACCCTGCGTGAAGCATCTGCCCCTTCGCCTGAGGCTCGGTCATGCAGTGAGAGAGATCAAGAGAAGTACAAGGCTCTGGCGTTTGCTCCCTGCATAATAATCGCCTGCCCTGGATCATCTTTGGCACGGGGGACGTCCCTTGAAATCCAAAAGTGTTTTGGCATGCAGACGACACTGGTAGGATGGTTTGCAAAACAAGGATTTCTCCTCCCTAGCAGCAGGTCTGTTTCAGGGGCAAAGTCAACAGGCTGGGATCTGGGCAGGCTGGGTACTTGGGGGGATGCTCCTGTCCATTTGTAGGGAAATAGGTAGTGGAGCTCATTAGCATAACTCATTAGCATATGTTATGCCCCCCCACCAGACAAAAGCAATCCGATGCAAGAAAGGAGAGCCCCGGGTGAGCGAGGCCTGCTTAGGCTGGCTAGAGATCCAGGCAGCTCAAGCAGGCCTCGCTTGCCTGGGGCTCTCCTGGGCCGCCCCCCCCCCCCCAATAAAAAGGCCAGCAAGCCACCTGCTGCCCAAAATCACATAAGAAGTGGAGAAAGGGTGGCGCGGGTTTCTCCAGGTGTTATGAGAGCTGCTGGGGGTGTGGCAAAGCCCCTGGTGGCTGGCTGGCTGACCGCTCTCCTAATCCAGGGAGTGTTATGCAGTTGCACCTACTATTCAATGGACAAGGTAGGTGGGGAGGAGGGGGGGCATCAAAAAGATTCAGGAGAACATAAGAACATAAGAGAAGCCATGTTGGATCAGGCCAGTGGCCCATCCAGTCCAACACTCTGTGTCACACAGTGGCCAAAAAAACCAAGTGCCATCAAGAGGTCCACCAGTAGGGCTAGAAGCCCTTCCACTGTGCCCCCCCCCCCCAAGCACCAAGAATACAGATCATCACTGCCACAGACATAGAGTTCCAACAATAAGCTGATAGACCTCTGCACCATATGCTTATCCAATCCCCTCTTGAAGCTGGCTATGCTTGTAGCCGCTGCCACCTCCTGTGGCAGTGAATTCCACATATTAATCACCCTTTGGGGGAAGAAGGACTTCCTTTTATCTGTTTTGACCCAACTGCTCAGCAATTTCATTGAGTGCCCACGAGTTCTTGTCTTGTGAGAAAGGGAGAAAAGTACTTCTTTCTCTACTTTCTCCATCCCATGCGTAATCTTGTAAACCTCTATCATGTCACCCCGCAGTCGACGTTTCTCCAAGCTGTGCTCCTGTGAGCTCCTGCTGAATCTGAGGCCTGCTCCAGATCCAGCTTGAGAAGACCATGAGGCAATGTAGACCAACATCCTGCTTCCTACAAGAGTTCATCTGGATGTTCCCAAACCATCCAGATTATCATCTTTCCCTGTCGTTTGATGTTCAGAGGTCAGTCCTAACCACCACAGTTTTTTTTTATTATTAATTTACTCCATGGTGGGGTTTTTTGTCCTTCCCCCTTGAAGTAGCTGGAGGTAGGCTGTTAAGTATTGGTACTGGACCATTCCTGGGTGCACTACCAGAGACTTTGCTGGGCTTGAGGCTCCAGAACAATAGCTACCTGGACTCCAGAAGATGGCCAATCAGGAGTCAATGGGCCAGTGCTTGTACCTATCCCCAGGGATCGTTTTGTAGAAAAATAGGTGGTGGAGCTCTAGGCTTGCCAATCCCCAGGTCCCAGTGGGGGTTCTTCCGCTTTCCCAGGCTCCTTCCAGTCCCCAGTCAGCTGGCTGGCGTGGGGAAGCCCCGCCCCCACAGGACCATGTGCCTTTCCACCTCTGGAGGCTTCAGTCTCCAATTGAAAGGCTTCCTCTTGGGATGGGGTATCTGTGTTACTTTGAAGAAGTTGGCAGCAACTCGTGAGTAGAGAGGCCAATCCCTTGCTTCAGAGTTGCCAGAAACAGAGTGGCGGGTGGGGAGGGAAACGTCTGCTGAGCACTTCATTATTCCCTATGTGGAGATCGATTCTCATAGGGTAATGGGGAATTGACCTGGAGGTTTCGGGGACTCCAGGGGAGCTGTTTTTTTAGGTAGAAGCACCAAATTTTCAGTATAGTATCTAGTGCCTCTCCCCAAAGTACCCCCCAAGTTTCAAAATGGTTGGACCAGGGGGTCCAATTCTATGAGCCCCAAAAGAAAGTGCCTCTGTCCTTCATTATTTCCTGTGGAAGGAAGACATTTAAAAAGGTGTGCTGTCCCTTTAAATGTGATGACCAGAACTCCCTTGGAGTTCAATTATGCTTGTCACACCCTTGTTCCCAGCTCCGCCCCAATGTCTCCTGGCTCCACCCCAAAGTCCCCTGGCTCCACCCCCAAAGTCTCCTGGCTCCACCCCCAAAGTCTCCTGGCTCCGCCCCCAAAGTCCCCAGATATTTCTTGAATTGGACTTGGCAACCCTATGGAGCTCATCCAGGGATTGTTATGGAGCTGCACCTACTATTCAATGGACAAGGTGGGGAGGAGGAGGAGGGAAAACCCTCAGAAAGGTTCAGGAGCTATGCTCCTGTGAGCTCCTGCTGAATCTGAGGCCTGCCTATAGTTAAGAGTTGTTGGGTTTGGGGTGGGGCTATTTGCATGTATATACGCAGGGCATGGGAGCCAGTCTTGTGGCTGATTTAACTAAATAAAGCAGAGCTGTTCCCCTGCAATGCGTCTTGAACCCAGTATTTAATAAAGACATACATGGATTTCCATTAAGGCCCAGTTTGGTATGGCAGTTAAGAGTGGCAGGCGCTAATCTGGAGAACCAGGTTAGCTTCCTCACTCCCCCACATGCAGCCAGCTGAGTGGCCTTGGGTCAGTCACAGTTCTCTCAGGGCTGTTCTATCAAGAACAGTTCTCTCAGAGCTCTCTCAGCTCCACCTGCCTCACAGAGTATCTGTTGTGGGGAGAGGAAGGGAAGGAGATTGTAAGCCACTCTGAGACTCTGAGTGAAGGGTGGGGTATAAATCCAATTCTTCTTCTTTTTCTCTTGCAGCAGTTGTGATGAAGCAGCCCAAGGTCACCCAGTTTCACAAACGGGGGTCTGAGCCCAGGGGCTTTCCTGCATTCCAAGTTTCCTTGCTTGTATGTCCCTGTCGCTTTCGGGGGGGGGTCTTTTCTGGAGGTTTTTGTGTCGGACATACAGTGATGTAATATCCACTTGACCACTAGAGGGAGAAAACACATGCAGAATGGGGGGGGGGGGCTAACTGATAAGAACACAAAAGCAAGGAGGATGAGAATGCAGAAGAGCATTAGGTCTCTCCAGCCCTAGTCGAAATACTCCATCACACAAGCTGAGTGAGAACTTCCATACATACCAAATGATGCACTTTCGAGTCATTTTCAATGCACTTTCGTGATTGTTTGCAAGGGGATTTCGCTGTTTCATAAGTCATTTTCAATGCACTTTAGTGATTGCTTGCAAAGGGATTTTGCTGTTTCACAAGTCATTTTCAATGCACTTTAGTGATTGCTTGCAAGGGGATTTTGCTGTTTCACAAGTCATTTTCAATGCACTTTAGTGATTGCTTGCAAAGGGATTTTGCTGTTTCACAAGTCATTTTCAATGCACTTTAGTGATTGCTTGCAAGGGGATTTTGCTGTTTCACAAGTCATTTTCAATGCACTTTAGAGACTGTTTGCAAGGGGATTTTGCTGTTTCACAAGTCATTTTCAATGCACTTTAGTGATTGCTTGCAAGGGGATTTTGCTGTTTCACAAGTCATTTCCAATGCACTTTAGTGATTGCTTGCAAAGGGATTTTGCTGTTTCACAAGTCATTTTCAATGCACTTTAGTGATTGCTTGCAAGGGGATTTTGCTGTTTCACAAGTCATTTCCAATGCACTTTAGAGACTGTTTGCAAGGGGATTTTGCTGTTTCACAAGTCATTTTCAATGCACTTTAGTGATTGCTTGCAAGGGGATTTTGCTGTTTCACAAGTCATTTTCAATGCACTTTAGTGATTGCTTGCAAGGGGATTTTGCTGTTTCACAAGTCATTTTCAGTGCACTTTAGTGATTGCTTGCAAGGGGATTTTGCTGTTTCACAAGTCATTTTCAATGCACTTTAGTGATTGCTTGCAAGGGGATTTTGCTGTTTCACAAGTCATTTTCAATGCACTTTAGTGATCATTTGCAAGGGGATTTTGCTGTTTCGAACAGTAAAGTCCAGTTGCAAAGTGCATGAAAGTGAATGGAAAGTGCCTTATCTGGCAAGTGTGAAAGTGTTTAATCATTTTTGGGGAGGAGTAATCCAGTGTCATGATCTGGCCTCCAGCAGCGATGGGCAACACTGACGAAGAGGGGTCTTTTGGCGGTACTCACTCCCCTCAAGTCTTGGAGTTCAGGTGGTTATCTGTACCTCGTTAGCGGCTGACCTTGGTCTGTAGAAACAGCTTCAATAATAAGTTCCTCACATAAGCATGCAGAAAGCAAGATGAGCTTAGGCTAGCCAAAGATGCAAAAAACAACAACAAAAGGTTTATTTTCTTATGTTCAGAGTAAGACAAAGAGCAAGGACATGGTGGGTCCATTGCGAGGGCAAGAAAGTGAAATTGTAACGGGTAATGAAGAGAGGGTGGAACTGCTCAATTCCTACTTTTCCTCAGTCTTCTCTTCTGACGGAAACGGTGCTCAACATGGCAAAAACAGAACATATAAGGAGGGTATGAAGTTCCAACCTAGGATCAGCATAGGGGTAGTACATAAACACCTAGTTGCTTTAAATGAAACTAAGTCCTCAGGGCCAGATGAATTGCATCCAAGGGTTCTAAAAGAGCTTGTGGATGTAATTTCTGAGCCTCTGGCTATTATTTTTGAGAATTCTTGGAGAACAGGAGAGGCGAATGTTGTCCCCGTCTTCAAGAAGGGGGAAAAAAGATTATCCGGATAACTGCCGACCCGTCAGCTTGACGTCTATACCTGGAAAAGTTTTAGAAAAAATCATCAAACAGTCGGTACTGGAACATTTAGAAAGAATGGATGTGATTACTAAGAGCCAGCATGGGTTTCTCAAGAACAAGTCATGTCAGACTAACCTGATCTCTTTTTTTGAGAAAGTGACTACCTTGCTGGATCAGGGGAATACTGTAGACATCATTTATCTTGATTTCAGTAAGGCTTTTGATAAAGTTCCATATACTATCCTTGTTGACAAGTTGGTAAAATGTGATTTGGATCCTGTTACTATTAGGTGGATCTGTAACGGGTTGACAGATCGCACCCAAAGAGTGCTTGTGAATGGTTCCTCATCCTCTTGGGGAGGAGTGACAAGTGGAATGCCTCAAGGATCTGTCCTGGGACCTGTTTTGTACAACATCTTTATCAATGATTTGGATGAAGTAATAGAGGGGATGCTTATTAAATTTGCAGATACTAAATTGGGAGGGGTCGCAAACACAGAAGAAGACAGAAACAGGATACAGGATGACCTTGACAGGCTGGAAAACTGGGCTAAAATCAATAAAATGAATTTTAATGGGGATAAATGCAGTTCTGCAGTTAGGTAGGAAAAATCCAATGCATGGTTATAGGATGGGGGAGACTTGTCTTAGCAGTAGTATGTGTGAAAAGGATCTAGAGGACTTAGTGAATGATACACTGAACATGAGTCAACAGTGTGATGCGGTGGCTAAAAAGGCAAATGCAATTTTGGGCTGTATCAACAGAAGTATAGTGTCCAGATCACATGATATGATGGTATCGCTTTACTCTGCTCTGGTAAGACCTCACCTGGAGTATTGTGTTCAGTTTTGGGCACCACATTCTAAGAAGGATATAGACAAGCTAGAACAAGTCCCGAGGAGGGCGACGAAGATGGTGAGGGGTCTGGAGACCAAGTCCTATGAGGAAAGGTTGAAGGAGCTGGGGATGTTTAGCTTGGAGAGGAGGCGGCTGAGAGGTGATAGGATCACCATCTTCAAGTCCTTGAAGGGCTGTCATCTAGAGGATGGTGTGGAATTATTTTCTGTGGCCCCGGAAGGTAAAACCAGAACCAGTGAGCTGAAATTAAATCAAAAGAGTTTCCGACTCAACATCAGGAAGAACTTCCTGACCATTAGAGCGATTCCTCAGTGGAACAGGCTTCCTCGGGAGGGGGTGGGCTCCGTTTCCTTGGAGGTTTTGAAACAGAGGCTAGATGGCCATCTGACAGCAATGAAGATCCTGTGAATTTAGGGGGGAGGTGTTTGTGAGTTTCCTGAATTGTGCAGGGGGTTGGACTAGATGACTCTAGAGATCCCTTCCAACGCTATGATTCTAAAAAAACAGGGATGTGAAGTTGCCAACTTCCAGGTAGGGCCTGGAGATCTCTTGGAATTACAGTTGTTTCTCCAGCCTGCAGAGACCCTCCTCTGAAGAAAATGGCTATAAACCCTCTCTTTCCAAGGATCTACTTCTCTTTGCATTTCCTGCATTGTGCAGTGGGTTTGTCTAGATGACCCTTAGGGCCCCTTCCAGCCCTGCGTTTCTTTGATGCCTTTCCTAGTTTCCACTATGCCTTTCAGAAATCCTTTTTTTGTTTTCTCCTCTACCCCCACTCCAAAAATCAAAACTGAGCCTTGGCATCTTCCATAATTAATAGAAGACTCTTTAAAAAAAATAGGCTTTGGCATGAAACCATTTAAATTTTAATATGTTTTCCATTGCAACCGACCCCTGAGCCTATGGTGGATTTTCTTTCTTTTTTTCCTCCTCCTCCTTTTGCACAGATTCTTTTTTTAACTTTCTGTCTCAGCGCTGCTGGGAAAGCCGAGAAGGGTTCCTGACTCACCAATGTCTTTATTATTCACCCATAAATCATGCATGGGCAGGCTTTGACAGTCGAGGATGTAAACGACCGGGAAGCAAAGCCCTCTCGGCTTGTAAAAAATGGATGTCATCTCTGTTTCCTTTTTTATTTGGGGAGGGAGAATCTTGTCCCGACATCATCCAAAAAGAATTCTTCTCCTGCCTCATTGTCCTCTCTCTCCTGCCTCTCCTGCGTAAGGTTTGATTTAAAGGTGAGGCTGGCGAGGGAAAACCTCCTTCTCCCATGCGGTTTGGCAGGGCTTCAAGTTCTTCATAGGGTTGCCAAGTCCAATTCAGGAAATACCTGGGGACTTTGGGGGTAGAGCCAGGAGGCTTCGGGGGCGGAGCCAAGAGGCTTGGGGTGGAGCCAGGAGGCATTGGGGATGGAGCCAGGAGCAAGGGTGTGACAAGCATCATTGCACTCCAAAGGGAGTTCGGGCCGTCACATATAAAGGGACTGAACACCTTTTAAATGCCTTCCCTTCGTTGGGAATAATGAAGGATAGGGCCACCTTCTTTTGGGGCTCATCGAATAGGACCCCCTGGTCCAATCTTTTTGAAACTTGGAGGATGTTTTGAGGAGAGGTACCAGATGCTATGCTCCAAATTTGGTGCCTCTGCCTCAAAAACGAGCCCCCTCCCCCGAGCTCCCCAGTTCAATTCTCCATTATACCCTATGGCAGGCGTGGCCAACAGAAGCTCTCCGGATGTTTTTATTTTGCCTACAACTCCCATCATCCCCAACCATTGGCCATGCTGGCTGGGGCTGATGGGAGTTGTAGGCAAAAAAAACATCCGGAGAGCTACCGTTGGGCCACCCCTGCCCTATGGGAATCAGTCTCCATAGGAAATAATGGGGTGCCCAGAAGACATTTCCCTCCCCCATCCCACTTTCTGAGGATCCTGAAGCAGGGGGAGGGCCTCGAAACCAGGGGAACCCCTGCCCCCACCTGGAAATTGGCAATCCTAAATTCTCATTCAAATTGTGCTGCGGGCAGGGCTGCCAATCCCCAGGTGGGGGCAGGGGATCCCTCATTTTGGAGGCCTTCCCCCTGCTTCAGGGTCATCAGAAAGCAGGGGGGGGGAGGAAATGACTGCTGGGCACTCCATTATTCCCTATGAGAATGATTCCCACAGGGTATAATGGAGAATTATTCCATTGGTATCTGGGGCTCTGCGGGGGTGGGGCTGTATCTTGAGGTAGAGGCACCACATTTTCAGCATAGCACCTCAGGTGCCCCTCCTCAAAATGCCTCCCAAGTTTCAAAAAGACTGGACCAGGGGGTCCAATTCTATGAGCTCCCAAAGAAGGTGCTTCCGTCCTTCATTATTTCCAATGGAAGGAAGGCATTTAAAAGGTGTGCGGTCCCTTTCAATGTGATGGTCCGAACTCCCTTTGGAGTTCAATGATACTTGTCACACCCTTGCTCCTGGCTCCACCCCCAATGCCTCCTGGCTCCACCCCAAGCCTCTTGGCTCCACCCCCAAAGGCTCCTGGCTCTACCCCCAAAGAGTTCATGTGGAGTTCATTTATGCTTGTCACAACCTTGCTTCTGGCTGCACCCCAATGACTCCTGGCTCCACCCCCAAAGCCTCCTGGCTCTACCCCCAAAGAGTTCATGTGGAGTTCATTTAAGCTTGTCACAACCTTGCTTCTGGCTCCACCCCAATGTCTCCTGGCTCCACCCCCAAAGCCTCCTGGCTCTACCCCCAAAGGGTTCACATGGAGTACATTTATGCTTGTCACAACCTTGCTTCTGGCTCCACCCCAATGTCTCCTGGCTCCACCCCCAAAGCCTCCTGGCTCTACCCCCAAAGAGTTCATGTGGAGTTCATTTAAGCTTGTCACAACCTTGCTTCTGGCTCCACCCCAATGTCTCCTGGCTCCACCCCCAAAGCCTCCTGGCTCTACCCCCAAAGGGTTCACATGGAGTACATTTATGCTTGTCACAACCTTGCTTCTGGCTCCACCCCAATGTCTCCTGGCTCCACCCCCAAAGCCTCCTGGCTCTACCCCCAAAGAGTTCATGTGGAGTTCATTTAAGCTTGTCACAGCCTTGCTTCTGGCTCCACCCCAATGTCTCCTGGCTCCACCCCCAAAGCCTCCTGGCTCTACCCCCAAAGAGTTCATGTGGAGTTCATTTATGCTCGTCACAACCTTGCTTCTGGCTCCACCCCAATGTCTCCTGGCTCCACCCCCAAAGTCTCCTGACCTCACCCCCAGAGCCCCCAGATCTTTTGTGAATTGGACTTGGCCACCCTAAGGCAATTCCCGCAAAGGCCAGGTGGTGGCAGCAGCTGAACACCAAGAGAAAAGCCCCTCTGGGTGTCGGGAAAACCAGCTTGGCGGCACAGGCCAGGCAGAGACCTTGGGTAGCCACTGGGACCCAGATGCCATGGAGGGTACAGTGGAACAGAGCCTTCAGGTTATCCTGCCACTGTGCCCTGATGGTGCTAATTAATATTAAGAAGCACTGATGGTCAGTGTGAGGCAGAGAGTCCAGCTAGATGGCTACATGCTATAAGAGCCAGTTTGGTGCAGTGGTTAAGTGTGCAGACTCTTAGCTGGGAGAACCAGGTTTGATTCCCCACTCCTCCACTTGCAGCTGCTGGAATGGCCTTGGGTCAGCCATAGCTCTGGCAGAGGTTGTCCTTGAAAGGGCAGCTTGGTGCAGTGGTTAAGTGTGCAGACTCTTATCTGGGAGAACCGGGGTTTGATTCCCCACTGCTCCACTTGCAGCTGCTGGAATGGCCTTGGGTCAGCCATGGCTCTCATAGAGGTTGTCCTTGAAAGGGCAGCTTGGTGTAGTGGTTAAGTGTGCAGACTCTTATCTGGGAGAACCGGGGTTTGATTCCCCACTGCTCCACTTGCAGCTGCTGGAATGGCCTTGGGTCAGCCATAGCTCTGGCAGGAGTTGTCCTTGAAAGGGCAGCTTGGTGCAGTGGTTAAGTGTGCAGACTCTTATCTGGGAGAACAAGGGTTTGATTCCCCACTCCTCCACTTGCAGCTGCTGGAATGGCCTTGGGTCATCCATAGCTCTGGCAGGAGTTGTCCTTGAAAGGGCAGCTTGGTGTAGTGGTTAAGTGTGCAGACTCTTATCTGGGAGAACCGGGGTTTGATTCCCCACTCCTCCACTTGCACCTGCTGGAATGGCCTTGGGTCAGCCATAGCTCTGGCAGGAGTTGTCCATGAAAGGGCAGCTTGGTGTAGTGGTTAAGTGTGCAGACTCTTATCTGGGAGAACCGGGGTTTGATTCCCCACTCCTCCACTTGCACCTGCTGGAATGGCCTTGGGTCAGCCATAGCTCTGGCAGAGGTTGTCCTTGAAAGGGCAGCTTGGTGTAGTGGTTAAGTGTGCAGACTCTTATCTGGGAGAACTGGGGTTTGATTCCCCACTCCTCCACTTGCACCTGCTGGAATGGCCTTGGGTCAGCCATAGCTCTCGCAGGAGTTGTCCTTGAAAGGGCAGCTTGGTGTAGTGGTTAAGTGTGCAGACTCTTATCTGGGAGAACCGGGGTTTGATTCCCCACTCCTCCACTTGCACCTGCTGGAATGGCCTTGGGCCAGCCATAGCTCTCGCAGGAGTTGTCCTTGAAAGGGCAGCTTGGTGTAGTGGTTAAGTGTGCAGACTCTTATCTGGGAGAACCTGGTTTGATTCCCCCCTCCTCCACTTGCACCTGCTGGAATGGCCTTGGGTCAGCCATAGTTCTGGCAGGAGTTGTCCTTGAAAGGGCAGCTTGGTGCAGTGGTTAAGTGTGCAGACTCTTGTCTGGGGGAACCGGGGTTTGATTCCCCACTCCTCCACTTGCACCTGCTGGAATGGCCTTGGGTCAGCCGTAGCTCTGGCAGGAGTTGTCCTTGAAAGGGCAGCTGCTGTGAGAGCCCTCTCAGCCCCACTCACCTCACAGGGTGTCTGTTGTGGGGGAGGAAGATAAAGGAGATTGTGAGCCGCTCTGAGTATATAAATAAAATAAAATAAAAATTCAGAGAGAAAGGCGGGGTATCAATCTGCAGTCTTCTTCTTCTTCTTCTAGAACCGCCCAATGAAAATTCTCCCTGTGAAAAAAGAATCAGTGTGTGCCATATCAAAGCATTTCTAGATACTGGGCCAGTGAAAATTAACTCCCAGATTCTGCTGCCAACTTGGAGATTCCTATTTATTTATTTAATTCCATTTCAGGGCGGCTTACACGCTCATGCGTATGCATGAGTATAAAACGTATAGAGACATAAAAGCCATAAAACTGTCTAAAACGTAAAAGTTAACCTTTTGATGCTATGGTCTTAAATTCAAAGTTATGTTCTCTGTTAAATGATCTTAGGGGTTCCCTTCCGATCTTAGGGGTTACCTTCCCTTCGGCGGCTTGCAAGAGGCGATCCAGACATTCCCTGAGGACCGTAATGGCCAACAATCTGGTTTGAAAACACATGGCGGAAGAGTGCCGTCTTACAGGCCCTGTGGAACTGTATGAGCTCTCGCAAGGCCCTAACTTCTTCAGGCAACTCGTTCCACCAGTGGGGGGCCACTACAGAGAAGGCCCTGCCTCGAGTTGTCATGAACCTGGCTTCCTTAGGGCCGGAGACTGACAGCAGATTTTGTGATCCAGACCAAAGTGCTCTCTGGGGAACATATGGGGAAAGGCGGTCCCTAAGGTATGCAGGTCCCTGGCCAAAATACTATATAATATGACCCAAATTACAATAATAATAATAAATATGCATTTATTACAAGAAAGACAGGCAAAAACTCCAGTCCTCAATATATAGCCATTGAAACACAGCCCAATAATAAAATACTCAGTCCATAGTTATCGCATAGATTCCAGTAGAGTCAATTTATGCAGTCATGTTCCAATGTCATCAAATCCAATGTCATCAAATCCCAATGTCATCAAATCTATGCATGCATGCAAGCCTTAATATCGTAATTATTGTCACTATGTCAGGTCTACAACTATCTTCAATAAGGACATAAGAACATAAGAGAAGCCATGTTGGATCAGGCCAATGGCCCATCCAGTCCAACACTCTGTGTCACATAAGAACAGAAGAGAAGCCCTGTTGGATCAGGCCAGTGGCCCCTCCAGTCCAACACTCTGTGTCACATAAGAACAGAAGAGAAGCCCTGTTGGATCAGGCCAATGGCCCCTCCAGTCCAACACTCTGTGTCACATAAGAACAGAAGAGAAGCCCTGTTGGATCAGGCCAGTGGCCCCTCCAGTCCAACACTCTGTGTCACATAAGAACAGAAGAGAAGCCCTGTTGGATCAGGCCAATGGCCCATCCAGTCCAACACTCTGTGTCACACAGTGGCCAAAAAACCCAGGTGCCATCAGGAGGTCCATCAGCAGGGCCAGAACTCCAGAAGCCCTCACACTGTCCCCCCTCCCAAGCACCAAAAATATAGAGCATCCCTGCCTCAGACACAAGAATATAAAAGAAGCCATGTTGGATCAGGCCAATGGCCCATCCAGTCCAACACTCTTGAGATAAGAACATAAGAGAAGCCCTGTTGGATCAGGCCAATGGCCCATCCAGTCCAACACTCTGTGTCACACAGTGGCCAAAAAACCCAGGTGCCATCAGGAGGTCCATCAGCAGGGCCATTACTCCAGAAGCCTTCACACTGTCCCCCCTCCCAAGCACCAAGAAGACGGAGTATCCCTGCCTCAGACACGAACATAAGAGAAGTCATGTTGGATCATGCCAATGGCCCATCCAGTCCAACACTCTTGAGATAAGAACATATTAGAAGCCATGCTGGATCAGGCCAATGGCCCATCCAGTCCAACACTCTTGAGATAAGAACATAAGAACATAAGAGAAGCCATTTTGGATCAGGCCAATGGCCCATCCAGTCCAACACTCTGTGTCACACAGTGGCCAAAAAAAACCCCAAGTGCCATCAGGAGGTTCACAAGTGGGGCTAGAAGCCCTTCCACTTTGCCCCCCCCCCGCCCCAAGCACCAAGAATACACAGCATCACTGCCCCAGACAGTTCCAGTAATATGCTGTGGCTAATAACATGTGGGGTTTGCCAGTTCACACAGTAAAATCCAGTTGCAAAAGTGCACTGAAAGTGGATTGGAAGTGCATTATTTAGTGTATGTGAAAGTGCCTATATTGCTTTAGCACTAGAGCGCTCAACATAGAACATTCAAAGGGAAAGAGCAAGGAAGATTGTCTGCCAAAAAAGGGTGTGTGAGTGTGTTGAAATAACCATAGCACTTCAGAGACGGCTCATTAATGGGATGAAGTTTACTGTATGAAACTCTAGTCTCTATATCACTTTACTGAGAATCGGACCAATAACAGATAACATCCGGTTTAGAACAGGAAGTGAGAGACAGTGGGGAAGTTTACTGTTTGGCTTCCTCTTGACTGACTCCAAGTCTAGTGTGAGAAGCCTTTTTATTCACACAGGATTCACATCTAATTTACACACATACAGACCACACATGGTAACACTGCTCTTGTTCTGGTATTCTGGCATTTTGCCTCTGAATATTTTTCTGGTATTCTGCCTCTGAATAAGGAAGTTCTATTTAGCTATCATGGTGAACAATTCTTCGTAGACCCAGCGTCCATGACTTTGATGCCACAATCTAACCCAGTGGATCTCATCACAGTTTATGGAGTGGACTCTAGAAACTGGATGAAGAATCACTTTCTTTCAGCTCTCCTTTATCCTGCTGGCAATCCATTGCATTGAGTTAGCCTGATAGGATAAAGCAGGGTGTCAAACTCATTCGTTATGAGGGCCCGATCTGACATAAATAAGACTTTGTCAGGCTGGGCTGTGTGTGTTATTTAATGTAATGGTAGATAGCAGATATGTAAACTTTATAAAGGACACAGACAAACACAATTAAAGATTTTGTATCTCTCCTGTGTGATCAAGGGAACTGGACAAAGGAAGCTCTAGCTCTTTCCCTCCCTCCCTCCCCAGGGCATGAAGAGGGGGTGGAGCCTCAGCCAACCGAAGGAAAAGAGGCTTGGCTTAGTAGCTCTGCTGTGATTGAGAGAGGCTGGCAAAGCAAGCTCAGCTTTTTCCCCCAAGAAAGGAGCCTCAGCCAACGGAGAAAATAGAGGCTTTGCTCTGTAGCTCCTGTGCGATTGAGCAAGCCTTGCAAAGCAACCTGTGACGCAGAAGGAAGCAAGAGAGAGGGAGAAGGAAACAGACGACAGTCAGTTGCTTGTGGGCCTGATGGGAACCCTCCAGGGGCCTGATTTGGCCTCCGGGCCACACGTTCGACACCTCTGGGATAAAGATTGAGGGAACGTTTTCCTCTCCTCTCTCCATTCTGTTTGTAGTTTTATCAATCTCTTTCCCTCTGTAAATCTCTATCGTGTCTCCCCATTTGATCCTTCCCTTGTAGGACGCATGCTACATGTCCTTAGAAATTCTGATCATGTTTTCCTTTCCTTCATTGTTTCAGACGGGACGACCAAATGCACCCGTGGAATGCCCGGCGGCATCCAGATGCTGGTGTTTGCAGGAAACAGGATTGTAGACTGTGCCGGTTCTCACTCTGATCCGCTGAGGCAAAACTTAGCTTCTTATGAATACGATTCCTCAGAGACAAAAGCAGAGCAAAAATTCAGCAAGAATATATTTCTTTTTTTAAAAAAAAAAATTATGTATGGCATTTTTCTCTCCAGCACACACACGCAAAAGGCTTCAAAGGGCTTTTGTGTAGAAGTGCTGAGGCGATCTTTTCCCATTCTGTATTCCCACGACAGATCTTCTTGTGGATGCACATTCTGGAAAGTCTGCTGGGGCGCAGAATTCATGTTCTTCAAGTATTTGAAGGGCTGTCATAGAAAGGATCGGACAGCGTTGTTTTCTCTTGCCCCGGAAGGTCACACCAGAACCAACGGGCCAAAATTAAATCAAACGAGTTTTCAGCTAAACATTCGGAAGAACTTCCTGACAGTCAGAGCAGTTCCTCAAAGGAAAGTGGCGGGCTCTCCTTCTCTGACAGCAATGCTGATCCTGTGAATTTAGGCAGATCGTGAGAAGGAAGACAGGAAGGCTTGCATCAGTGCTTAGTTCTCTTAGATAGAACTGATAAAAGAAAGTCTTTCTTCACCCAAAGAGTGATTAACACATGGAATTCAGTACCACTGGAGGTGGTGGCAGCTGCAAGAGGGGACTAGATAAACATATGGAGCAGAGGTCCATCAGTGGCTATTGGTCACATCTTATCATTGGAACTCTCTGTCTGGGGCAGTGATGCTCTGTATTACGGGTGCTTGGGGGGGTACAATGGGAGGGCTTCTAGGGTCCTGGCCCCACTGGTGGACCTCCTGATGGCACTTGGGATTTTTTGGCTACTGTGTGACACAGAGTGTTGGACTGGATGGGCCATTGGCCTGATCCAACATGGCTTCTCTTATGTGACACAGAGCATTGGACTGGATAGGCCATTGGCCAGATCCAACATGGCTTCTCTTACGTTCTTATTTGACACAGAGTGTTGGACTGGATGGGCCATTTGCCTGATCCAACAGGGCTTCTCTCATGTTCTTATGTGGCACAGAGTGTTGGACTGGATGGGCCATTTGCCTGATCCAACATGGCTTCTCTTATGTTCTTATGTGACAGGACTGGATGGGCCACTGTTCTGATCCAACATGGCTTCTCTTATGTTCTTATGTGACAGGACTGGATGGGCCACTGTCCTGATCCAACATGGCTTCTCTTATGTTCTTATGTGACACAGAGTGTTGGACTGGATGGGCCATTTGCATGATCCAACATGGCTTCTCTTGTGTTCTTATGGCCCTTTCTGACATGCCCAGGGGAATGTCGTTTGCCACACTGGGGTGAGGAAGCAATTTTCTCCAGGCCAGTTTGGCCTGGGATCCTGGAGTGTTTTTTGCCATCTTCTGGGCATGGAGCAGGGGACACTGAGGGTGTGTAGGGGGGAGATACACTTCCCAAAGCAGCCATTTTCTCCAGGGGAACTAATCTCTGTGGTCTGAAGATCAGTTGCAGTTCTAGGAAATCACCAAACCACATCTAGAGGCTGGCTAGGGCTGCCAGGTCTATGTTGGGAAATACCTGGAGATTTTGGGGGTGGATATAGGAGAGGGTGGGGTTTGGAGAGGGGAGGGGCCTCAGCATGGTACAATGCCAGCTGGAATCATAGAATCATAGAATTGGATGGGACCTCCAGGGTCATCTAGTCCAACACCCTGCACAATGCAGGAAACTCACAAACACCTCCCCCTAAATTCACAGGATTCTCATTGTTGTCAGATGGCCATCTAGCCTCTGTTTAAAAACCTCCAAGGAAGGAGAGCCCACCACCTCCCGAGGAAGCCTGTTCCACTGAGGAACTGCTCTAATGGTCAGGAAGTTCTTCCTAATGTTGAGACAGAAACTCTTTTGATTTAATTTCAACCCATTGGTTCTGGTCCTGCCTTCTGGAGCCACAGAAAACAATTCCACACCATCCTCTATAGGACAGCCCTTCAGGTCCTTGAAGATGGTGATCCTATCACCTCTCAGTCTCCTCCTCTCCAGGCTAAACATGCCCAGCTCCTTCAACTTTCTTCATGGTCTCCAGACCCTTCACCATCTTCGTCGCCCTCCTCTGGACCCCTTCCAGCTTGTCTATATCCTTCTTAAAATGTGGTGCCCAAAATTGAACACAATACTCCAGGTGAGGTCTTAGATCAGTTGTAAAAGCAGATCTCCAGCCCCCACCTGGAGGCTGCCTGCCTTAAGGCTGGCAAGCCTTGATCTCCATTGGTTTCCACTGAAAGCCCAAAGGGAGACAGGACTTAAAATGCCATGAAATGCCAAAGCACCTTCCCTAACAATTTCCATTACAATCAAATGGTTTGTTTTCCCCTTTTTTCAGAGCTTTTTTTTTGGAGCAGGAACTCATTTGCATATTAGGCCACACCCCTTTGATGTAGCCAATCCTCCAAGAGCTTACAGTAGGCCCTGTAAGAAGAGCCCTTTGCCTAATGTGCAAATGAGTTCCTGCTACAAAAGAAGCCCTGCCATTTTTTCTTTTTCCTGGATTTCCTGTGGGCACGTTGCAAGAGGTGATCTGTTGAATTCTTCAAACTCTTGTTGGATTTTTTTTTTTGTTACAAAACCTCTATCAGGCAGCGACAGCGTTATTCCCCCCCCCCCCCCCCCGTTCTCAACGTTTCCCTGATACGCCACGCCACATTATTGCCGACTGACATTTCGCAAAAGGCCATTTTTCACGCTTCGGATTCGGCACACCTTCTGTGATCAGCCACTGCTGCCAGGTGCTCCGGCGGGAAACGGCACCGTTATGCGGTCCCTCGACCCTTCCGCTGCCTCACATTGTTTCTCAGACGGGCTTAACAGTGTTCTGTGAGGAAGGTGGTCGAACAGCTGGTGCAAAACCTTCCTGGAATACTAGAGTTTATCCCCATTTCATTGGGAGCCGCCAGCTTTGTGAAATGAAACCAGAGAACTACAACTGAAACAAGTAGGCCTCTAAGGTCTATGCCAGGTGTGGGGAACCTTTTTTTCTGTCAAGGGTCATATGGATATTTATAACATCATTAGTAGGCCATTAAAAAATTATCCACTTAAAAAACAGCGTTCCGCCAAAGGAGAATGATTCAGGCCAGCAAAATTAATGCAAATGATTGTTTTTCTCTATTTGAAGTCATGTGGGGAGAGCCTAATCTGACGTGCGCGCGCACACACACACACACGGCCCGCTGCCCTGGGCAAATACATAGGTCCAGGGCTTTTTGTGGAAAAAGCCCAGCAGGAACTCAGGAGCATATTAGACCACATCCCCTAATATTAGCATATTAGGTCACACACTCATTAGCATATTAGGCCACACCCTCTGGGATACACAAGTGCAAACTGAACTGTGACGGTAACTTCTCCAGGCCCTGCAGCAATTCTGGCCGGCCAGCCAGGCCCCAGGGAGGCTGCCACACAGTACATCCGGGCCCTGTGATCCCTGCCTGGCCCTGGGGAGGCTGCTGCACAGCGCAGCTGGGCCCCACGATCCTCACTGGCCAGCCAGGCACCAGGGAGGCTGCCACATGACAATCTATGTATCTGTCCAGCAATCCCTGAGGGCCACATCAAGTGACCTCGAGGGCAGTATACAGCCCTCGGGACGGAGGTTCCCCGTGCCTGGTCTATGCGAAGGTCGGAATTGTCCAACTCATTTGTTACTATAATATAGTAGGTTCTTAGGCACCGAAGAGGCGAGGTGGTAGTGATAACAAGCTCTTTATTGAGTACAGCATGGTGGTGGCTGCACTGACTGAACTGAGGGACGGGGCCAGCTGGGCCAACTATATACAACCTTGGGTTCCCGCACTAGCACGTGATAGGGTCATTCAAACTAGCAGGCAACCTGTGATTGGAGTAGGGCAGTTGAGATTTGCATCCTACTATCCATTGTTCCTAAGTCCCCAAGCTCAGTCCTTCAGGCTCCAATGAGCCAGGCAGGAACACCATTTAGTAACACACAGATTCACATACATAACAGTTACAAGGGCTGAACAAAGAGTGTTGGACTGGATGGGCCATTGGCCTGATACAACATGGCTTCTCTTGTGTTCTTATGTTCTTATCTCAAGAGTGTTGGACTGGATGGGCCATTGGCCTGATACAACATGGCTTCTCTTAGGTTCTTATCTCAAGAGTGTTGGACTGGATGGGCCATTGGCCTGATACAACATGGCTTCTCTTGTGTTCTTATGTTCTTATCTCAAGAGTTTTGGACTGGATGGGCCATTGGCCTGATCCAACATGGCTTCTCTTGTGTTCTTATGTTCTTATCTCAAGAGTGTTGGACTGGATGGGCCATTGGCCTGATCCAACATGGCTTCTCTTGTGTTCTTATGTGACACAGAGTGTTGGACTGGATGGGCCATTGGCCTGATCCAACATGGCTTCTCTTAGGTTCTTATGTTCTTATCTCAAGAGTGTTGGACTGGATGGGCCATTGGCCTGATACAACATGGCTTCTCTTGTGTTCTTATGTTCTTATCTCAAGAGTTTTGGACTGGATGGGCCATTGGCCTGATCCAACATGGCTTCTCTTGTGTTCTTATGTTCTTATCTCAAGAGTGTTGGACTGGATGGGCCATTGGCCTGATCCAACATGGCTTCTCTTGTGTTCTTATGTTCTTATCTCAAGAGTGTTGGACTGGATGGGCCATTGGCCTGATCCAACATGGCTTCTCTTAGGTTCTTATGTTCTTATCTCAAGAGTGTTGGACTGGATGGGCCATTGGCCTCATCCAACATGGCTTCTCTTAGGTTCTTATGTTCTTATCTCAAGAGTGTTGGACTGGATGGGCCATTGGCCTGATCCAACATGGCTTCTCTTGTGTTCTTATGTTCTTAATCTGACATAAATGTCACTGTCAATTATGACAGAATCTTGTTATAGTTTTACACACTATTATTGCCTCTTAACATGGAGCATAAAAGCAACAGGCAGAGTACATAGAACCATAGAGTTGGAAGGGATCTCCAGGGTCATCTAGTCCAGCCCCCTGTACAATGCAGGAAACGCACAAATACCTCCCCCTAAATTCACAGGATCTTCATCGCTGTCAGATGGCCATCTAGCCTCTGTTTAAAAACCTCCAAGGAAGGAGAGCCCACCACCTCCCCAGGAAGCCTGTTCCACTGAGGAACCGCTCTAATGATCTGGAAGTTCTTCCTAATGTTGAGCTGGAAACTTTTCTGATTTAATTTCAACTCATTGGTTTTGGTCCTACCTTCTGGGGCCACAGAAAACAATTCCACACCATCCTCTATATGACAGCCTTTCAAGTACTTGAAGATGGTGATCATATCACCTTTCAGCCGCCTCCTCTCCAGGCTCCATAAAGTCCAATAACAAAAAAATTAATTCACAAAGTTTATTTATAAGTTCACACTCATTAGTTCTCAAATGGAAACCATCAACCTTGCTGGATCAGGAGAATGCAGAGGTCCATCAGTGGCTATTAGCCACAGTATATTATTGGAATTGTCTGGGGCAGTGATGATTTGTATTCTTGGTGCTTGGGGGGAGGGGGGCAAAGTGGAAGGGCTTCTAGCCCCACTTGTGAGCCTCCTGATTGCACTTGGGGGTTTTACATCAGGGGTGCGTGGCCTAATCAGGGCTTTTTTGTAGCGGGAACTCCTTTGCATATTAGGCCACACACCCCTGATGTAGCCAATCCTCCAAGGGCTTACAGGGGCTCTTAGTGCAGGACCTACTGTAAGCTCCAGGAGGATTGGCTACATCAGGGGTGTGTGGCCTAATAGGCAAAGGAGGTCCTGCTAGAATTCCTTAGAGGGCTCTTCTCACAGGGCCTGCTGGAAGCTCCAGGAGGACTGGCTACGTCAGGGGTGTGTGGCCTAATAGGCAAAGGAGGTCCTGCTAGAATTCCTTACAGGGCTCTTCTCACAGGGCCTGCTGTAAGCTCCAGGAGGATTGGCTACATCAGGGGTGTGTGGCCTAATATGCAAAGGAGGTCCTGCTAGAATTCCTTACAAGGCTCTTCTCACAGGGCCTGCTGGAAGCTCCAGGAGGACTGGCTACGTCAGGGGTGTGTGGCCTAATAGGCAAAGGAGGTCCTGCTAGAATTCCTTACAGGGCTCTTCTCACAGGGCCTGCTGTAACCTCCAGGAGGATTGGCTACATCAGGGGTGTGTGGCCTAATATGCAAAGGAGGTCCTGCTAGAATTCCTTACAAGGCTCTTCGTACAGGGCCTACTGTAAGCTCCAGGAGGATTGGCTACATCAGGGGTGTGTGGCCTAATAGGCAAAGGAGGTCCTGCTAGAATTCCTTACAGGGCTCTTCTCACAGGGCCTACTGTAAGCTCCAGGAGGATTGGCTATATCAGGGGTGTGTGGCCTAATAGGCAAAGGAGGTCTTGCTAGAATTCCTTACAGGGCTCTTCTCACAGGGCCTGCTGTAAGCTCCAGGAGGACTGGCTACATCAGGGGTGTGTGGCCTAATATGCAAAGGAGGTCCTGCTAGAATTCCTTACAGGGCTCTTCTCACAGGGCCTGCTGTAAGCTCCAGGAGGATTGGCTACATCAGGGGTGTGTGGCCTAATATGCAAAGGAGTTCCTGCTGTTAAAAAAAGCCCTGGTTGCTGTACAGAAAACTCAGCCTCACGTCTGCTCTACTTTAAACCACGGATCCCTGCTATATCAGTTGAATCCGGGGGGGCTTGTCTGTGAAACTCCACTGCCTGTTTTTCCACTTGACAGGACATTGTTCCCAAGCATCAGCTCAGAGAGCTGCTCTACATGCGAGTGTTTAATTTTAAGGGGGGGAAACAAAAGTCTAATGGGAAATCAGTGCAACGGAGGCCGCCGAATCCATTTGAAAACTTAATAATTGATTAGGAAAGAGAAGCCGTCTGAAGCACGCTTCCTTTCGGAGCGCTGAGCGTGAAACACCCGGTTTCCGTTGATCGTTCCAGAGGCGGTTCTGAATTCTGTCATGTGGAATCAACTCGAGAAGCATTTGCTGGGGGAAATTAAGCGCGATCTGGAGTCTGGCACATGATCCAGCTGGATTAAGTCTGTAGTTTGGTGGGGGAAGTCACCGTCCGTGACCTGTTTGACACGAGAATGGGACGGCAGGAAACCCCAAGAAGGAAATCCTCTGGGGAATCTCGGTTATTGTTCGGAAAGAGTCAGAAGATTGCCAGAATCAGTTCCCCTAAGAACATCAGATGAACTTTGCCGGATCAGACAAGTAGAAGAAGAAACGAGTTGGGTTTTATATCCTGCTTTTCTGTACTTTTGAGGAGCACCGTGGCGCAGAGCGGTCAGCTTCTGGGGAAAGCTCTCACATTCCCATCCACCTCACAGAGTCAAGGCTGTCTTAACGCACGGGCCTGATGGGCACTTGCCCACGAGCATAGGGGTCCCATACTAATCTGCGTATGATGCAGTACTAATAACCAGGTATTGATAGTTTGTGAAAATATGAATGGATAAGCTTTTTATTTGTGCAAGTTGAGAAAACGTTGGATGTAGTCTTGTAGACCTATACGAAGATCCTTTGCATAGGTCGACCATTTATCCACCATTTACATTTTTATTCCTGTGAGTAGTTGTCTTAGGGGCCCAGTGTGTAGATGACTGCGGAAAGCAATGGCAAACCACCCCATTAAAAAAATCTGTCGTGAAAACGTTGTGATGCGACATCGCCCCAGAATTGGAAACGAATGTTGCTTGCACAGGGGACTACCGTGAACTTTAACCTTTTTTCTGTATCTTAAGGGGTCTCAAAGTGGCTTACAATCCCCACCACAGGAACCTTGTGAAGTAGGCGGGGCTGAGAGGAGGAGAAGGAGGAGTTGGTTTTATACCCTGCTCTTCACTACCCGAAGGAGACTTGGAGCGACTTACTATTGCCTTCCCTTCCTCTCCCCACAACAGATACCCTGTGAGATAGGTGGGGCCGAGAGAGCTCTGAGAGAACTGTGCCTGACCCAAGGTCACCCAACTGGCTGCATGTGGAGGAGGAATCAAACCTGGTTCTCCAGCTTAGAGTCTACCACTCTTAACCACTATGCCAAACATGCTCCCCAGTAGAAAAGTGACTGGCCCACAGTCATGCAGCAAGCTTCAAGTTCTCCAGATTAGAATTTCCTGGTCTTAACCACTACACCACACTGGTCCGTGTAGACCAACATCCGTCTCACATAGTTACTAACCAGCTTATCACCTCTGAGCAGGGCTTTTTTTGGTAGAAAAAGCCTTGCAGGAACTCATCTGCATATTAGGCCACACCCCCTGATGCCTCCATTGTTTCACACAGGGCTTTTTGTAGAGAAACCCAGCAGGAACTCATTTCCAAATTAGGCCACACCCCCTGACACCAAGCCATCCAGAACTGCGTTCCTGTGCGTTCCTGCTCAAAAGCTCTACACGGGCGCTTCCTGGGAAATCCAAGGAAGAAGCAAGAGAATATTGGGAGAAGTTATATGTATGCTTAGACTCTCAAGCTGCTTTGGTGTGAATTGTGGTTAATAGTCTTCATTTTTTTCTTAAAATTTAAGCTTAACTGATAACTTAAGTGGGAACTTACGATATATTTCTAGATGTCTATTGTGACGAGAGGTTAAGAGTGTAATAATATGATGAAACTTTCTTTTACATGAATGATATAGCAACATACAGAATGTATCCTATCTTTCATAATAGTTGTATCATTACTTTTCTATTTCCTTTTCCCCTTTCGCCTTTTTCTTATCTATAAAAATAAAAATGTCTTGAATTAAAAAAACAAAAGCTCTACACAGGCTAGGGCCTTCTCAGTGGCAGCACCGATGTTATGGAATGCTCTCCCAGAGGCCACGAGAGCCTTGCGGGACTTCTCCCAACTCCGCAGGCCCTGTAAAACTGAACTTTTCGAACAGGCCTACGGCAGCTAATGTGGGAGAAGGCGGCCACTGCTATTCCGCTAAACAATGCTATCTATAAGGCCACACACAGAGTAACAAAGGAACAGAGAACTGAGATATTGATAAACTGCCTATGTTATAAAATCTTTCTTACAGCACCTAATATCTTTGTTTTTAAATTGCCTATATATGTGTCTATTCTTTTATCATTGTAATTTAAATTGTTCTTGTCATGACCGCTAGCCGCCTAGAGTCCGTTCTGGAGTCGGCGGCATAAAAATCTAACTTAAATAAATTAAGTCGCACCAGTTTGGTGTAGTGGTAAAGTGTGCGGACTTTTATCTGAGAGAACCGGGTTTGATTCCCCACTCCTCCACTTGCACTTGCTGGAATAACCTTGGGTCAGCCATAGCTCTGGCAGAGGTTGTCCTTGAAAGGGACAACCGTATGGTGACTTGCCTGCCTGGTGCGAAGGCAGCAGACATTACGTGTGTAGTAGATAGGCTGATAGACAGTGCTGGGGAGGAGCCTGTGGTCATGGTGCATGTTGGCACCAACGATGTGGGGAAATGCAATCGTGAGGTCCTGGAGGAAAAATTTAGGCTGCTAGGTGGGAGACTTAAGGCAGGACCTCCAAGGTAGCCTTCTCAGAAGTGCTACCTGCTCCACGTGCAGGGCAGGAGAGACAGGCACAAATTAGAAGTCTCAATGTGTGGATGAGACGATGGTGTAAGGAAAAAGGGTTTAAGTTTGTTAGGCACTGGGATGCTTTCTGGAACAAGCAGGAGCTGTACGAAAGAGACAGTCTCCACCTGTCCCCGGATGGAACCAGGCTGCTGGCGCTTAAAATCAAAATACTTCCGCTCTAGAGAAAAAGGCCCAGCAATGACTATACTATTTAAGACTCTTAAGATCACAAAAACTGTCAGGGAGTCTGCTGGTTGCCTTTTATCGTAGTTCCATTGAGAGCATTATATCTTATTGCCTCTGCGTGTGGTTTGGGAACTGCACGGAAGCAGAGAAAAGGGTGCTCCAAAGAGTGATGGTAAGAGCACAGAAGATTTGTGGATGCTCTCTCCCCTCATTGGTGGATCTGTATAATATGGGATGTAAAAGGAAGATACAAATGTTCTTAAAGGACCCTTCACATCCGGGCCACTTGCTATTTGAGATCTTACCATCGGGCAGACGATATAGAGTGTTGAAGGCTAAGACAAATAGATTTAAGGGCAGCTTCTATCCAAGTGCTGTGGTTAGGCTAAATGCAGGGCTATGAATGCTTATTTGTTTTAGGTGTAGGCTAAATGTAGGGTTATGAATGGTTATTTGTTCTAGATGTATTTAAATGGTTTATGTATATGTCTTTTCTTTAGTGTTGATGTGTTGGTATGTTTGTGGAAGAGCACCTCATTTCGTTGCTCTCATTTTCCTTTTTTGAGAACAATGACAATAAATTTATCTATCTATCTATCTTAAAATCAAAAAGGTGGCAGAGCAGTTTTTAAACTAAATCTTGGGGGAAAGCTGACAGGAGATGAAATGTCTCTGGTTCGGGAGGACTCATCTCAAAGAGATGAAGGGTTGGCTGCTATTTTTCTACCAGGTAACGGACCAGAGTTGTCCACTGTGATGGTGACAAACAGTATGGACTGTCTGCCAGAGTCTCGAGGCGGCAGGAGGAAGGTGGCGGGCCTAGCTTGCCTGGGAAATTATAGATGTTTCTATGCAAATGCTAGAAGTGTTCGAAGTAAAATTGGTGAATTGGAATGTTTAGTGTTGGGAGAAAACATAGACATTGTGGGAATTTCAGAAACTTGGTGGAATGAGGAGAATCAGTGGGACACGGTGATTCCTGGCTATAAGTTATATCAGAAGAATAGGGAGGGAAGGGTTGGAGGTGGGGTGGCTCTGTATGTCAGAGAGCATATACGGTCCAGTAAGACTGAGGTTAGAGAATTAGATTCCCTGTTAGAAATGCTTTGGGTTGAAATAGAGGACCCAAAAGGAAATTTAACTATGGGAGTTTGTTATCGCCCACCAAATCAAAAGAGAGAGAACGATTATAATATGATGGAAGGCTTAAAGATAGCGGCTAAATGTAAAAACTGTGTCGTAATAAGTGATTTTAACTACCCGCAGATTGATTGGGTCAATATGTGTTCTGGTCGAGAGAAAGAGATTGAGTTTCTTGATGCTCTCAATGACTGTGCTATGGAGCAGATGGTCTCAGAACCTACCAGGGGTGGGGCGATCCTGGATTTGGTCCTAAGTAATGCCCAAGACTTGGTGAGAGATGTAAAAGTGATTGCACTGCTTGGGAGCAGTGACCGTAATGTTATTGATTTCACCATTTGTATAAATAGGGAGTTGCCCAAAAAGACCGCCACAACCACGTTTAACTTTAAAAGGGGTAAATACACTGAGATGAGGAGGCATGTGAGGAGGAAACTGAAAGGAAAGGTAAATATGGTCAAAACCCTTGGGGAAGCTTGGACACTATTTAAAACTATAATCCTAGAAGCTCAGATAAAATACATACCACAAGTTAGGAAAGGCACAAACAGGCATAAGAAAAGGCCTGCATGGTTAACAAACAAAGTAATGGAAGCTGTAAAAGGTAAAAAGGACTCCTTTAAGCGATGGAAAACCAGTCCAAGTGAGCTTAGTAAAAGGGAACACAGGCTGTGGCAAATCAAATGCAAGACTGTGATCAGGCAGGCAAAAAGGGACTATGAGGAGCACATTGCAAAAAACATAAAGACAACTTCCTGTTTGGCTGGAAGACAGTCTGCAGCTCCCTAACAGAGGGGGATTTTATTGTCACTGTTCAGGGTATTAAAGACCCCTGATAAGGTCTATGCTCATTAACCCTAGGCAAGGGTTAACCCAAGACGACTTATCTTCCTTTAATGCTGTTGATATCGAACTGGAGCAGTCAGGGAGCTGACTCCTTCATTTCTTGATGTCCGGCAATGGAATGTCAACCATCGTCTGCAGTGACTCTAAAGTGACTTCGGTCACTTAAGGCTGTCGGAATCCAAGCACTCTAGAAGGACTGATTTTAATTGCAAGAAAATAGCAGCCGGGGGAGTTGAGAACATCTAAAAGGTAGACTCATCATTCTTATCTTCACTCTGAGAGACTTTGAATATAGTTTAAACACTGAGTGGATTAATAACAGACGAAGGCAAAGCATAATTGAATGGGAAAAAAAAAACTTTTACCTTGTTAAGCTGAGCTCTGTGGCTTTGGATGTGAACAACAGCAAAAAAAAAAAAAACCCTTCAAGATAAGAGTGAAAGTTGGCAATGGGAGGCTGGTGACGCAGAAGAAAGAAAAGAGAGTTGCCGTGTATATATGCCCATAAACTGCAGAACCTAGAATGAACTGAGCTGAGTGGGGGCATAGCAGGAAAAGAATTCAGCTTGTGAAAACTGAACGCCGTAAAAACAATTGCCTTCAAAGATATTTTGGAGAAAAGACATATTGTTGTGAATTTTTGTGGTTGCGGTTTCTTCATGCAGCTCAAAAAACTACGAGACTAGACACGAGATCAGTCTAAGCTGTGACAGGAAGTGAAACTAAAAGGGGCTGGACAATAAATCAGAGCCTATAAGGACAACAAGAGCTGTGACATCCGACCTTTGAACTAGGAAGGAATTGAGTCCAAGACTCAGATCAAGAAAGACGAAGAGAGACCTCTCTAGGCTGGAACTGTACCATAGAGAAATAACGATTGCCATTTTAAAAGGGAGAAAAACTGTCAAAATTGTTAAAATTCAATATCTTTGCTCAGGAAGAAGGGAGAAAAACGAAACTAGTCTCATCTGAAAGAACTGGCTCTAAGCTATTGGATTGGATGCTAAATTTTATGTGGGGATTTTTTTAAGGTTTGGTGATTTTTTATATGTCAGTAGAAAGAACAACACGTGCAAGAGCCCAATCATTTGACAAGATGCAGTCTCAATTTGACGCTCTGGAGGCAAAAATGTTAAAAGCTATGGACAAATTGCATTTGGCAATAAAAAAAGATATTAAAAAAGAAGTTGGAGACCTTAAGAAGGAGATAGAGAATTTTAAGGAAGAGAATCAAAATAAAGTGAAAGAGGTAGAGATGAAAGTGGATACACAGGCCTCTGCCTTGCTAAAAATTCAAGAAAAGGTCATAATACACGACTGTAAGTTGCTGGAGTCACAAGTGCGTCTAAGAGGGGTACCTGAAAAAGAAGATACAGACTTAAAAGGCTATATGGTGGATATCATCACTGAGTACATAGAAGAAGACCCTGACAGATTTAAGAGTATGTTGGAGGGTGCCTACAGAGTCAACTCAGTTTATGCGAAAAATAAAGGTCTGCCAAGAGACATCGTCATAAGATTAAGATCAAAAGAAGTGGCAGAGAAAATTTTGAGGAAAGGGTACCAAAAAGCCTGGGCAATAGAAGGGAGCAGAGTTAAAATAATGAAAGAGCTACCAAGAGAAGTGATCAGCGATAGGAAAAAGTACAAGAAGCTAACCGATCAGTTGCGTGCAGAGGGCACAAGATATAGATGGATAATACCAGAGGGTCTTGGATTTGAACAAAATGGCAAAAGGATTACAATAAGAAGCGAACAAGAGATGCATAGCTTTTTTGAAGAAAATAAAGAACCAACATCATAATGGAGTACAAATTACTATCTTGGAATATAAATGGACTAAATTCACCACAGAAAAGAAGGAGAACATTTCATTGGATTAAAAAGCAAAAATGTAATATAATTTGTTTACAGGAAGTTCATATACAACGCAAGGACAGTAAATTTTTGTGGAATAGAAATTTGGGGTTGGAATTTTTTTCACTAGCAGAGCAAAAGAAAAGAGGGGTGGTTTTTTACATTAAAGAACAACTTGACCCAAAATTAATCTTTAAAGACAAAGAAGGAAGATACATTGCTGTTGAGGTGACGATAGAGGCGAAAAAAACGTTACTACTAGGACTCTATGCACCCAATGGAGCGAAAGACAAATTCTTTAAAGACATAAATAGACAAATGGACGAAGAGACTTATGACCAGGTATTGATGATGGGCGATTTTAATGGGACAATACAAAACAACCTTGACAGATCAAGTCCAAAGAAGAATGATAAAGAAGGGAAGCTGCCCAATTCTTTCTTTGAGTTGATTAAACAGGAAAATCTAGAAGACATTTGGAGAAAGTTCAACCCTGAGGTAAGAGACTATACATTTTTCTCAGCAAGGCATAATTCTTTTTTCAGTATTGACATGTTGTGGGGTTCCCAAGGCTTGGGCCTCATAACAAAAAAAATTGAGATTCTTCCAAAGGTTTGGGCGGACCATAATCCAATATGCTGGTCAACAAAATTGCAAAGAAAATCAAGAAGATGGAGAATTAATGAGGATTTACTACAAAATAAAGACACTGTATCATTCTTAGAAAAGGAGACTGCAGCATTCTTCCAAATAAATGAAACGGATGATATGGAATATCCAACAGTATGGGACACTTATAAAGCAGTAATGAGGGGTATATTAATTACATTGAATAATAAAGACAAAAGAGCAAGAGAAGAAAGGCTGTCAGCACTGCAAAATGAAATAGATAAAAAAGAAAAGGACTTAAAAAAAAGACCAGGGAAGAAAAAATTAATAAAAGAAATTACGATATTACAATCCCAAGTTAAACATTTGCTGAATAAAGAACTAGAATGGAATTTAAAAAATTTGAAACAGAAATCGTTTGAAAGTGCAAACAAACCTGGTAAATACCTGGCCTGGCAATTAAAAAAAAGGAAAGAAAATAAGACTATAAATAAAATCATGGCAAATGGGAAAACAGTAGTGGATCAAGAAGGAATTAAAAGAGAATTCTTTAAATACTATGCAAATTTATTCAAGGGTGTGAATGTAAGTAAAGAAAAAGTGGAAGAGTATCTACGAAACATTCAGGTGGCACCTTTGACGGAACATATGAAAAAGATATTAAATGACCCAATAGAGAAAATTGAAATAGAAGCAGCAATAAAAGCAATGCAAGAGGGTAAAGCTCCAGGGCCAGATGGATTCACGTCAAAATTTTACAAATCTCTCAAGGATGAATTAACACCCAAACTGTTGAAGTTGTTAAACACGATAAGAGAAGAAGGGAAAATCCCAAAGACCTGGAGGGAAGCTGTAGTCTCTCTGATTCCTAAGGAAGATAAAGATAGCACAAACGTAAAAAATTATAGACCAATCTCATTGTTGAATAATGACTATAAGATCTATACAAGAATTTTAGCAGAGCGACTGAAACAATACCTGACCAACTTTATAAACAAAGACCAAGCGGGATTTCTTCCTAAAAGACAAATAAGGGACAATGTAAGAGCTGTTATTAATGTTGTGGAATACTATGAAAAGCACCCGGAAAAAGAAGTGGCCTTATTTTTTGTTGACGCAGAGAAAGCCTTCGACAACTTAAATTGGGACTTTATGTTTGCGGTAATGGAAAAAATTAATTTAGGGGAACAATTTATAAAAATGACAAGAGCAATATATACAGATCAGCATGCAAAATTGTGTATAAATGCAGACCTTACCAAAGAATTGAAAGTGAGTAAAGGAACAAGGCAAGGATGCCCGCTATCACCATTGTTGTTTATAATGACTCTTGAAATTTTGTTACAACAAATTCAAAAAGATGAAAAAATAGAAGGTCTAAAAATTAGAAGATTCTCTTATAAATATAAAGCTTTTGCAGATGATATAGTGTTCATAATGGAGAATCCGGTTCAAGTGTCACCACTGCTGTTAGCTAAGATAAAAGAGTACGGAGAACTAGCAGGATTATACATAAATAAGGAGAAATCGAAATTCCTCTGTAAAAACATGCAACCAAATAAAACAAACGAATTACAAAAGGTGACAGGTTGTGAAGTCACAACCAAAGTTAGGTACCTTGGAATAGAGATAACAATGAAGAACATTGATTTATACAAAAACAATTATGAAAAACTGTGGTGTAAGATGGACAAAGATTTGATGAAATGGAATAAACTCAACTTGTCCTTACTGGGCAGGATAGCTGCAATCAAAATGAATATTTTGCCAAGGATAATGTATTTGTTTCAAACCATCCCGATTGTAAAAGAAGCAAAACAATTCAACAAATGGCAAAGGAAAATCTCTGATTTCATTTGGGCCGGAAAGAAACCAAGGATAAAGATGAAGATCTTAACGGATGCCAAAGAGAGAGGAGGTTTTCAACTTCCCGATCTAAGACTATACCACGATGCAGTTTGTTTGACATGGATAAAAGATTGGATAATGCTGTTAGATAAAAAACCTTTGTGGTTAGAAGCTCACGGAAATAGATTCGGCTGGCATGCATACATGTACTATGGGAAGAATAAAATGGATGGTTTTTTCTCTCACCACTATGTCAGAAATACATTACTAAATACTTGGATAAAATACAAGAAATACGGGGACGAGAGAAAACCATTATGGATAGTGCCAGCAGAAGTAATAAAAATAACAGCTGATTCTGAAGAAAAAAGAGAAATGTCATATAACCAACTGCTTAAGATTCAAGGAGACAAAATTGAATTAAAAACCTCAGAAGAGCTAAATAACAATTATGATTGGTTTCAAATGCAACAAATTAAAAGTTTGATGGAAAATGACATAAAATCAGAGGGGATTAGACGAGAACAAACAGAACTGGAAAGAGTCCTGTTAGGTGACAATGAAAAATTGATATCAAAAGTATATAAGTTATTATTGAAATGGTCTACAGAAGAAGAAGTAGTAAAGTCTCAAATGGTCAAATGGGCAATTAATGTGAATAGAGAAATACAAATGGAAACATGGGAGCACCTCTGGAAGAACTCAATGAAGATATCAACTTGTCAAAGCATTAAGGAGAACTGTTTTAAAATGATGTATAGGTGGTATATGACTCCGAAAAAATTGGCTAAGATAAGTAAGAAAATGTCGGATAGATGTTGGAAATGTAAAAAACATGAAGGTTCTTTCTTCCATATGTGGTGGACATGTGAAAGAGCGAAAGAATTCTGGAAGATGATACAACAAGAAATCACCAAAATTTTGGGCTATGATTTTAAGAAAATTGCAGAGACGTTTTTACTTGGATTACAATTAGAAAAATACCCAAAAGAAGACAGGACTTTAATTTGGTACCTGTTATCAGCTGCTAGGACTTTGTACGCGCAGCTTTGGAAGCAAGAAAAAATACCAGAGAAATGGGAATGGACCATGAAAGTTTTATCGTGGTGTGAAATGGACAAATTAACCAGAACACTAAGAGACTATGATTTAGAGATATTCAAAAGGGAGTGGAGAAAATTTAAAGGATATATGGAGAAAACTTGGAAAGTAAAGAAATATTGGACATTTTTTTAGTTGTAAGAATATATATACGGAACTTTGAGCAATCAGAAGTGCCTTTAGTATGGATTTGAACTTATAACCTCGGGGAAGTCAACATTGGAGGGAGGGGGGATGGAAATGTCATATGGGTTAATGTGAAAAAAGAAAAAATTAAGAAATAGATAAGCTTTGTAACCATATGCTACCAATAAATTGTTTAAAACGCAAAAAACATAAAGACCAACAATAAAAATTTCTTCAAATATATTAGAAGTAGGAAACCAGCCAGGGAGGCAGTGGGGCCCTTGGATGACCATGGGGTAAAAGGATTACTGAAGGAGGATAGGGAAATGGCTGAGAAGCTGAATGAATATTTTGCCTCCGTCTTCACTGTGGAAGATGAGAACTTTTTGCCCAACCCCAGAACCACTAATTTTGGAAGGGGTGTTGAAAGACCTGAGTCAGATTGAGGTGACAAAAGAGGAGGTCCTACAACTGATAGACAAATTAAAAACTAATAAGTCACTGGGTCCGGATGGCATACATCCGAGAGTTCTGAAAGAACTCAAAGTTGAACTTGTGGATCTTCTAACAAAAATCTGTAATCTTTCATTGAAATCTGCCTCCGTTCCTGAGAACTGGAAGGTAGCAAATGTCACCCCCATCTTTAAAAAGGGTTCCAGAGGAGATCCGGGAAATTACAGGCCAGTCAGTCTGACTTCAATACTGGGAAAGTTGGTAGAAACCATTATCAAGGACAGAATGAGTAGGCACACTGATGAACACGGATTATTGAGGAAGACTCAACATGGGTTCTGTAAGGGAAGATCTTGCCTCACTAACCTGTTACATTTCTTTGAGGGTGTGAACAAACATGTGGACAAAGGAAACCCTTATAGATGTTGTTTACCTTGACTTCCAGAAAGCTTTTGATAAAGTTCCTCATCAAAGGCTCCTTAGAAAGCTTGAGAGTCATGGAGTAAAAGGACAAGTCCTCTTGTGGATCAAAAACTGGCTGAGTAATAGGAAGCAGAGAGTGAGTATAAATGGGCAGTCTTCGCAGTGGAGGACGGTAAGCAGTGGGGTGCCGCAGGGCTCGGTACTGGGTCCCATGCTCTTTAACTTGTTCATAAATGATTTAGAGTTGGGAGTGAGCAGTGAAGTGGCCAAGTTTGCGGATGACACTAAATTGTTCAGGGTGGTGAGAACCAGAGAGGATTGTGAGGAACTCCAAAGGGATCTATTGAGGCTGGGTGAGTGGGCGTCAACGTGGCAGATGTGGTTCAATGTGGCCAAGTGCAAAGTAATGCACATTGGTGCCAAGAATCCCAGCTACAAATACAAGTTGATGGGGTGTGAACTGGCAGAGACTGACCAAGAGAAAGATATTGGGGTCATGGTAGATAACTCACTGAAAATGTCAAGGCAGTGTGCGTTTGCAATAAAAAAGGGCAACGCCATGCTGGGAATTATTAGGAAGGGAATTGAAAACAAATCAGCCAGTATCATAATGCCCCTGTATAAATCGATGGTGCGGTCTCATTTGGAGTACTGTGTGCAGTTCTGGTCGCCGCACCTAAAAAAGGATATTATAGCATTGGAGAAAGTCCAGAAAAAGGCAACTAGAATGATTAAAGGGCTGGAACACTTTCCCTATGAAGAAAGGTTGAAACGCTTGGGACTCTTTAGCTTGGAGAAACGTCGACTGCGGGGTGACATGATAGAGGTTTACAAGATAATGCATGGGATGGAGAAAGTAGAAAAAGAAGTCCTTTTCTCCCTTTCTCACAATACAAGAACTCGTGGGCATTCGATTAAATTGCTGAGCAGAAAGGTTAAAATGGATATAAGGAAGTACTTCTTCACCCAAAGGGTGATTAACATGTGGAATTCACTGCCACAGGAGTTGGTGGCAGCCACAAGTATAGCCACCTTCAAGAGGGGTTTAGATAAAAATATGGAGCAGAGGTCCATCAGTGGCTATTAGCCACAGTGTGTGTGTGTGTGTGTGTGTGTATTTGTATAAAAAAAAATTCTGCCACTGTGTGACACAAAGTGTTGGACTGGATGGGCCATTGGCTTGATCTAACATGGCTTCTCTTATGTTATTATGTAAAGAGCAGCTGCTGGGGGAGCCCTCTCAGCCCCACCCACCTCACAGGGTGTCTGTTGTGGGGGAAGAAGGGAAAGGAGACTGTGAGCCGCTCTGAGACTCTTCAGAGTGGAGGGCGGGATATAAATCCAATATCTTCTTCTACCTCACAGGGTGCCTGTTGTGGGGGAGGAAGGGAAAGGTGATTGTGAGCTGCTCTGAGACTCTTCGGAGTGTAGGGCGGGATATAAATCCAATATCTTCATCTACCTCACAGGGTGTCTGTTGTGGGGGAGGAAGGGAAAGGAGATTGTGAGCCGCTCTGAGACTCTTCAGAGTGGAGGGCGGGATATAAATCCAATATCTTCTTCTACCTCACAGGGTGTCTGTTGTGGGGGAGGAAGGGAAAGGAGATTGTGAGCCGCTCTGAGACTCTACGGAGTGGAGGGTGGGATATAAATCCAATATCTTCATCTACCTCACAGGGTGTCTGTTGTGGGGGAGGAAGGGAAAGGAGATTGTGAGCCGCTCTGAGACTCTTCGGAGTGGAGGGCGGGATATAAATCCAATATCTTCATCTACCTCACAGGGTGTCTGTTGTGGGGGAGGAAGGGAAAGGAGATTGTGAGCCGCTCTGAGACTCTTCAGAGTGGAGGGCAGGATATAAATCCAATATTTTCTTCTTCTTCTAAATAGATAAATAAAAAGCCATATCTCGGATTGCGGAGGTTCCCTTTAGTCTGATAATTACAAGGGTCCAGCTACCACAGACAAAATAATATCACAATGAATATTTACTATAGGGAGCATACAAAAATAAAATGAAAAACAATAGCCTGACTATCGAGCTGTATTAAGGATCATAACAAGCTTTACATCTCTCTCTCTCTCTCTCTCTCTCTCTCTCTCTCTCTCTATAATAATCTCTCGTACAAAGTTGATGAACGTGTCAAATCACCAAAACGAGACCATATGCATTTTCGCTTCAGGGCCCTTCCTCACTGGTCAATAATATTTATTATGTTTTTTAAAAAATCCAGAAAATAGTATCCTAATCAGGTATTGCTATATGGAAATGCAAAGGAAAGAGCATAGAGAAAAGCCAAATTGCTATAACAGAAACAAACATTGGCAGGGCTTTTTTATGAGCAGGAACACACAGGAACGATGTTCTGGCTGGCTTGGCATCAGGGGGTGTGGCCTAACATGCTAATGGGTTTCTGCTGGGTTTTCTATGCTATATTGGGGGTGTGGGGTGGAGGTGGAATAGGAAAATTCTGTAAAAGATAGAAAACCGTTTCCACCTCATACGGAAACTTGTATTGTATATGAGTATGAAAGCCACCAGGAGAAAGATGGGTTTATAGATTATTTTAATCGGCTAATTTAAATTTCAAAGGTGTAGGGAAGAGTCAAAATGGAAGAGGTCCTTGGGTGACTTCCTCAGGAGTGGTGATGGGAAACATTTGGCCAGCAAGAAGAACTTTGAAGGGTGATGTGCTGGCTGGGTGACAGGGCTTTCTTTCTTTCTTTCTTTTTTTTTAAAAGTAGGAGCTCCTTTGCATATTAGGCCACACCCGTCTGATGTTGCCAGTCCTCCAAGAGCTTACAGGACTCTTAGTACAGGGCCTACTGTAAGCTCCGGGAGGATTGGCTACATCAGGGGGTGTGGCCCAATATGCAAAGGAATTCTTGCTACAATAAAGCCCCGATCGCTATGACCATGTATGTGAAGTGCTTTGAGTGATCAAACAGCATCTAAGAAGAAAAAGAAGAAGATGATGATGACGATGATGATATTGGATATGCAGCCCGCCCTATACTCTGAGTCTCAGAGTGGCTTACAATCTCCTTTACCGTCCTCTCCCACACAGACACCCTGTGAGGTGGGTGGGGTTGAGAGAGCTCTCCCAGGAGCTGCCCTTTCAAGGACAACTCTGTGAGAGCTATGGCTGACCCAAGGCCATTCCTGCAGCTGCAAGTGGAGGAGTGGGGAATCAAACCCGGTTCTCCCAGGTAAGAGTCCATGCACTTAACCCCTACACCAAACTGGCTCTTAGTACATCCGTGGAAGCCAGTGGCCAGATCAACTTGACTGAAGCTTGGGAAAGCGTGGCATAGCGGCTAATACTTGGACATCTGCTAAAAAGCAGCAGTAAAATCATGAGAAACCTCTGTGGGGAAAGGCATTAACGATGAAGAGTTTTTGTATTCCGGCCATGTGTTCTTCCAGTGTCCTGCAAGACACAGTTTGAGAAAAGCCTCTCCCTAGCTGTAGTTCTGACTCTTTTTTTCATAAACGACTCTTGTAGAACAAATGCAATCTCTCGCCGGGCAGCTGTGAACACTCCTTGGGTCCTTTTGAAGACCAGATAGTAACTTTGATAAGAGTGGAACACGACCTCCGAGGTTTATCCAGACTTCATTTAGAGATAAAGAGGTGCATTAGATGTGTTTCCGTTATCTGATGTGGAGCTGCCAAAGCTGGTCAGCGGACAAGCAAAGGTCTTGAGTCTTGAGAGGATTGGAATGTCTTAGAATGGCAGCCAAGGAAATGCTGGAGGGGGGAAAAAGAGAACTTTCACTCATCCTACCTTCAAGCAACTTTGATTCCCTCCCTCCCCCCCCCCCCAAACTGATACTATGAATCATGAAAAAAGAAGTGATTGTGTCAAAACTGGAAAAACCTGGCTGAAGGACAAGAATGGGTCATAGGCTTGCCAACCTTCAGGTGGGAGCTGGAGATTTCCTAGAATTCATAGAATCATAGAGTTGGAAGGGACCTCCAGGGTCATAAGAACATAAGAGAAGCCCTGTTGGATCAGGCCAGTGGCCCATCCAGTCCAACACTCTGTGTCACATAAGAACATGAGAGAAGCCCTGTTGGATCAGGCCAATGGCCCATCCAGTCCAACACTCTGTGTCACATAAGAACATAAGAGAAGCCCTGTTGGATCAGGCCAGTGGCCCATCCAGTCCAACACTCTGTGTCACATAAGAACATAAGAGAAGCCCTGTTGGATCAGGCCAATGGCCCATCCAGTCCAACACTCTGTGTCACATAAGAACATAAGAGAAGCCCTGTTGGATCAGGCCAATGGCCCATCCAGTCCAACACTCTGTGTCACATAAGAACATAAGAGAAGCCATGTTGGATCAGGCCAATGGCCCATCCAGTCCAACACTCTGTGTCACATAAGAACATAAGAGAAGCCATGTTGGATCAGGCCAATGGCCCATCCAGTCCAACACTCTGTGTCACATGAGAACATAAGAGGAGCCATGTTGGATCAGGGCAATGGCCCATCCAGTCCAACACTCTGTGTCACATAAGAACATAAGAGAAGCCATGTTGGATCATGCCAGTGGCCCATCCAGTCCGACACTCTGTGTCACATAAGAACATAAGAGAAGCCATGTTGGATCAGGCCAATGGCCCATTCAGTCCAACACTCTGTGTTACACAGTGGCCAAAAAACCCCACCAGGAGGTCCACCAGTGGGGCCAGGACACTAGAAGCCCTCCCACTGTGCCCCCCCCCAAGCACCAAGAATACAGAGCATCACTGCCCCATCTAGTCCAACCCCCTGCACAATGCAGACAACTCACAAACACCTCCCCCGAAATTCAAAAGATCTTCATTGCTGCCAGATGACCATCTAGCCTCTGTTTAAAAACCTCCAAGGAAGGAGAGCCCACCACCTCCCGAGGAAGCCTGTTCCACTGAGGAACCGCTCTAACGGTCAGGAAAGTTCTTCCTAATGTTGAGCCGGAAATTCTTCTGTTTTAATTTCAACCCATTGGTTCTAGTCCTACCCTCTGGGGCCACAGAAAACATGAGAACATAAGAGAAGCCATGTTAGATCAGGCCAATGGCCCATCCAGTCCAACACTCTGTGTCACACAGTGGCCAAAAATTTATATATATTGCACACACACACACACACACACACACACTGTGGCTAACAGCCACTGATGGACCTCTGCTCCATATTTTTATCTAAACCCCTCTTGAAGGTGGCTATGCTTGTAGCCACCACCACCTCCTGTGGCAGTGAATTCCACATGTTAATCACCCTTTGGGTGAAGAAGGACTTCCTCTTATCCGTTTTAACCCGTCTGCTCAGCAATTTCATCGAATGCCCACAAGTTCTTGTATTGTGAGAAAGGGAGAAAAGGACTTCTTTCTCTACCATCTCCATCCCATGCATAATCTTGTAAACCTCTATCATGTCACCCCACAGTCGACGTTTCTCCAAGCTAAAGAGCCCCAAGCGTGTTAACCTTTCTTCATAGGGAAAGTGTTCCAAACATTTAATCATTCTAGTTGCCCTTTTCTGGAATTTCTCCAATGCTATAATATCTTTTTTGAGGTGTGGCAACCAGAACTGCACACAGTACTCCAAATGAGACCGCACCATCAATTTATACAGGGGCATTATGATACTGGCTGATTTGTTTTCAATTCCCTTCCTAATAATTCCCAGCATGGCGTTGGCCTTTTTTATTGCAAACGCACACGGTCTTGACATTTTCAGTGAGTTATCTACCACGACCCCAAGATCTCTCTCTTGGTCAATCTCTGCCAGTTCACACCCCATCAACTTGTATTTGTAGCTGGGATTCTTGGCCCCAATGTGCATTACTTTGCACTTGGCCACATTGAATCGCATCTGCCACGTTGACGCCCACTCACCCAGCCTCAACAGATCCCTTTGGAGTTCCTCACAATCCTCTCTGGTTCTCACCACCCTGAACAATTTAGTGTCATCCGCAAACTTGACCACTTCACTGCTCACTCCCAACTCTAAATCATTTATGAACAAGTTAAAGAGCATGGGACCCAGTACCGAGCTCTGCGGCACCCCACTGCTTACCGTCCTCCACTGCGAAGACTGCCCATTTATACTCACTCTCTGCTTCCTATTACTCAGCCAGTTTTTGATCCACAAGAGGACCTGTCCTTTTACTCCATGACTCTCAAGCTTTCTAAGGAGCCTTTGATGAGGAACTTTATGAAAAAAAAAAATTCCACCCCATCCTCCATATGAGTGAACGACCTCCTGGAATTTATATGAGTGAGTGATCTCCTGAAATCACAGAATCATAGGCTGAATTCAGACAGAATTGGAGCCACCATAGACTTTCAGACTTTAAATCCCAACAGATTAAAAAAGCAAGATCAGACAGGCACCGCTGCCTCCCGTCCTGCTCTCTCCAGCCCCACCCACCTCACAGGGTGTCTGTTGTGGGGGGAGAAAGATAAAGGAGACTGTGAGCTGCTCTGAGACTCTTCAGAGTGGAGGGCGGGATAAAAATCCAATATCTTCTTCTCTCACACTCGTTCCATTCTCCAATGTCTCTGAGACAGATCAGATAGCTACCGCTTGGAAAGTGGTAGCAAATTCTTCTGCCGCACTCCATCCACCTTTCTGGGCCTCTGAACACGGAAGTGTATGATCAAGGTAGATTAGCAGCATGAGTCTGCCAATCCGCTCTGGGCGCACACCGGTGTTCTTTTTAAAAAAAACACTGCCACAAAGGACATGAGCACATGCACACATGGCTAATAAAATGTAAGGGGGAAAAGAAACCCAAACTGCACTTAGAGGATAGATCCAGGTGGGCAGCCATGTTGGTCCGAAGCCAGTAGAAAAAAGCCGGCGTCGTTGCACCTGTAAGACCAACAAACAACTTTGTTGGTCTTAAAGATGCAACCGCACTTAGAGGATGGTGTGCAACTACCACCTGGCCATACCAAAGTGCCCCCCCCCCTCCGAGTGAGATATGGGTGCCTCATGTAAGACCGTCTGACTGGGATTAGTCTGCTCCATTTTGAGGTGGCCCAAAATTTTGGGGTGGCCCCATTTGAGACACCTCAGCTGATACCAGAAGGAGTGAGGAATCAAACCTGCTTCTCTCAGCTTAGACTCCACGCACTTAGCCATTACCCCAGACTGGCTCTCTGAAGCAAGAAGCATCTTTAGGATTAAGCAGCTAGTTTGGAAACATCCGCCTATTATTTACGGTTTGTTTTCTTCACCCTCTTTTGAGCCGTTTTCCTTTCATGTTTGTCCACGATGCCGGAGATGCATCGTGCCATTGGTAGATTTCCTGCAGCACTCAGCATAATTTTTACTCCTCTTAATATACTCAGGCAGCTCTCCTACAGTCCCATCGATCACATTAAATAATTCCTCTTACCTCTACGTTGTTAGCACCCTTCAAAAATACTTGTTGACTCTTCTCATCTCCTGTCTCCTTAATTGCCTCCCTGAACAGCGGGCTACGTATTGCCGCGCTTTCCAGCTCCCTAATAACTCAATCCCTTCACCTCTGTGATCCTGAAGATTACCCTGCCTTGAACTTGTTACAGTTTGCTGCATCGTACCTGGAAGAGCATTAAAAATTCCCCAGTGGCAGGGCTTTTTTTAAGCAGGAACTCCTTTGCATATTAGGCCACACCCCTCTGATGAAGCCAATCCTCCAAGAGCTTAAAGGTAAAGGTAGTCCCCTGTGCAAGCACCATAAGAACATAAGAGAAGCCATGCTGGATCAGGCCAATGGCCCATCCAGTCCAACACTCTGTATCACACAGTGGCCAAAAATTTATATATATACATATACACACACACACATATATACACACATATATACATATATATACACACTGTGGCTAATAGCCACTGATGGACCTCTGCTCCATATTTTTATCTAACCCCCTCTTGAAGCTGGCTATGCTTGTAGCCACCACCACCACCTGTGGCAGTGAATTCCACATGTTAATCACCCTTTGGGTGAAGAAGTACTTCCTTTTATCCGTTCTAACCCGACTGCTCAGCAATTTCATCGAATGCCCACGAGTTCTTGTATTGTGAGAAAGGGAGAAAAGGACTTCTTTCTCTACCTTCTCCATCCCATGCATAATCTTGTAAACCTCTATCATGTCACCCCGCAGTCGACGTTTCTCCAAGCTAAAGAGCCCCAAGCGTTTTAACCTTTCTTCATAGGGAAAGTGTTCCAAACCTTTAATAATTCCAGTTGCCCTTTTCTGCACTTTTTCCAGTGCTATAATATCCTTTTTGTGGTGCGGTGACCAGAATTGCACACAGTATTCCAAATGAGACCACACCATCGATTTATACGGGGGCATTATGATACTGGCTGATTTGTTTTCAATTCCCTTCCTAATAATTCTCAGCATGACGTTGGCCTTTTTTATTGCAATCGCACACTGTCTTGACATTTTCAGGGAGTTATCTACCATGAACCCAAGATCTCTCTCTTGGTCAGTCTCTGCTAGTTCACATCCCATCAACTTGTATTTGCAGCTGGGATTCTTGGCCCCAATGTGCATTACTTTGCACTTGGCCACATTGAACCTCATCTGCCACGTTGACGCCCACTCACCCAGCCTTAAAAGATCCCTTTGGAGTTCCTCACAATCCTCTCTGGTTCTCACCACCCTGAACAATTTAGTGTCATCCGCAAACTTGGCCACTTCACTGCTCACTCCCAACTCTAAATCATTTATGAACAAGTTAAAGAGCATGGGACCCAGTACCGAGCACTGCGGCACCCCACTGCTTACCGTCCTCCACTGCGAAGACTGCCCATTTATACTCACTCTCTGCTTCCCATTAATTAGCCAGTTTTTGATCCACAAGAGGACCTGTCCTTTTACTCCATGACTTTCGAGCTTACTAAGGAGCCTTTGATGAGGAACTTTATCAAAAGCTTTCTGGAAGTCAAGGTAAACAATATCTATCGGGTCTCCTTTGTCTACATGTTTGTTCAGCCCCTCAAAGAAATGTAATAGGTTAGTGAGGCAAGATCTCCCATTACAGAACCCATGCTGAGTCTTCCTCAATAACTCATGTTCATCAATGTGCCTACTCATTCTGTCCTTGATAATGGTTTCTACCAACTTTCCTGGTATTGAAGTCAGACTGACTGGCCTGTAGTTACCCGGATGTCCTCTGGAACCCTTTTTAAAAATGGGGGTGACATTTGCTACCTTCCAGTCCTCAGGAACGGAGGCAGATGTCAATGAAAGATTACATATTTTTGTCAGAAGATCCACAAGTTCAACTTTGAGTTCTTTCAGAACTCTTGGATGTATGCCATCCGGACCTGGTGACTTATTAGTTTTTAATTCGTCCATCAGTTGTAGGACCTCCTCTCTTGTTACCTCAATCTGACTCTGGTCTTTCAACACCCCTTCCAATAGAAGTGGTTCCGGAGCAGGCAAACACTTCTCATCTTCCACAGTGAAGACGGAGGCAAAAAATTCATTTAGCTTCTCAGCCATTTCCCTATCCTCCTTCAGTAATCCTTTGACCCCTTGGTCATCCAAGGGCCCCACTGCCTCCCTGGCTGATTTCCTGCTTCTAATATATTTGAAGAAATTTTTATTGTTGGTCTTTATGTTTTTTGCAATATGCTCCTCATAGTCCCTTTTTGCCTGCCTGATCACAGTCTTGCATTTGATTTGCCATCAGAGACTCAGAGCGGCTTACAATCTCCTATATCTTCTCCCCCCACAACAGACACCCTGTGAGGTGGGTGGGGCTGACAGGGCTCTCACAGCAGCTGCCCTTTCAAGAGCGAGAGCTATGGCTGTCCCAAGGCCATTTCAGCAGGTGCAAGTGGAAGAGTGGGGAACTGAACGCGATTCTCCCAGATAAGTCAGCACACTTAACCACTACACCAAACCGGCTCCCAGGGTGATTGTAAACTGCTCTGAGATTCCTTAGGGTAGAGAAAAGCAGAGTATAAAAACCAACTCTTCTTCCTTTTACCATCCACATCCTGGAAGTGCGCTCTTAAATGGCATTCCTTTCCTGGGTAACAACACAGTCAACCTCAGGAGCGGGAACCAGGCCAAAGCAAGCACAGTTTGTGCTGGGAGCAAAAGGGGAGGGGACTCCAGGTTGGGAGAGCTGGGGAGAGGTCTACAGGGCTGGCAGATGGACATAAAAGCCACTTCTTCTCATCTTCTGACACAGGTCCAGGGGTGGAATTCTAGCAGGAGCTCCTTTGCATATTAGGCCACATCCCCTGATGTAGCCAATCCTCCACGAGCTTACAAAAAAGAACCTTGTAAGCTTTTGTAGGATTGGCTGCCTCAGGGGGTGTAGCCTAATATGCAAAGGAGCTCCTGCTAGAATTCCACCCTGCACAGGTCTACTTTTTACTGTGGGGTAAGTTTGCAACTGGCCTCTAGCCCTTCATACAACAGCTGTGAGGTTCACATTACTGAACATCCTTCATGCAACCCCCCCCCTCCACTTACCCATAGAAATGTAGCCTCTCAGGAAGGAGGGCTTGGGTCCAGACTTCTCTCGGGCATACAAGTTCCTAAGGGACATAAGAACATAAGAGAAGCCATGTTGGATCAGGCCAATGGCCCCTCCAGTCTGTATCACACAGTGGCCAAAAAATAGGGTTGCCAAGTCCAATTCAAGAAATATCTGGAGACTTTTGGGGGTGGAGCTAGGAGACATTGGGGTGGAGCCATAAGCAAAGTTGTGACAAGCACAACTGAACTCCAAAGGGAGTTCTGGACACCACACTTAAAGGACCCGCACACCTTTTAAATGCCTTCCCTACATTAGAAATAATGAAGGACAGGGGCACCTTCTTCCAGGGCTCATAGAATTGGACCCCCTGGCCCAGTCTTTTTGAAACTTGGAGAGCATTTTGAGGAGAGTCATCAGATGCTTTGGTGCCTCTACCTCAAAAAACAGCCCCTCCAGAGCCCCAGATACCCCCAGATCAACGCTACAGTATAACCTATGAGAATCGATCTCCATAGGAATTAATGAAGTGCACAGCAGACATTTCCCCTCCCCATTTCTGACGACTCTGAAGCGGGGGAGGGCCTGCTCCAACCTGGGGATTCATTGGCATCTCTACTCACGAGCTGCTGAACTTCCAACTTCTTCAAAGTAACACAGAGCAACCAAAGGTTCAAGTTTACCTTTCCTATGCAAACGACCTCTGAAAAGATTGTGCAACCAACGGAGGGTCTGGGCTGTTTTCACAGCCACTGGGAGCAGCCATGTTGTTCTGCCTGCTCCCCCCATCACCACCGGTCCTCATTCAGCCTTAAAGACACAGACACACCATCCCATGTGGAGTCTGAAGCCTCCAGAGGTGGAAAGGCACATGGTGGCTGTGGGGACAGGGGCTTCCCCCCGCCGGCCAGCTGACTGGGAGCGGGAAGGAGACTGGGAAAGCGAGAGAACCTCCGCTGGAACCTGAGGATTGGCAAGCCTACCAAAAAAAGCCCCAGGTGCCATCAAGAGGTCCACTAGTGGAACCAAGACATTAGAAGCCCTCCCACTGTTGCCCCCCCTCCCAGCATCAGGAATACAGAGCATCACTGCCCCAGACATATCCACCAATATCCTGTGGCTAATAGCCACGGATGGACCTCTGCTCCACGTGCTTATCCAGTCCCCTCCTGAAGCCATCTATGCATGAAGCTGGCGCCACATCCCTGTGGCAGTGAATTCCATGTATAATTAATTTCAGAGAGCCAGTTTGGTGTAGTGGTTAAGTGTGTGGACTCTTATCTGGGAGAGTCGGGTTTGATTCCCCACTCCTCCACTTGCAGCTGCTGGAATGGCCTTGGGTCAGCCATAGCTCTCACAGAGGTTGTCCTCGAAAGCTCTCTCAGCCCCACCCACCTCACAGGGTATCTGTTGTGGGGGAAGAAGATAAATGAGATTGTAAGCTGCTCTGAGACTCTAATTCAGAGAGAAGGGCAGGGTATAAATCTACGGTCTTCTTCGCCTTAATCACCGTTTGGGTGAAGGTTAGTGAGGCAAGATCTTCCTTTGCAGAGCCCATGCTGAGTCTTCCTCAATAACCCGTGTTCATCAATGTGCCTACTCATTCTGTCCTTGATAATGGTTTCTACCAACTTTCCCGGTATTGAAGTCAGACTGACTGGCCTGTAATTTCCCGGATCTCCTCTGGAAGCCTTTTAAAAGATGGGGGTGACATTTGCTACCTTCCAGTCCTCAGGAAAGGGTGGCATGGGCTTCTCTAAGGGTTAATGAGGGCTGCTGGGGGCGTGGCAAAGATCCTGGTGGCTGCATGTCTGCCCCGCTCTCCTAATCCAGGGTTTTGTTATGCAGCTGCACCTACTATTCAATGGACAAGGTAGATGGGGAGAAAGGGGGAACCCTCAGAAGAAGAAGAATTGCAGATTTATACCCCGCCCATCTCTCTGAACCAGAGACTCAGAGCGGCTCACAATCTCCTTTCCCTTCCTCCCCCACAACAGACACACTGTGAGGTGGGTGGGGCTGAGAGGGCTCTCACAGCAGCTGCTCTTTCAAGGACAACTCCTACGAGAGCTATGGCTGACCCAAGGCCGTTCCAGCAGGTGCAAGTGGAGGAGTGGGGAATCAAACTCGCTTCTCCCAGATAAGAGTCCGCACACTTCACCACTACACCAAACTGGCTGGAGCTGTGCTGCTGTGAGCTCGTGCTGAATCTGAGGCCTGGACTTAATTTTTTTTATAAATATACACCAGATATGTTTCTATGGGACTGTCAATTTGTTCAGACTTGTACTTCATGGTAGCTGTTACCAGGGCCCGCCCTAGACTGTCTGGCACCCTAGACAAGGCTAACCTCTGGCGCCTCCCCCCCTGCACTGATAACACCACCGAGTCACATGGGGGTGCCCCATTCGGAGCCCCCAGAAGGCCAGCGCCCTAGGCAGTCCCCTGTAAGATTGCCAAGACCCCTGTGTTCTCCAGTGGGGGACTTTCGTGCACGCACGACGCAATGACATCATCCGGAAGTGATGCCATCACGCCAGCAACGTCACACATGGCCACTCTAGGCATTTCCGAGAAAACTCTATGGTTTTCCTGGACACTCTAGCCCTTTGGGAGGGGGAAACTCTATGGTACTCTATGGTACCATAGAGTTTTCCCTCCCAGATGGCTAGAGTGTCTGGGGAAACCATAGAGTTTTCCCAGAAGCACCTAGAGCAGCCGCACGTGATGTTGCCGGTGCGATGACATCATTTCTGGGTGACATCATCGTGCCGGCAGGTTGGGAACCTCCCAGGCGAGGGAATCCCCACCTGAACCGGGGACTTCGCAGCCCTATTTCCCTAGTTTGCCTCGTGGCAGGGCCTGCCCTGTCTGCTGCTGCATTTTGCTACCTGGAAATTGGCAACCCTTTTGATAAAGGTTGTTATAGCATCAGTTGCCTGTTGGTCTTAGAACAGGAGACTTTCAGGAAGATGACAGATTGGACCCTCCTCAACTCTGGAGGAGGCTAATGCCTAAAATAATAGCTCTCTAAACATGATGGGAATTATAAAAAATGCCCACTTAGGGCTCTTAAGCCAAAAATCAATAGCAAATTTCTTTTCGCACAAAGGACAAAACTATTGGCCTTTGCTTAGGCAGCAGCTGTGCTCTCCCCTTTCTTCCAAGACACGATGCGCCCATCAAAGGAGGACGGTGTCTGTGGAGGTGTGTTGAACTTAGCCAGCTAGTCTCTAATCATAGAAGGATTAGGGCTTCTCGATCTCTTCATTACCAACCAAGAGATGAAGGGGTGATGGAGAAGAAAGGCTTCTTAATTTAAGAAAGCCTTTGTAGAATTGGCAGGAGTCTTTAAGATGACCTTGACGGCTCTGTAAGAAGATTCCATCTCTTTCTCACGGCTAGCCTATCTCTCTCTCTCCCAGTTTGGTGTAGTGGTTAAGTGTGTGGACTTATCTGGGAGAACCGGGTTTGATTCCCCCACTCCTCTACCTACAACTGTTGGAATGACCTTGGGTCAGCCATAGCTCTGGCAGAGGTTGTCCTTGAAAGGGCAGCTGCTGTGAGAGTCCTCTCAGCCCCACCCACCTCACAGGGTGTCTGTTGTGGGGGAGGAAGGTAAAGGAGATTGTGAGCCGCTCTGAGACTCTGAGTGGAGGACGGGATATAAATCCAATATGTTCATCTACCTCACAGGGTGTCTGTTGTGGGGGAGGAAGGGAAAGGAGATTGTGAGCCGCTCTGAAACTCTGAGTGGAGGACGGGATATAAATCCAATATGTTCATCTACCTCACAGGGTGTCTGTTGTGGGGGAGGAAGGGAAAGGAGATTGTGAGCCGCTCTGAGACTCTTCGGAGTGGAGGGCAGGATATAAATCCAATATCTTCATCTACCTCACAGGGTGTCTGTTGTGGGGGAGGAAGGGAAAGGAGATTGTGAGCCACTCTGAGACTCTTCGGAGTGGAGGGCGGGATATAAATCCAATATCTTCATCTACCTCACAGGGTGTCTGTTGTGGGGGAGGAAGGGAAAGGAGATTGTGAGCCACTCTGAGACTCTTCAGAGTGGAGGACGGGATATAAATCCAATATCTTCATCTACCTCAGAGGGTGTCTGTTGTGGGGGAGGAAGGGAAAGGAGATTGTGAGCCGCTCTGAGACTCTTTAGAGTGGAGGACGGGATATAAATCCAATATCTTCATCTACCTCACAGGGTGTCTGTTGTGGGGGGAGAAGATATAAGAGATTGTAAGCCATTTGGAGTCTCTGATTCAGAGAGAAGGGCAGGGTATAAATCTTCAGTCTTCTTCTTCTTCCCCAGAACAGTCACCTTGTGAGGAAGGTGGACTGAGAGAACCAGGACTGGCCCAAGGTGGAGAAGGAGCAGAGAAGCAAACCCAGTTCTCCAGATTAGAGTCTGCTGCTTCAAACCACTGCACCACACTGGGCCTTCTCACTGCCATAACTTTCCAAAGATCTCTTGTCCTTTTAGAATGACTTCAAACTGTTCTGGCGGAATATATTTTTTCCTGTATTCCTTCTTTTCCCCGCTCCTGGTATACTTTTTTAATTATGTTCCATCTCCTTGAACAAGCTGGCCATTGAGGTCTCCTCTGCCCCTTGTCTTCAGTCAACAATAAAGCTCCCTTCTTCATTAGGGGGGCTTTAAAATCTGCTAAGAGCTCTTTTCCAGATGGGAGTCTTGCATGGACAATAATTGCTCTTGGGTGATCACTTCCAGCTGCCGTTGAGTTCTTGCCAAGGAATCCCCATAAAGGAGCACATAGTTTGTGCCACAAATCAGGGAGAACGCTGTAAAATGATAATGTGCTATACTCCACAGTACCTGGAAGAATTATAGTCTTTATAACTGAACTAATTGGCATGGGGTTGTCCCTGGAAGGTCAAACAAGTGGTGGACAAACCCAGCATCATAGATCCCCAAAGGTATTTGGAATGGAGCTTCACTCTTTATTAAACATCCATCTACTACTTGGTGACTTTGACAGTCCACATTTATTCCTCTGAGGACATTAGAGGAGCCCCGTTGGATCAGATCAGTGGTCCAACAAGTCCAGCATCCTGTCTCACACAGTGGCCAGCCAGTTCCTCTGGAGGGACAACAACAGGGCAGAGAGGTTGTGGCCTTCATAAGAACTTAAGAAGAGTTGGATCAGACCAGTGGTCCATCTAGTCCAGCATCCTCTCTCACATAGTAGCCAACCAGTTCCCCTGGATAGCCAACAACAGGGCATAGAGGCTGAGGCCTTCTTAAGAATTTAAGAAGAGCCCTGCTGGATCAGACCAGTGGTCCATCTAGTCCAGCATCCAGTTTCACACAATAGCCAACCAGTTCCTCTGGATGGCCAACAACAGGGCAGAGAGGCTGAGGCCTTCCTAAGAACATCTGCACTTTGATAGTCCACATTTATCCCTCTGAGAACATTAGAGGAGCCCCATTGGACCAGACCAGTGGTCCAACAAGTCCAACAGCCTGTCTCACACAGTAGCTAACCAGTTTCTCTGGATGGCCAACAACAGGGCATAGGGACCAAAGCCTTCATAAAAACATAATTGCACTTTGATAGTCCATATTTATTCCTCTGAGAACATTACAGGAACCCCGTTGGATCAGACCAATGGTTCATCTAGTCCAGCATCCTGTCTCACACAGTGGCCAATCAGTCCATCTCAAGCAGGGGTGTCGAACTCATTTGTTATGAGGGTCGGATCTGACGTAAATGAGACCTTGCTGGACCAGGCCATGTTGAGTTGGGCCAAGCCATGTCGGGCTGAGCCATGTGTGTACCTATTTAGGATTAGGTATAAGAGATATAAACTTTATAAAGGACACAGACAAACACAATCACAATCACATTTTTAAAACATTAGCACTCACTAGTCTTAAAGGTGCTTTCTTTGTATTTCTCCCATGCGGTCAAGGGAACTGGGCAAAGGAAGATCTGGGTCTTTCCTTCCTTCCCCAGGGGACCAGGAGGGGGAGCAGTCTCAGCCAATAGAAGGCTTGGCTCAGAAGCTCTGCTGTGCCATTGAGAGAGAGCCTGGAAAAACGAGCTGTGCCTCTCCCACCCCCCTTCCTCCCCAAGAGACGAGCCTCAGCCAATGGAGAAAATTTTGCTCTGTAGCACCTGTGTGATTGAGCAAACCTTGTAAAGCAAGCTATGGTGCAGAAGGAAGCAAGATATAGGGGAAAGGAAGCAGATGACAGACAGTTGCTCAGGGACCTGATAGGAACCCTTTGAGGGCCTAATTTGGCCCCCGAACCACATTTTTGACACCCCTGCTCTGAAGGGTCAACAACAGGGCAAAGGTTCTGAGGCCTTGATAAAAAACATAAGAAGAGGCCTGCTGGAACAGATGAGTGGTCCATCTAGTCCAGCATCCTGTCTCACACAGAGGCCAACCAGTTCTTCTGGATGGCCAACAACAGGGCAGAAAGGCTGAGGCCTTCATAAGAACATCAGAAGAACCCTGCTGGATCAGATCAGTGGTCCATCTAGTCCAGCATCCTGTCTCACACAGCAGCCAACCAGTTCTTCTGGATGGCCAACAACAGGGCAGAAAGGCTGAGGCCTTCATAAGAACATCAGAAGAACCCTGCTAGATCAGATCAGTGGTCCATCTAGTCCAGCATCCTGTCTCACACAGCGGCCAACCAGTTCTTCTGGATGGCCAACAACAAGGCAGAGAGGCTAAGGCCTTCATAAGAACATCAGAAGAGCTCTGCTGGATCAGATCAGTGGTCCATCTAGTCCAGCATCCTGTCTCACACAGTGGCCAACCAGTTCTTCTGGATGGCCAACAACAGGGCAGAGAGGCCCAAGGCCTTCCCTTGATGTGGCCTCCTGACTTTGAGATTCAGAGGATGAGTGCCTCTGAATGTGGAGGTTCCCCTCAGTGGCATGGCTAGTAGCCACTGATAGACTTATCCTTCATGAATCCAATCCCCAGAATCTATCCCTTGGAATCTATCTAATCTCCCAGAATTACACCTGATCTCCAGGATACAAAGATCTGTTCCTCTGGAGAAAATGGCTACTTTGCAGGGTGCACTCAGTGGCCTTATACCCCACTGAAATCCCTCCCCAGGCTCCATGCCTCAAGGGAAACTTCGCTTTCGGAGGCAGTCACCCTCTGAATCCCAGTGCCAGAAGCAACCTTAGGGGAAGGCCTCAGCCTCCATGCCCTGTTGTTGGACAGTCAAGAGGAACTGGTTGAACATAAGAACAGCCCGGAGTATCAGACAAGGAGTCCATCCAGTCCATCATCTTGTCTCACACAGTGGACCTCCAGTTCCTCTAGGGGACCAACAAGAGAGCATAGAGGCTGAGGCCTTCATAAGAACACCAGAAGAGCCCTGCTGGATCAGACCAATGGTTCATCTAGGCCAGCATCCTGTCTCACGCATTGGCCAACCAGTTCCTCTAGTGGGCCAACAAGAGGGCACAGAGGCTGAGGCCTTCCCCTGATGTTGCCTCCTGGCTCTGAGATTCAAAGGATTTGTGCCTCTGAGGGCAGAGGTTCCCCTCAGTCACCAGGGCTAGTACATAAGAACATAAGAGAAGCCATGTTGGATCAGGCCAATGGCCCATCCAGTCCAACACTCTGTGTCACACAGTAGCCAAAAAAAAAGGAGGTTCACAAGTAGCCCCTAATAGACCTCTCCTCTATTGGTCTGCCCATTAATTGGGGTAGCTATTTTAGTCTGTCACAGCAAAAAAAAAAAAATTGGCACCTTAAAGGCAAACAACATTTATTTCAAGGAGAGCTTTCATGAGGTATCAACACACTTCATCCAATAGATATGGAGAGCCAGTTTGGTGTAGTGGTTAATTGTGTGGACTCTGATTCCCCACTCCTCCACTTGCAGCTGCTGGAATGGCCTTGAGTCAGCCATAGCTCTCTCAAAGCTGCCCTTAAAAGGGCAGCTTCTGGGAAAGCTCTCTCAGCCCCCCACACCTCACAGGGTGTCTGTTGTGGGGGAGGAAGGTAAAGGAGATTGTGAGCCACTTTGAGACTCTGAGATTCAGAGTGGAGGGCAGGGTTTAAATCCAATATCATCATCATCATCATCATTGGTGATGGAAAACAATACTTGGGAACTTTTATGGGGAAGACTGGAGGGGGAGATGCTTCAGGGCTTGGCGTATGTGTGTTTTTAATAATTTGTGGCATGCTCGGAGCAGCCTTTAAATATAAACCCAGACATGTTTATTAATTTAATTTCCATCTCAAATATTTATTACCTGCCCTTCCATACAAAAAAAAAAATCTCCAAGGTAATGTATAATTCAATAAAAGATTTTTTAAAAAAAAAAAACGAGATGCAATACATATGAAGTATCTAATAATCAATGCGACCACGAGAATATGCACGTTAAAATAGCAGTGGTTGAAGGAACAAGATGGACGCTAAAAGCATGTGCTGGCGTTCCTTTTATACTTTTTTTGCCCTCCCAGCTGACGTATGGTGACCCCCTGCTTTTAAACGGTAATTCAGGCTTGAATTGTGTCCATCTGGGGAGGGTGTTTCATAAATGGGGCACCAACACAATGCGTTCATGCGCATGACCCAAGGGTGTGATTACATTGCTCATAGACTGTAGGCAGTTATTTATTTCAAAATGGTTCTACCCTCCTGTGAAGAAATGCATTTTTTTTTCCCCTTCGAAGGTTTGAAATGAGCCAAACTTCGACCGATTCCCCACTAGCCAATGGAAGCCCCGCGAAGATGAGGACTGTGAGATTGGCATAAGGCTAGTGGGGAACCAGTCTCTGAGTTTAAAAAGGTTTTTATCCCCCTCACTCTGGGCAAAGAACAGGCTGGAAGGAGGAAAGTCACTTTGATCACTTTCCTGACTTACCTCAGCTCACCTTCATACAAATGTTAATAGGTCTAGATAGAGACAACAGGACAGCCCAGTCCCCTCCCCTTCAAGCAGGGAACAGAGAGCTGGAGGAATTAAATACTAGAAAAACTTCTGGAAAGAAAACTCGGGAGATGTCAGGAAAAACTTCCCTGGCCTGTCCTGGCCTGACCCAGTTAGTGGTAGGGGAAAGGGAAGTGAAAAACTCCTTGCAACAAGGAGTAGGATCTTTCTTCGGGTTCTGAGGCCATGAGGGCAGAGAGAGAGAGCAAGGGACATAATGTGTCCTGGCGAGGACCAATAAGGGGAGGACGCCTCCACCCCGGGCCAGTTTCAACTGTCAGAGCCCAGCTGGGTTTCAATGTCCACGCGGCAGATTGGGCATTTCTTGCTGGTCGCTAGCCACTGGTCCATGCACACTTGGTGGAAAAGGTGCGTGCAAGGCAACCTCCTGGAAAAGAGAAGCGGAAGGACTGGGCTACTTCTTCACTCAAAGAGGCATTTGCCTGCGGAACTCTCGGCCACATGAGGTAGCGAGGGCGACTAGTTTGGTTGGTTTTGAAAGAGGATGAACACAAATTCATAGGGGAGGAGCATAAGAACATAAGAGAAGCCATGTAGGATCAGGCCAGTGGCCCATCCAGTCCAACACTGTATCACGCAGTGGTCAAAAAAACAGGTGCCATCAGGAGGTCCACCAGTGGGGCCAGGACACTAGAAGCCCTCCCACTGTTGCCCCCCTAAGTACCAAAAATACAGAGCATCACTGCCCCAGACAGAGTTCCATCTATACCCTGTGGCTAATAGCCACTGATAGACCTCTGCTCCATATGTTTATCCAATCCCCTCTTGAAGCTGTCTATGCTTGTCGCTGCCACCACATCCTGTGGCAGTGAATTCCATGTGTTAATCACCCTTTTGGTGAAGAGGCATGCAAGGAGTATGCAAGAGAGATAAAGGGGAAAGGAGAGGTAAAGGGCAAAAAAGAAAGATGTTAGAGATTCCTGAATGGAACTACTTTTTCTTTGTCTTCATTAAAAAAGACTCTTCGGGTATTGTGTGATTGGTAGTGGTGGTGGTGGTGATAAGTGAAGAAGAAGACTGCAGATTTATACTCCACCCTTCTCTCTGAATCAGAGACTCAAAGAGACTCAAAGAGCCAGTTTGGTGTAGTGGTTAAGTGTGCGGACTCTTATCTGGGAGAACCAGGTTTGATTCCCCACTCCTCCACTTGCACCTGCTGGAATGGCCTTGGGTCAGCCATAGCTCTGGCAGAGGTTGTCCTTGAAAGGGCAGCTGCTGTGAGAGCCCTCTCAGCCCCACCCATCTCACAGGGTGTCTGTTGTGGGGGAGGGAGATAAAAAAGATTGTGAGCCGCTCTGAGACTCTGTCCTTGAAAGGGCAGCTGCTGTGAGAGCCTCTCAGCCCCACCCACCTCTCAGGGTGTCTGTTGTGGGGGAGGAAGGGAAAGGAGATTGTGAGCCGCTCTGAGACTCTTCGGAGTGGAGGGCGGGATATAAATCCAATATCTTCATCTACCTCACAGGGTGTCTGTTGTGGGGGAGGAAGGTAAAGGAGATTGTGAGCCACTCTGAGACTCTTCAGAGTGGAGGGCAGGATATAAACCCAATATCTTCATCTACTTCACAGGGTGTCTATTGTGGGGGAGGAAGGTAAAGGAGATTGTGAGCCACTCTGAGACTCTTCGGAGTGGAGGGCGGGATATAAACCCAATATCTTCATCTACCTCACAGGGTGTCTGTTGTGGGGGAGGAAGGTAAAGGAGATTGTGAGCCGCTCTGAGACTCTTCGGAGTGGGGGGCAGGATATAAATCCAATATCTTCATCTACCTCACAGGGTGTCTGTTGTGGGGGGAGGAAGGGAAAGGAGATTGTGAGCCGCTCTGAGACTCTTCGGAGTGGAAGGTGGGATATAAATCCAATATCTTCATCTACCTCACAGGGTGTCTGTTGTGGGGGAGGAAGGTAAAGGAGATTGTGAGCCGCTCTGAGTCTCTTCGGAGTGGAGGGCGGGATATAAATCCAATATCTTCTTCTTCACTTACAATCTCCGCTATCTTCTCCCCCCACAACAGACACCCTGTGAGGTGGGTGGGGCTGGAGAGGGCTCCCACAGCAGCTGCCCTTTCAAGGAAAACCTCTGCAGAGCTATGGCTGACCCAAGGCCATTCCAGCAGCTGCAAGTGGAGGAGTGGGGAATCAAAGCCGGTTCTCCCAGAGAAGAGTCCGCACACTTAACCACTACGCCAAACTGATTCTTGAAGTGCCTTCAAGTCGCAGCCAACGCATGGCAACCACTTGTGGGATTTTCAACGCAAGAGGCCTTCAGAGGTGGTTTGCCACAGCCTGCCTCTGCGTAGAGACCCTGGGCTTCCTTGGTGGTCTCCTATCCAACTACTAACCAGGGCTGACCCTGCCTAGCTTCCAGGATCTGATGAGATCTGGCTAGACCGGGCTACCAAGGTCAGGGCTGTTGTATGGTGGACTGAGAGAGAAATCCTAAGTAGGTCTATTGGCATCCTACTAAGGTCTACTTAACGGGGCTAACTTTCAGGGAAATGTTCTTCTGATTGCAATGTTAGATCTGCGACGATGGGGAAGGGGGATTGCTCCTTCCCCTTTTCTATTCCTCTGATGTAAATAACCCTCGCCATCCTTGGAAGCAGCTATTTGCAGACGAAGAATGCATGCCCCGCTCTTCTCCCTGAATCGGAGACTCCGAGCGGCTTACAATCTCCTATGTCTTCTCCCCCCCACAACAGACATCCAGTGAGGTGGGTGGGGCTGAGAGGGCTCTCACAGCAGCTGCCCTTTCCAGGACAACTCCTGCGATAGCTATGGCTGACCCAAGGCCATCCCAGCAGCTGCAAGTGGAGGAGTGGGGAATCAAACCCGGTTCTCCCAAATAAGAGAGCTACGGCTGACCCAAGGCCATTCCAGCAGGTGCAAGTGGAGGAGTGGGGAATCAAACCCTGTTCTCCCAGGTAAGAGAGCTATGGCTGACCCAAGGCCATTCCAGCAGCTGCAAGTGGAGGAGTGGAGAATCAAACCCGGTTCTCTCAGATAAGAGAGCTATGGCTGACCCAAGGCCATCCCAGCAGCTGCAAGTGGAGGAGTGGGGAATCAAACCCGGTTCTCTCAGATAAGAGAGCTACGGCTGACCCAAGGCCATTCCAGCAGCTGCAAGTGGAGGAGTGGGGAATCAAACCCGGTTCTCCCAAATAAGAGAGCTACGGCTGACCCAAGGCCATTCCAGCAGCTGCAAGTGGAGGAGTGGGGAATCAAACCCGGTTCTCCCAAATAAGAGAGCTACGGCTAACCCAAGGCCATCCCAGCAGCTGCAAGTGGAGGAGTGGGGAATCAAACCCGGTTCTCCCAAATAAGAGAGCTATGGCTAACCCAAGGCCATTCCAGCAGCTGCAAGTGGAGGAGTGGGGAATCAAACCCGGTTCTCACAAATAAGAGAGCTACGGCTGACCCAAGGCCATTCCAGCAGGTGCAAGTGGAGGAGTGGGGAATCAAACCCTGTTCTCCCAGATAAGAGAGCTATGGCTGACCCAAGGCCATTCCAGCAGGTGCAAGTGGAGGAGTCGGAAATCAAACCCAGTTCTCCCAGATAAGAGAGCTATGGCTGACCCAAGGCCATTCCAGCAGCTGTTAAGTGGAGGAGTGGGGGAATCAATCCTGGTTCTCCCAGATAAGAGTCCGCACACTTAACCACTACACCGAACTGGGGTGCCCCACAGTCCCAGTCAAATCCCTCACAGTGGCTGTTTAGAGAAGACATTTAACAGGAAGCAAAGGCTTATTGATGGCTCAACTAGTCTGATTGTGCCCCTGAAATTTCTCAAGTAAGTAACGGGAGTTCTGCAGCGTCGCCAAATGCCCAGATCTTCTCATTCTCTTGCGAGCTCACCGATAAACAGACACGGATCACCTGAGAGCTGCCCAGCAGGTATGGAACTCATCTGAACCCCAAGCCAGAACGCTGCACCTTTAAATTCTTGTGTCCCCCTTAACTGAGGGTTTTAGCTTGAACTATCTAAAGTGCTCAGTCCAGCTCTGATCATCCCTAAAGCAACATCTGCCTTCCCTGGGAGCTCTCCATGGTGCTGAAGGGCTCTTGCTAGAGGTCCCTGTTCTCAAGGTCTAGCTCACTGGCATTGACTCCATGGCTCAAAAAGAGCCACATTTGCAATCACATGACCTACGTACCACCCCACCAAACACAGAGAGACGCTAACAGAAGATATAAACGTTAATATTAAATATATAATTATAACTTTTTGACCCTGGCCTGCATAACCCAGGCTAGCCAGATCTTGGAAGCTAAACAGGGTCGGCCCTTGTTAGCATTTGGATGGCAGACCACCAAGGAAGTCCCAGGTTGCTATGCAGAGGCAGGCAACGGCAGACCACCTCGACTCTTGCTGTGAAAACCCCATGAGTTGTCACCATCAGCAGGGCATTTTTTGTAGCAGGAACTCCTTTGCATATCAGGCCACACGCCCCTGATGTAGCCAATCCTCTTGGAGCTTACAGCAGGCCCTGTGAGAAGAGCCCTATAAGGAATTCTAGCAGGACCTCCTTTGCCTATTAGGCCACACACCCCTGATGTAGCCAATCCTCCTGGAGCTTACAGTAGGCCCTGTGAGAAGAGCCCTGTAAGGAATTCTAACAGGACCTCCTTTGCGTATTAGGCCACACACCCCTGATGTAGCCAATCCTCCTGGAACTTACAGTAGGCCCTGTGAGAAGAGCCCTGTAAGGAATTCTAGCAGGACCTCCTTTGCGTATTAGGCCACACACCCCTGATGCAGCCAATCCTCCTGGAGCTTCAGTAGGCCCTGTGAGAAGAGCCCTGTAAGGAGTTCTAGCAGGACCTCCTTTGCATATTCAGCCACACCCTCCTGATGTAGCCAATCCTCCTGGAGCTTTCAGTAGGCCCTATAAGAGTCCTGTAAGCTCTTGGAGGATTGGCTACATAACACGGGTGTGGCCTAATATGCAAGGGAGCTCCTGCTACCAAAAAAGCCCTGACCATAAGCCTGCAACTTAACAGCAAAGTGTTAAAAATTAACATAGATGAAGATGGCTTCTGAGCATGGAGGCACTGCTTTGTGGATTTTGTACTCTTGGGAGCATATAGACAGCTGTTTGCAGTTCTCATATAAGAGGAAATATAATTCAGTATAAAAAGTCAAAATTACAGAAGAAGATAGGACTTTTGGCATATTTCCTTTAAGCGGTTGGAAAGTCCATTTTTCGTAAAAGTGGGGTATTACAGAATGAGAAGAAGACCGTAGATTTATACCCCATCCTTCTCTCTGAATCAGAGACTCAGAGCAGCTTACAATCTCCTTTATCTCCTTCTCCCACAACAGACACCCTGTGAGGTGGGTGGGCTGGAGAGGGCTCTCACAGCAGCTGCCCTTTCAAGGACAACCACTGTGAGAGCTATGGCTGACCCAAGGCCATTCCAGCAGCTGCAAGTGGAGGAGTGAGGAATCAAACCTGGTTCTCCACACATCTAATATCAATGATGGGGACACAAAGGGGCATAAAAATGCAGTCCCCTGTGCAAACACCAAGTCATTACCAACCCTTGTTTATTTATTTATTTATTTGATTTGATTTATATCCCGCCCTACCCCACCGAAGCGGGCTCAAGGTGGCTTACAACACAGCGGTTCTAACAATAAAATTCGAATTTTAAATACAATAACAATTTGCGAATTAAGACATTAAAAGCACTAAAAAAATCAGTAAAGTGATGTCACATCACGACATTTTTTTGGCAGACTTTTTATGGGGTGGCTTGCCATTGTCTTCCCCAGTCATCTACACTTTACCCCCAGCAAGCTGAGTAGTCATTTTACGGACATCGGAAGGATGGAAGGCTGAGTCAACCTTGAGCCGGCTACCTGAACCCAACTTCTGCCGGGATCGAACTCAGGTCGTGAGCAGAGCTTGGACTGCAGTAATGCAGCTTTACCACTCTGCATCACGGGGCTCCTATACAGAGGGGCATACCCATACCCAACTTATCTTGAAATGTGGATTTATTTATTTGTCATTTGGGGGCCACTGTGGTTCTGACACCCTTAAACCAGGAAGACAACAGAACTTAAGGACCTCCATTATAAGCATACCAATACATACCGTGCTAACAAGACCGAGTATGAAGGAAGGAAAATTCCACTGCCCTTCGAGTGACCTGGCAAACCACCATCTTCAAGGAACAGCGTCACATTACAGCATTCAAGGGCCCCGCAAAGACCAATCTCGTTTCTGTCCCATTTGGGGCACTGTTGATCTTAGGCTTTTTAAGAGTTTTCCTTTCCACTTTCAACACGTGTTTCCTGGCGTTTTATTACCCCACCCCCCGCCAGAACTTGTGCCAACTTTAAAAGGAGGGAATCCCTGGGGACGGGGGCGAAGGAAAGTTATGGATTTTGAGTTCAGCTATTTAAAAAAATAAAAAGCGCACTCCCCCTCCGCTGTTAACACACTGAAATGATTTTGGTCTCCGGGAGAGAATTGCTCAGTGACTTCTGCATCGGGAGTCCAACCCAAAACCCATTAAAGCGAGTGGTGGGGAGGGAAATCCCTGTGACTTTGATGGATTACGGAACACATCTATTAAAAAAACAGCCCAGAACGCTTCCCTGGAAAAGGCCGCCTCACCTTTCCAGAGCTGCCTGTCCGTTCCAAAAAGCATCTTTCAAATCGGCTTCGGTCCTGTCATCCGCATGCATTCCCGGCCAGCCCTCCCACTTAAGAAGATCCAAAAAGTCAAATCGCTTGGTGACAACCGGCTCGGCTGCGGCCGAAAATGCACTCCTCTTCCTTAGGCGCAGCGTGCCCTCTGAAAGCTGCTATTATCTCGCATGGCCTGCTCTCCTCGGGAAGGCAATTTCAGAGAGTTTTGCATAATCTTCAGCAACTTCATAAGAACATAAGAGAAGCCATGTTGGATCAGGCCAATGGCCCCTCCAGAGCAACACTCTGTGTCACATAAGAACATAAGAGAAGCCATGTTGGATCAGGCCAATGGCACCTCCAGTCCAACACTCTGTGTCACATAAGAACATAAGAGAAGCCATGTTGGATCAGGCCAATGGCCCATCCATTCCAACACTCTGTGTCACTTAAGAACATAAGAGAAGCCATATTGGATCAGGCCAATGGCCCATCCAGTCCAACACTCTGTGTCACATAAGAACATAAGAGAAGCCATGTTGGATCAGGCCAATGGCCCATCCAGTCCAACACTCTGTGTCATATAAGAACATAAGAGAAGCCATGTTGGATCAGGCCAATGGCCCCTCCAACACTCTGTGTCACATAAGAACATAAGAGAAGCCATATTGGATCAGGCCAATGGCCCATCCAGTCCAACACTCTGTGTCACATAAGAACATAAGAGAAGCCATGTTGGATCAGGCCAATGGCCCCTCCAACACTCTGTGTCATATAAGAACATAAGAGAAGCCATGTTGGATCAGGCCAATGGCCCATCCAGGCCAACACTCTGTGTCACATAAGAACATAAGAGAAGCCCTGTTGGATCAGGCCAATGGCACCTCCAGTCCAACACTCTGTGTCACATAAGAACATAAGAGAAGCCCTGTTGGATCAGGCCAATGGCACCTCCAGTCCAACACTCTGTGTCACATAAGAACATAAGAGAAGCCATGTTGGATCAGGCCAATGGCACCTCCAGTCCAACACTCTGTGTCACATAAGAACATAAGAGAAGCCATGTTGGATCAGGCCAATGGCCCATGCATTCCAACACTCTGTGTCACTTAAGAACATAAGAGAAGCCATATTGGATCAGGCCAATGGCCCATCCAGTCCAACACTCTGTGTCACATACGAACATAAGAGAAGCCATGTTGGATCTGGCCAATGGCCCATCCAGTCCAACACTCATTGTCACACAGTGGCCAGAAAAACCCAGATGCCATCAGGAGGTCCATCAGTGGAGCCAGGACACTAGAAGTCCTCCCACTGTGCCCTCCAGGCACCAAGAACACAGAGCATCGCTGCCCCAGACAGAGAGTTCCAACGATAAGCTGTTGCAAACAGCCACTGATGGACCTCCGCTCCAGATGTTTATCCAATCTCCTCTTGAAGCTGGCTATGCTTGTAGCTACCACCACCTCCTGTGGCAGTGAATTCCATGTGTTAATCACCCTTTGGGCGAAGAAGGACTTCTTTTATCCATTCTAACCTGACTGTTCGGCAATTTCATTGAATGTCCATGAGTTGAAGGGCAGGTCCAGAGACCTAGGAATGTTCATGGCATGGTCTGCTATATAGAACCACAGAGGCCAAAGAATAGGGTTGCCAAGTCCGACTCAAGAAATATCTGGGGACTTTGGGGTTGGAGCTAGGAGCAAGGATGTGACAAGCACATTTGAACTCCAAAAGGAGTTTTGGCAATCACATTTAAAGGGGCCATGCTCCTTTTAAATGCCTTCCTCCCATAGGAGATAATGGAGGATGGGGCACCTTCTTTGGTAGCTCATGGAATTAAACCCCCTGGTCCAATCTTTTTATAACTTGGGTGCTTTTTTGAGGAGAGGCACTGGATGCTATGCTGAAATTTTGGGGCCTCTACCTCAAAAACAGCCCTTCTGAAGCCCCAGATATCCATAGATCAATTCTCCATTATACTCTATGGCAGGGGTCCCCAATCCCCAAGCCGTGGACCAGTAGGTGCAAGGGCAGTGCTACTTTTTCAGTGGGTCACTCGCCGCTGCTGCCACGGTACCGCCCGCCAATCAACTGGTCAGCAGAGGGGGTCAGCCTTTAAAGAGCCCAGGAGACACTTCACCACCCCTTCCTGGGCCATAAAATTGTAAAAATGGAGGGGGGAGGAGGCGCTGTGAGGGGGTGGGGGACCAAGTTAGGTGCCCCCATCCTGCCAGCCCTGGGGCTGCAGTGGGCGGGTCAGCCCTGGGGCCGGTCCCTGGTGCCAAAAAGATTGGGGGCCACTGCCCTACAGGAATAATGGGTATAATGGAGTGCCCAGTAGACAGCATTTTACTCTCAACTTATGCTCAGACTGAGAACTTGATGTGTCGAGTTGAGAGTAAAACGCTGTTGCTACGGCGTACAGAATTGCTTGAGCGCAGGTTCCGACCTAAGTTACAGCCAGGAAGATGGAAATCGAAAACATGGAATTAACCTAGGATTCATGTCGTCGCTGATGTTCTTGAAGAATGGTATGTTACATAAAGTCCAGGGTGTGATCTATACATCTATGGTCAGCTACAGTTGAATAAGACATCAGTCTACCATCAAGAAGAGGTGAAGGTCGGCAGTGTGATTAGATGCACGGAACGGACATTGTTGGGACTGTCTCTTTAAGAGAACATAAGTGGACATCTGCAGTTCTTAGAGATATTCAGGTACGTGTGTTCTTCTGGAAAGTTTTGAGAAGCATTGTTTTGAGACGTAAGTTGATATTTGAAAGAACTATGAATGAGTAACTGAATCAATTCACAGCAATTTGTTGAGCATCTATAAACCGAATTGGGGACTGGCAACCCTACCGCAGAAGCACATTGAGTTGCCAACCCCAGGTTGGGAAACTACTGGAGATTTGTAGGGGGGGGTGGAGCCTTGAGGGGTTGGGGAGGGGAGGAACTCAGTAGGGATGTGTTGTCCCTCTAGAGATTAGGGGGTGGGAAAGATCAGGTATGGGGAGGGAAGAAATCTCAGCGGGGTATAATGCCATAGAGTCCACCCTCCAAAGCAGCCGTTTTCTCCAGGGTAACTGCTCTCTGTAGTCTGGAGATCAGCTATAGTTCTGGGAGATTTCTAGCCCTCACCTGGAGATTGGTAACCCCAAATGCATAGGGTTTCCAGGTCTCAATTAGGAAATCCCTGGGGATTTTGAAGAGGAGCCAGGGGAGAGCTCTACCTTCCCAAATTCCCAGGAGTTTCCCAACCCAGAGCCAGCGACCATATTGGGATAAGAGCGAGTTTGCTGGGGTTGGGGGTGGAGCCTGAGGAGTTGGGGTGGGGGGTGGAGCCTGAGGAGTTGGGGTGGGGGTGGAGCCTGAGGAGGGCGGAGCTTGGGGAGGGGAGGGACCAGCGGTAACCCTAGTTCAGATTATGGGGAACCTTGCAATATTTTTAAAAAAATTACTAAATGGGGTCTTTTAAAGCTGACGTAGGGCATCAGTGAGGCTTAATCCAGCCTTGGGGGCACCATTCATCCATTCTAACCACTCCAGTCTCCTTTTTTAATTTAGTTTTTTCTCCATTTTCAAGGCAAGAGATATTCAGAGGTGGTTTGTCATTTCATGTCTCTTCACAGCGACTTTACTTTCCTCCCATTGGTTGAGTCTGCTCGTCTCTCCTGCCTGCTGGGCCACTGGGGAAGCTGTTAAGCGGTGGCTGTTGCTACGCAACCAAACTTGGTTTTGTCAGTAATAGGAGGGGAAGGCCCTTTCTAGGCCTGTTTTGGCCTTTGAGGAGAACTTATTGGGCCAAGTCCTGATTACAGTTGCCAGGTTTTGTGGTGGAGTCTAAGGAAGCCAGATTTTGAGAATGGAAGATTGCTCAACTGAATATAATGCCATACAGTCCACCCTACAAAGCAGTTATTTTCTCCAGGGGGAGACAGATCTGTTATCTGGAGTTCAATTGTGATAACAGGAGATGTTCAGGCTCCACCTGGAAGTTGGCTGTCCTAGGCCTGACAGCACTGTCTGGATGACTGGCATGACTTAACTAGGCCTGGCTGCTTGCTACTATTCAGCAGCAGCCCCCCTATAACACACAGTGTGATGGGGGTTTTTTTGTGGCCCCAAAAGGTAGGACCAGAACCAACGGGTTGAAATTAAATCAAAAGAGTTTCCGGCTCAACATTAGGAAGAACTTCCTGACCGTTAGAGAAGTTCCTCAGTGAAACAGGCTTCCTCGGGAGGGGGTGGGCTCTTCTTCCTTGGAGGTATTTAAACAGAGGCTAGATGGCCATCTGACAGCGATGAAGATCCTGTGAATTTGGGGGTAGGTATTTGTGGGTTTCCTGCATTCTGCAGGGGTTTGGACTAGATGACCCTGGAGGTCCTTTCCAACTCTATGATTCTATGATGTGACGGTCAGCACTTCAGAGCAGGGTCTGTTAGACTCAGGTTCCTACTGTAGAAGCTGACTGGGTGATTTTGGACCATTCACAGATTTCAGTCCAACCTACCTCAGAGTTGTTGTGCAGATCAAAAGGGGGAGAGGAGAATGATTTAAGCTGCTTTGGTCCCCCTGCACCCCCCCCCCCAATTGATTATTCTTCCTTCTCTCCATTCTGGGTCTGTTTCAGGGCTTTAGTCAACCACAGAGACAGGGACACACACACATGCTCATGTGGGATGACATTGGATAGATAGAATACAGCAGGGATTTATAGAATCATAGAGTAGGAAAGGACCTCCTTCTCATGATCTGCCTAATTCACAGAATCAGCCCTGCTGTCAGATGGCTATCTAGCCTCTGCTTAAAAACCTCCAAGGAAGGAGATCCCACCACCTCCTGAGAAAGCCTGTTCCACTGAGGAACTGCTCTGTCCGGAAGTTCTTCCTAATGTTTAGCCAGAAACTCTTTGGATTTAATTTCAATCCATTGGTTCTGGTCCTACCTTCTGGGGCCACAGAAAACAACTCCGCACTATCCTCTATAAGACAGCCCTTCAAGTCCTTGAAGATGGTGATCCTATCACTTCTCAGTTACCTCCTCTCCAGGCTAAACATGCCCAGCTCCTTCAGCCTTTCCTCACAGGACTTGGTCTCCAGACCCCTCACCATTTTCGTTGCCCTCCTCTGGACATGTCAATAATCAGTCAATAAGATGATTCTTGGTAAATAAGACACTGTATTGCTTGAAATCATTCTAGGCTCTCAGTCGCACTCTTCCTCAGAATTAAGCCCAAACAGGCTAGAAATCAAATCAAATATGATATATCAGCAGAACTCTCATTCACAGCCGTTAGAACTACCGTACGTATTCTTTTCCCCCCCACCCCGGGAGTTGAAAGCCTTCGGATTTTAAAAGTGAATGCCTTCATATCCCTTTCCCTTTCATCTTGGCGATAGCCGCCTTGCCCTCTCCTTGGACTTCTTAAACATTCAAAAGGTAATATCTTTTTTTTTTTTTAAGAAATCCTCATTTAGCTTTCATTTTGGTTAAGATTCAGCCATCCCATAAATCAGAGTTGAGCAAGAAGACCTGAGAGAGTCTGACCTAATCAAAGTGTCAATCTCTCAAAGGCTGAAATATAAATCAAAATGGCCAGGGTCTCTCTGGAGTTTCGGTTCCTTTGAAAGCTCCGCTACTCCTTATCTTTCCCTTCAGGCCTCCACATTTCTTCCTGATCCCCTCAAGTTAAATTCCCTGAGATTTATTCAGCACACACAAACACGGCCTTCGGAAGGCCTACTCTCAGACTCATCTGCCATGTGAGGGGAATTAGTCTGACCTCCCCGTCTCCTGCCAGAGTGGGAGGTCTCCCGGCATTCCCTGTCACCACCAGGTGACACTCTGACATCACTTCTGATTTTAACATTGGGGATGCCCTAGCAAAACCATAGAGTTCTGGTGAGAGCAGGGGTGGCCAAACTGTCTTTCTTTCTTTCTTTCTTTCTTTCTTTCTTTCTTTCTTTCTTTCTTTCTTTCTTTCTTTCTTTCTTTCTTTCTTTCTTTCTCCTTCCTTCCTTCCTTCCTTCCTTCTCTCTCTCATCTTATCCTTCCTTCCTTCCTCCATCCCTCCCTTCCTTCTCTCTCTCTCTTTCTTTCTTTCTTTTTCGTATTTATATCCCGCCCTCCCCGCCGAAGCAGGCTCAGGGCGGCTAACAACATTGAATATCAACATTAAAACAGTAAAGCAATAGGAACAATTACAATAATATCAGTTAAAATTAGACAATTACAATTTAAATTATTAATACAATTTTAAAACAACAGTTTTGGTGCTAAACTTCATGCCATGATGTTAGGCATCTATATACTTTGGTTGAAGGCCATTCGAAATAATGTTGTTTTGCAGGTCTTGCAAAATTGGGCAAGGTCCCGCAAGGTTCAAACATCATCTGGGAGTTGGTTCCACCAGTGGGGGGCGGCAACAGAGAAGGCTCTTTCTCTGGTAGCCTTCAATCTCGCCTCCCTCGGCCCCGGGGACTTCTACTAGATTTTGTGATCCAGATCTGAGTACCCTCTGGGGAATATATGGGGAGAGACGGTCCCTAAGGTAGACAGGTCCTCGGCCATATAGGGCTTTAAAGGTAATAACCAGCACCTTGTAACGGATCCGGAATACTATTGGCAGCCAATGCAGTCCCCGCAGCCCCGGCTGTATATGATCCCGAATAGAGAGACCCAACAGTAGCCCAAGTAAGCTTGCCAATCCCCAGGTCCCAAAATGTTAACAAACTAAGTGGCAACACAGTATATTACATAATGAAACAAACAACAGCAAATGTGTGTATGAACAACAATTTTTTAAAAAAACCTAGTATAGAAAAGTCTCTCTTTGTTCTTCAATGATACCTCATACACAGTACAAAAATATATTTCCAAAGGGAATAGATTCCACAATATGAGTATCTTTCATCCAATTTTCTCAAAAAAAATATCCAGTTCATATGCAGAAATGTTCCTAAAAGACATACAGTCACAGTCCTTCACCATTAACTGTGTGGAATCCTGTTCCCTTAAAGATATTGGCTCCAAAGGCTTCTTTCTCCTTACGTGTCAGCCAACTAATGGATCGCGTTTTGCACCGAAATGCTTTTTCATAGAGTCATTCTGCTCTATAATATCAATCAATTGACGTCAAGCTAAGACTTCTTCGTATAATTCACATTAGGCACTCAACAAACACTCAATAAGAAGGCACTGGGAACAGCTTTTTTTTTTTTCTACAAAGGTGCTCCGTTCCTTTAAAACTTAGACCAGGCTGGGGGTGGGACGAGCTTGCAGAACAAGGTGCCTGTTGGAAGGGAAGGAGCCTAGAAACTGTGTTGGTTTTATAATCTTCTCAGAGGTCCTATGCACAGGAAAGGGTAAACCAGAACCTTTAGTTTCCTTGTCTTATTCTTTAGAATTTGGAACTTCAGCAACTTGTGAGTAAATTGCCCTAGTGAGACCACACAAGTGTGGGATTGCAAGTTGTTTATTTTGGCTTCTCTGTGTGTGTGTGTGTGAGTGAGAGAGAGAGAGAGATAGACAGACAGACAGACAGAGAGTACAGAGGAGGTGCAGCTGGTTGGGATGAAGAAACGAAGGCTGTATTCAGGGGAACTGTGCTACTGGTTTTTTATTTATCTATTTTAGGGAATGTAAAAGTCTTCTGGTTCCACTGCCAAAGTCCCCAGATATTTTCTGAGTCAGACTTGGCAACCCTGCCAGAACTCCCTTTGGAGTTCAATTATGCTCCTCACACCTTTTGCTATTGGCTCCACCCCCACCTTCTCCTGGCTCCACCCCCAAAGTCCCCAGATATTTCTTGAATTGGACTTAGCAACCTTAGCTACAAGACATGAGTATCAGATGTTTGAGGGGAGGAAGGAAGGAAAATAGATGAGGGGGAAGGGAGAAGTGGAAAGAAAGCAATTTTAACTTTAAACGCATTCTCCCAAGCTGCTGGCTGGCTTGACTTGGAGAAGTGATTTAAAGAGAGAAATGCCTTCTCCAAGCCGGCAGACAGGGTGGTGGGGGCTTCAAGAGCCACACAATATGTGTGAAAGAGCCACATGTGGCTCCTGAGCCACAGTTTGGCCACCCCTGTGCTAGAGCATTGCCTATGCTAAAACTGAAAGGGACATAAGCGTACCAGGCCCAGCCTACCCGTTTTCCTAGAGTTGCCAATTCTGTGTTAGAAAATATCTGGAGACTATGAGTGTGGATCTGGGAGAGAACGGGGTTTAGGGAAGGGAGGGGTGTCTGCATGGCACAGTGCCCTACAGCCCACCCTTCAGAGCAGCCATTTTCTCCAGGGGAGCTGATCTCTGCCAGCTGGAGATCAGTTGTTAAAGCAGGAGATCTCCAGGCCTCACCTGGAGGCTGGCAACCCTACATTTTCCCTAGAGGTTGGTGCTGAGGCCTAGCAACTGTCCTTACAGTTATTGTACGGATTACCAAACAAGCATTTGAAACACTGGGAATGCTACATACATTTAAAATATTACTACTCCTGAGAATATGTAGCATTTCAAGGTCTGCTTGTGTTTATGTACGTTGTAACCCTCTTCCTTTATCCACAGTATGCTTTGGGGAATTGAAGTTCTAACTTAAATGTATGTGATCTAGGGTTGCTAACTTTGGGTTGGGAAATTTCTGGAGATTTGGGGGATGGAACTAGGGTTGCCAATCGCCAGGTGGGGGCAGGGGATCCCCTGGTTTGGAGGCCCTCCCCCCGCTTCAGGGTCGTCAGAAAGCGGGGGGAGGGGAGGGAAATGTCTGCCGGGAACTCTATTATTCCCTATGGAGATTTATTCCCATAGAAAATCATGGAGAATTGATCCGTGGGTATCTGGGGCTCGGGGGGGGGGCTGTTTTTTGGGGTAGAGACACCAAATTTTCAGTATAGCATCTAGTGCCTCTCCCCAAAATACCCCCCAAGTTTCATGCTGGACTGGATGGATTCCTGGTCTGATCCAGCAGCATTCTTTTTTTTTGTTCTTATTGAAGCTTTGGCAGGGGTGTCGAACTCATTTCTTATGAGAGCCAGATCTGACATAAATGGGACTTTGTGGGGCCTGGCTATGCGTGTTATAAAATGTAATGCCAGGCAGTAGAGATATAAACTTTATAAAGGATACAGAGAAACATAATTAAGGATAATATTTCTTTTACTTAAAATACAAACATGTTTAAAACTCTTGCAAGATTTGTTCAAAATGGAAAGATGGGAAAATAGTGGGATTTGGCAATGCAATTTTTAAAATAAAACATCAAGAAGAAGCGCAAGGATCACAGCAGAAATGAAATATATGAAATGCTCTGAGCCTAAGAAAACATGAAATGGCTGGGTATTGTAAGCTTCTCCCCCCCTCTCCCAGGTCTACTCAGGTTGACAGTGGTTCTCCAGTGTAATATCCCACTTTTGCTGTGGGTTCCCAGGTTAGAGTACTCACCAAGCATCAGTTCTCAGATCCATTCAGCAGAGGCTCAAAGCATCAACCCTTTATTTGCAAGGAGACTCCAGGAAGAAACATCTTCAGATGGTCATACAATCACTGGAAAATGAAACTGCTTGAGCTCCATTCCATTGAAATGCATTGCCACACAGAAAAGTTGCAAGGAAAACATGGAATGGATTTTCTATTAAGGTCTCTGTGCCCAGATAGACTAGTAGTCTATCTGGGCACAGAATCTTTAATGGAAAATCTATTCTGCATCCTTTTTGCAGCTTTGCAAGCCCAGAAGAGCTTCCTGCTGAAGCAGGCAAAGACAAAGCAGAAGGAGCTGGGAACTTTGGCAACCTCATAGTTTCAAAGGGTGAGGACACAATGGGGGAGAAAAGAGCTGTGGCCTGTGGGCCGTATGTTTGATACCCCTGCTCTATGCCCTGTTGTTGGCCATCTAAAGGTACTCGTTAGCCACTATGTGAGACAGAATGCTGGACTACATGGAGCACTGGTCTGATCCAGCAGGGCTCTTGTTATCTTCTTATGAAGGCCTCAGCCTCATGCCCTGTTGTTGGCCCTCCAGAGGAACTGGCTGGCCACTGTGTGAGACAGGATACTGGACCAGATGGACCACTGGTATGATCCAGCAAGGCTCTTCTTATGTTCTTATGAAGGCCTTGGCCTCTTTGCCCTGTTGTTGGACCACCAGAGGAACTGGTTGGCCACTGTGTGAGGCAGGATGCTGGACTAGATGGACCACTGGTCTTATCCAGCAGGGCTCTTCTGCTGTTCTTATGAAGGCCTCAGCCTCTATGCCCTCCTGTTGGCCCTCCTGAGGAACTGGTTGGCCACTGTGTGAGACAGGATACTGGACCAGATGGACCACTGGTATGATCCAGCAAGGCTCTTCTTATGTTCTTATGAAGGCCTTGGCCTCTTTGCCCTGTTGTTGGACCACCAGAGGAACTGGTTGGCCACTGTGTGAGGCAGGATGCTGGACTAGATGGACCACTGGTCTTATCCAGCAGGGCTCTTCTGCTGTTCTTATGAAGGCCTCAGCCTCTATGCCCTCCTGTTGGCCCTCCTGAGGAACTGGTTGGCCACTGTGTGAGACAGGATACTGGACCAGATGGACCACTGGTATGATCCAGCAAGGCTCTTCTTATGTTCTTATGAAGGCCTTGGCCTCTTTGCACTGTTGTTGGACCACCAGAGGAACTGGTTGGCCACTGTGTGAGACAGGATGCTGGACTAGATGGACCACTGGTCTGATCCAGCAAGGCTCTTCTTATGTTCTTATGAAGGCCTTGGCCTCTCTGCCCTGTTGTTGTCCCTCCAGAGGAACTGGTTGACCACTGTGTGAGACAGGATGCTGGACTAGATGGAGCACTTGGTCTGATCCAGCAGGGCTCTTCTGATGTTCTTATGTTCTTTGGAACGCCTAGGGCAGCACTTTCGAATCCAGACACAGATCGTTAGCTTACCTCTATTCAAGTGAGAGGCGGTCTTTGCCTTTTCTGTCTCTTTCAATAGCTCCTCGGCAACCTGCTGTGTCTCGCTTTTGATCGATTACAGGCACCCCAGGATTTATTAATTGAAACATATTCTTTACTGCTTTCGGTACATTATGTTGAATGGCTCTAATGAATAACCAGCTCCATTTCTCTGGGGTTATTTTTTCCTCTCCTTCTCCTGCATAACAATTCAAAGTCGTGCTCATTCCAAGCCCACTGATGGGCTCTTTTTTTTTGCCCATTATCCGGCTGTTGGTTGATAATGCATCAGGCAGCCATAATGAAGCTTGATTTTCATATGCAGCCATAAATGAGAAGTGCTCAGAGCAACACATTTTGATTAGCGGGCGAAGCAAAGCATGACGCGCCGAGCCTTATTTATAAGGAATGCCGGGGCAGGAGCGATTTATTTCCCCGGCGGGACGTGTTAAGCCCATCCTACGGCCCTCAGCGAGATCACACTCATCTTCAAGGAAGACATCTTTCATGCGCCGTGGAGTCGGGCGATCACCGCTAGCTCTTGCAGGGTGGAGGCCGTGGCCCCGGGGGTGGGGAGCACATCTGCTCGGCTTGCCGAAAGTACCAGTTGCAATTCCCAGCATCTTCAGGTGTCATGATTCTGGGCCTAGTGAGGCCCACAGGCTCCATAGAAGCCTGCCTAGGAGTAGCTACAGAGGGCCTGCATCTCCCAGGATCCCCTCCGTCCCTCTGATTGGGTAGCAAGGTTGTGGAGGGAAAAAACTGGCTGCAGCCAGCTCCCGCCCGCCTCCCCGAATTTCGCCCTGCCACCGCCATTCACGGAAGAATTAAGGACTGATTGAAGGAAGGAATGAAAAAAAAACAGTCACCAAAAAATAACCAATAATTTGTGAAGGTTTCCTCGCAGGGTTCCCAGGAGGTTGGTAGCTGCATCCAGGTTGGGAAACTCCTGGAGATTTTGTGTAGAGTTGCTAGGTCCAACTCCAAAAATAGCTGGAGACTTCGGGAGTGGAGGCAGGAGCATTCTTCTCATACTTTGCATTAGAGTTGTGACAAGCGTGACTGAACTCCAAAGGGAGTTCTGGCCATCACATTTAAAGGACTGCATTCCTTTTAAATGTCTTCCCTTCATTGAAAATAATGGGGGATGGAGGTGTCTTCTTTGGAGGCTCATAGAATTGGACCCCCTGCTCCAATCTTTTTGAGGGTGTTTTGAGGAGAGGCACAAGATGCTATGCTGAAAATTTGGTGCCTCCACCTCAAAAAATAGGTCCCCCGGAGCCCCAGATACCCATGGATCTATTGTCCATTATACTCTATGGGACCAGTTCCATAGTGTATAGCAGAGTGCCCAACTGACATATAACCCACACCCTGATTTCTGATAACCCTGAAATGGGGGAAGGGCCTCCAGATCAGATGATCCCCTGCCCCCCAATGGGGGATTGGCAACCCTTATTTGGTGGTGGGCTCTGAGAAGGGCAGGGACCTCAGTGGGGTACAGTGCCAGTTTGGTGTAGTGGTTAAGTGTGCGGACTCTTATCTGGGAGAACCGGGTTTGATTCCCCACTCCTCCACTTGCACCTGCTGGAATGGCCTTGGGTCAGCCATAGCTCTGGCAGAGGTTGTCCTTGAAAGGGCAGCTGCTGTGAGAGCCCTCTCTAGCCCCACCCACCTCACAGGGTGTCTGTTGTGGGGGAGGAGGGTAAAGGAGATTGTAGGCCGCTCTGAGACTCTTCGGAGTGGAGGGCGGGATATAAATCCAATATCTTCTTCTACCTCACAGGGTATCTGTTGTGGGGGAGGAAGGGAAAGGAGATTGTGAGCCGCTCTGAGACTCTTCGGAGTGGAGGGCGGGATATAAATCTAATATCTTCTTCTACCTCATCGGGTGTCTGTTGTGGGGGAGGAAGGGAAAGGAGATTGTAAGCGCTCTGAGACTCTGATTCAGAGAGAAGGGCGGAGTATAAATCTGCAATTCTTCAAGAGAGCTGATCTCTGTAATTTGGAGATGAGCTGTAATTCCAGAGGGCCCTCACCTCCCACCTAGAGGTTGGCATCCCAATTTCCTTGTCCTCAGCTTCTTCCTCCAAAATAATCTCAGGGCTGTTTTTGTAGCAGGAACTCCTTTGCATATCAAGCCACTCACCCTGATGTAGCCCATCCTCCTGGAGCTTTCACTAGGCATTGTACTAAGAGCCCTGGAAGCTCTTGGAGGATTGGCTACATCAGGGGTGTGTGGCCTAATATGCAAAGGAGTTCCTGCTACTGTAAGCTCTTGGAGGATTGGCTACATCAGGGGTGTGTGGCCTAATATGCAAAGGAGTTCCTGCTACTGTAAGCTCTTGGAGGATTGGCAACATCAGGGGGTGTGGCCTAATATGCAAAGGAGTTCTTGCTACTGTAAGCTCTTGGAGGATTGCTACATCAGGGGTGTGTGGCCTAATATGCAAAGGAGTTCCTGCTACTGTAAGCTCTTGGAGGATTGGCAACATCAGGGGGTGTAGCCTAATATGCAAAGGAGTTCTTGCTACTGTAAGCTCTTGGAGGATTGGCTACATCAGGGGGTGTGACCTAATATGCAAAGGAGTTCCTGCTACAAAAATACTGCCTGATCTTGGCTTTCTTTCATCCAGCGATCTGCTCTTCTTCCCATGGCATATTCGGTGTAACAAATTAAACGGAATTCGTAATTCTCTTTTATAGCGAAAATCATCCGCTTTTTCCACTAAGCGTTTCTTCCTCTCTCTCCTTCTTGTTTCCCTAATTGGGAAGGGAAGGTTTTTCCCCTGCAAGGTTGCGCTGCCGAAACCAAATCCGATAGGAAAAGAGTGCCGCTCTCCGACACACAGAAGTACGCGCGTTGTGGTTAATATTTATGGCAGATCATTAAATTACAGCCTGGCGGCTGCAGCCCAAAACTGTGCAACTTGGCACATGTGAATCTAATTAAAGGGTGTTTTTTGAAGTCCCTCTGGATATTTATTTTCAGGGGATTTCATGCACGGAACGATGAAAGTTTTGGTCTTGTTAGGAGCCAATCTCCAAAAGGAAAAGGGGCAGGGGGGTACGCGAGAGACTTTCCCCTCGAATGTGTGTACGTATGCGAGCCGACGTCATCGATCCACAAAGGGGGCCTTTGTTTTCGAATGTGGTCCACGTCCAAAGCCGGCGACCGTAATTTTGTTTATAGGAAATCCTTTATAATGTCGGTTTAATGTTTCCATATGGAATTCTCCCAGGACCCCCATTCCGCTTTGGGGTGGTGGGTTTTTTTTTTAATATTATTATTATTTGGATAAGGCCGAAGAAAAGCGAGCGCGCATTCCAAAGATGCATAGTCATTCCAGATCAGATTCAAGAGATCTTGGCAGGAGTTGAAAAACACAGATGCGGTGTTTTAGGGTCTCCCGCGGCGGAGACTCCAGCTGAGCCTGTCTGGTTGAAGCACTTTGTAAAATCATGAAAACCCTATTAAAGGCACGAAATATGATACACTGCATTTTTTTTTCCAAGCTAACTTTCCATTGAAGATTGGATTTAGCGAGGCTCGTTTATATGCCGGCTTGCTGAAGTCTATCATCTTGTTTATTACATGATCTCCATGCAGTTCCCACGTCTCTCTTTCTTAGGGTTGCCAAGTGCAATTCAAGAAATATCTGGGGACTTTGGGGATGGAGCCAGGAGACATTAGGGGTGGAGCCAAGATCAAGGCTGTGACAAGCATAATTGAACTCCAAAGGGAGTTCTGGCCCTCACATTTCAAGGGACGGCACACCTTTTCAATTCCTTCCTTCCATAGGAAATAATGAAGGATAGGGGCACCTTCTTTTGGGACTCATAAAATTGGACACCCTGGTCCAATCTTTTTGAAACTTGGAGGGTATTTTGGGGAGAGGCATTAGATGCTATACTGAAAATTTGGTGCCTCTAACCCAAAAAACAGCTCCCCCAGAGCCCCAGATACCCGCAGATCAATTCTCCATGATTTTTTATGGGAATAAGTCTCCAACAACAACAACAACAACAATTTTTATTTGTATCCCGCCCTCCCCGCCGGAGCAGGCTCAGGGCGGCTAACAACATTATTTCATACATTAATCATACAATCAATAAAACTACTACATTGACAGTTTAATTCAAATTCTAATTAAAATTCTAAAATTAATGAAATATATACTGGTGCCATGATTACGTTTACATTTATGATGGCGAGTTCTTTAGCAGCTTCCCTCTTAATCGGTGAAGGCCAACCGGAAGAGGGTAGTCTTGCAGGCCCTGCGGAACTGTTCAAGGTCCCGCAGGGCCCGCGTTTCCTCTGGAAGTTGGTTCCACAGGCGTGGAGCCATGGTAGAGAAAGCTCGGTTTTCAACTTCACCTCTTTCAGCCCGGGAATGTTCAGCAGGTTTTTCCCAGCTGACCTCAGTGCTCTCTGGGGTTCATACGGGGAGAGACGGTCCCTAAGGTAGGCAGGTCCTCGACCATATAGGGCTTTAAAGGTAATAACCAGCACTTTGTAACGAATCTGGCATACAACTGGCAGCCAGTGCAGTTCGCGCAGCCCAGGCTGTATGTGACCCCACATTGGGAGCCCCAACAGCAATCTAGCCGCCGCGTTCTGCACTAGCTGCAGCTTCCGGATTCGGTACAGAGGCAGCCCCAAGTAGAGGGCATTACAGTAGTCCAGTCTCGAGGTGACCGTTGCGTGAATCACCGTTGCCAGATCTTGACGCTCTAGGAAGGGAGCCAGCTGCTTTGCCCGCCTCAGGTGGAAAAAGGCTGACTTGGCAGTGGCTGCAATCTGGGCCTCCATTGATAGTGAAGGCTCCAGTAAAACTCCCAGGCTCCTGACCCGGCACGCCGCTTTCAGAGGCGCCCCGTCGAAGACCGGGAGAGGTATTTCTCTTCCCCGGGCGCCCCGATCTAGGCAAAGGACTTCTGTCTTCGCTGGATTCAATTTCAGCCCACTCTGCCTTAACCAAGTTGCCATAGCCTGCAGAGCCCGGTCTAAATTCTCTGGGACGCAGTCAGGCCGGCCGTCCATTAGTAGATAGAGCTGGGTGTCATCCGCATATTGGTGGCACCCAAGCCCATATCTCCTGGCAATCTGGGCAAGGGGGCGCATATAGATGTTAAATAACATCGGTGAGAGAACTGCTCCCTGAGGCACACCACAATCTAGTGTGCGTCTCTGGGACAGTTCGCCTCCGATTGCCACCCTTTGTCCCCGATCTTCAAGGAAGGAGGAGAGCCATTGTAAGGCTGACCCCCTAACCCCCACATCGGTGAGGCGGCGGGTCAGTAGCCGATGGTCGACCGTATCAAATGCAGCCGACAGGTCTAACAACATCAGCACCGCCACACCACCTCGATCCAGATGCCGACCCATAGGGAATAATAGAGTTCCCAGCAGACATTTCCCTCCCCTCCCCCTGCTTTCTGATGACCCTGAAGTGGGGGGAGGGTCTCCAAACCGGGGGATCCCTTGCCCCCACCTGGGGATTGGCAACCCTACTCTTTCTCTCTCTCTCTTGGCCACGCTGTTCAAGGGAGGAGGGTGCCAACTTCCAGGCGTGGCCTCGAACTCTCCTGGAATTACATCTCCATCTCCAGATTACAGAAGTCAGTTTCCCTGGAACAAGCGATCACTTTGGATGGCGGGCAGTGTGGTATCACATCCCCTACGGAGCTCCCTCCCCAAACCCTCCCTTCCTCAGCCCCCCCTCCACCAAATATCAAGGAATTTCTCACCTTGGAGTTGGTGACTCTATGAAGGCACCTGAATCTGTTACACTTCCATAGGGTTGCCAATAACTCAGAAAATATCTGGGGACTTTGGGGGAGGAGCCAGGAGACCTACCCATTCCATAAAATCAGGGGGGGTTTTGTAGCAGAAATTCCTTTGCATATTAGGCCACACACCCGTGATGTAGCCACTCCTCCAAGAGCTTACAGTAGGCCCTGTAGGCTTTTGGAGGATTGGCTACATCACTGGGGTGTAGCCTAATATGCAAAGGAGTTCCTGCTACAAAAAAAGCCCTGCCTAAAATAAATAAAAATACAGCAGCACAGTTCCTCTGAATACAGCCTTCATTTCCTCATTCCCCAGCAGCTGGCTGCACTTCCACTTTCACTCTCTCTTTCTCTCTCTCACACACACACACACACACACACTATCACACACACACACATTCGCACACACACACAAAGCAGCCAAAATAAACACAGTTTGGAAGCATACACTTTGTGGTCTCAGTGGATAGATAGATAGATAGATAGATAGATGATAGATAGATAGATAGATAGATAGATAGATAGATAGATAGATAGATAGATAGATAGATAGATAGATAGATAGATAGATGATGGATGGATGGATGGATGGATGGATGGATGGATGGATGGATGGATGGATAGATAGATAGATAGATAGATAGATAGATAGATAGATAGATAGATAGATAGGGAGGGAGGGAGGGAGGGAGGGAGGGAGGGATGTAGTCCCCTGTGCAAGCATCAGTCATATATTGTGTAGCTGCTGGAGCTCCTACCACCCCTCTGGCCAGCTTGGAGAAGGCATTTCTCTCTTTCAATCACTTCTCCAAGCCAAGCCAGCCAGCAGCTTGGTGAATCCATTTAAAGTTAAAGTTGCTTTCTTCCCACCTCTCTCTCCCTCCCCCACCTATTCTCTTTCCTTCCTTCCCTCCCTCCTTCCTTCCTTCCTTCTCCCCCCACCCTCCCTCCTTCCTTCTTTCTCCCCCTCCCTCCTTCCTTCCTTCCTTCTCCCCCCACCCTCCCTCCTTCCTTCTTTCTCCCCCTCCCTCCCTCCTTCCTTCCTTCTCCCCCCTCCCTCCCTCCTTCCTTCCTTCCTTCCTTCCTGTCCTTCCTTTCTTCCTTCCTTCTCCCCCTCCCTTTCCCTCCTTCCTTCCTCTCAAATGTATGACATCCATGTCTTTTGGCTCTCAAAAAATCTGACATTTATTCTGTGTGGCTCCCGCGTTAAGCAAGCTGGCCACCCCCGAAGGCCCAGCTTTACTCGGAGCAGACGAAACAGAAACAGAAAATATCTTTTTTTTGAAGAGCAGACAAAAGAAACAAAAGCTGTAAAAGAAGCCAACCGGGGAGAGGGATGTGTTTTGGATGGAGCACAATAGCATCAGTGTCTGAACAGGAAAGAGGTACAAAAGAGGGGGGGGGGGAGGAATGAAGCAGACCAAAGAAGAATCATTATCACTGAGGGCAGCAGAAGGGGAGGGGCTGCGCATCCACAGAGGAGCATCTGCTCTGCGTGCGGAATGTCCCAGGTTCAATCCCCTGCACCTTCTCCACTTAAAAGGATTCGGTCCTGAAGAACCAACTGAGATGTTATCGAATGGACAAAATTATCATTTTCGCTGAGGTTTTAGAGCAGAACGATGTCGCCCAGGCTTGAAGAAACAGAAGAAGGAAGTGTTGCGGGCAGAGTAAGGTTGACTAAAGGCATCACAACTGAGAAGAACAGGGACGATGGAAATGAAGACTTCCGACAGAAGGAAAAGAGAAAAGCACAGTCTTGCATCAGGGGCCATCGGGAACAGAGCAGCATTTCTGCTGAAGTTACTCAGCATCTCTTAGGCAACAGAGGAGATATGATAAAATCCAGATGTGGAGAAGAAGAATCAGAAGAGAACTAAGGAGGAGGTGCAACGGAACAATCAGTAAAACAAAGAGTAGGACAGCACAGTGTCTTTCAACGTCCCTAGAAGGTTCGCACACTGAAGCCTTTCTTGCCATATTCTTCATAGACAGCTTCAAGAGGGGAATGGATAAGCATCTGGAGCAGAGGTCCATCAGTGGCTATTAGCCACAGCATATTGTTGGAACTCTGTCTGGGGCAGTGATGCTCTGTATTCTTGGTGCTGAGAGGGGGGGCACAGTGGGAGAGCTTCTAGTGTCCTGGCCCCACTGATGGACCTCCTGATGGCACCTGGGTTTTTTGGCCACTGTGTGACCCAGAGTGTTGGACTAGATGGGCCATTGGCCTGATCCAACATGACTTCTTTTATGATCTCTGGAACAGGACTCTGACGCTTGTCTCCATTTGCTCGCCTTTTCTTAAAAGTGATGACTGGGAAGAAATGCCCTCCACCCAAGAATTCACCCTAGAATCATAGAATCATAGTTTGAAGGGACCTCCAGGATCATCTAGTCCAAACCCCTGCACAATGCAAGAAAACCACAAATACCTACCCCAAATTCACAGCATCATCATTGCTGTCAGATGGCCATCTAGCCTCTGTTTAAAAACCTCCCAAGGAAGGAGAGCCCACCACCTCCCGAGGAAGTCTGTTCTACTGAGGAACTGCTCTAACGGTCAGGAAGTTCTTCCTAATGTTGAGCCGCAAACTCTTCTGATTTAATTTCAACTCATTGGTTCTGGTCCTACCTTCCGGGGCCACAGAAAACAATTCAACACCATCCTCTATAGGACACCCCTTCAAGTACTTGAAGGTAGTGATCAGATCACCTCTCAGCCGCCTCCTCTCCAGGCTAAACATGCCGAGCTCTTTCAACCTTTCCTCATAGGACTTGGTCTCCAGAACCCTCACCATCTTCGTCGCCCTCCTCTGGACCCATTCCAGCTTGTCTATATCCTTCTTAGAATGTGGTGCCTAATCTTCCAGTCATTGAATGCTTTTTCACAGTGACTGTTTGCAAGTGGATTTTGCCATTCTCGAATCTGGCCCCGACCTGCTGGAATCAGCTCTGTATGGAGATCCGGGCCCTACCTGGCTCATTAGCCTTTCGTAAGGCCTGTAAAACGGAGCTGTTTCACCAGGTTTTTGATGAAGCAGCGGGTAGCTATCTAGTAGATTGATTGGCCTCCCCTACTGTACCATTCTGCTGTACCATCCTGCCATACCATTTTGCTATACCATCTTGCTGGACCATCCTGTTGTACTTTTACTAAATATTGTAACTGGTTTTTATTGTGATTTTTTGTTCTTGTTCAGTCGCACAGTTGAGTCTGACTCTTTGCGACCCCATGGACGAAGTCACGCCAGGCCTTCCTGTCTTCCACCATCCTCTGAAGTCTGCACAAATCTGTGTTTGTTACATCAGTAACACTGTCCAGCCATCTCCACTTTTGCCGTCCCCTTCTTCTTTTGCCTTCTGTCTTTCCCAGCATTAGGGTCTTCTCCAGGGAGTGCTCCCTTCTCATTGGGTGGCCAAAGTATTGGAGCTTCAGCTTCAGCATCTGACCTTCCAGGGAACAGTCTGGGTTGATTTCCCTGAGGACTGACGGATTTGATCTTCTTGCAGTCCAAGAGACTCTCAAGAGTCTTCTCCAGCACCAAAGCAATTGTGATGTTACTGTGCTTTTATTATTACTTATGCTGATGTACTCTGCTCTGAGCCTCCAGTGGGAGAATGGGCAGAATAATTAATAATAATAATAAATTCTTTTTTGTGTGTGCCTAAAACAATTTTTTGGTAACATATGGTAGCAAATCTATATCTATATCTTACAACTTTAAAAAGGAAAGATTTACCTACCCCATATCTTACCTTTTTCCCCCACCCCTCCCCCTGTTACTTGACCCCCGCCAGTGTTATTTACTTAAAGAAAAACAAATATTAAAGGTACCCTTAACTATTAAAAAAACCAGAAGTTATATTCTTGTTTTAAAAAACTTAATCATTATCAAAGATTGTCCAATGTCCTCTTTTTTCCCACTCTTTTTCTACGTATCTTCTGAACTTCTTCCACTCCATCTTAAAAACTTCTAAATCATAATATTCTTGTTAATTTGTCCATTTCACTCCATGACATGATTTTTATAATCCAGTCCCATTTCTCTGGTATTTTTTCTTGCTTCCACAACTGTGCATACAATGCCCTAGCAGCTGAGAGCAAGTACCAGATTAAAGTTCTATCTTCTTTTGGAGATGTTTCCATTTGTAATCCCAACAGAAAAGTCTCTGCAACTTTGCTAAACTCATATCCCAAGATATTAGACATCTCTTGCTGAATCATCTGCCAAAACATTTTAGCTCTTTCACAAGTCCACCACATATGGTAGAAAGAACCTTCATGCTTTTTACATTTCCAACACCTGTCTGGCATCTTGTTATTCATCTTTGCTAATTTTCTTAGGAGTCATATACCATCTATACATCATCTTAAAACAGTTTTCCCTAATGTTGCGAGTTTCATAGAGTTCTTCCACAAATATTCCCAAGATTCCATCTTTATTTCTTTATTTACATTAATTGCCCATTTTGTCATTTGAGATTTCACTACTTCATCTTCTGTAGACCATTGTAAAAGTAATTTGTATACTTTTGAAATTAATTTCTCGTTGTCTCCAAGCAGAACTTTTTCCATTTCTGTTTGTTCTTTCCTTATTCCTTCAGTTTTGATATCATTCTCCACCAAGCTTTTTATTTGTTGCATTTGAAACCAATCATATTTATGACTCAATTCTTCAGCAGCTTTCAGTTCTATTTTCCCACTTTGTATTTTTAATGATTGATTATATGACAGCCACTTTTCTTCGCCTGTTTTAGCCGTTATCTTTATCCCTTCAGCTGGCACTATCCATAAAGGTCTTCTCTCATCACCATATTTCTTATATTTTATCCATGTATTTAATAGGTTGCTTCTTATATAATGGTGAGAGAAAAGACCATCCATCCTCTTTTTTCCATAATACAAATATGCGTGCCAGTCAAATTTATTTCCGTGACCTTCCAACACTAAAAGTTTTTTTTGTTTAACAATGTTATCCATTCTTTCATCCATACTAAACAAACTGCTTCATGATACAATTTTAGTTCTGGTAGCTGGAATCCGCCTCTCTCTTTTGCATCTGACAGAATTTTCATTTTAATCCTTGGCTTCTTCCCAGCCCACAACAAATTCTGAAATTTTCCTACACCATTTATCAAATTGTTTGGCATCTTTCGCAATAGGAATAGTTTGAAACAAATACATTATCCTTGGTAGAATATTCATTTTTATTGCAGCTATTCTGCAATAATGCAGGAATGCAGGAAATTCATAGATACCTTTCAGCAGGGCTTTTTTTTTGTAGCAGGAACTCCTTTGCATATTAGACCACACCTCCCTGATGTAGCCAATCTTTCAAGAGCTTACAGGGCTATTACTGCAGGGCCTACTGTAAGCGCCAAGAGGATTGGCTCCATCGGGGGGTTGTGGCCTATTACGCAAAGGAGTTCCTGCTACAAAAGAAGCCCTGCCTTTCAGATTTTAATTTTTTCTTGTGTGCCTAGAGCTCCAAGTTTCCTCTAAGCTCCTTTCCCATACCTGAGACAACAGCAAGGTGTTTTGGACCAGTCCAGCTGTTTTTTCATAATATGCTCCATGCTCTAATCCCCTTTATCTCCCACTTCCCGGGGTGAGACTATTATAATAACTTTCCGGGCATGTTTCTCTCCCCCCTCCCCTTTCTGCAAAGGACAACTCCCCTGTAAATCCTGGGAAGCCTCAGCATCTTCACATCTGCCTTCTAAATGTCTCCGGAACATGTTGGACTGCGATGGATAAGAAACCCCCTGAGAAATCACATTCATCCTGTCTAAATTCTTTCAGCATCTCTCAGAATTTCAGCAGATGTTTTGGCTGTGCAACACCCCTCCAAAATGACTTTACGGAAAGGGATTTGGCCACTTTGATTCTCCATGGGGTGTAGCGGTCTCACAGCTTGGAAGAAGCATGTGGAGGAGTGGGGAATCGAACCCCATTCTCTGGATGAGAATCCACCACTCTTAACCAGTTCGTAGTTTTGACTTTTAAAGCCTGGGACCAACATACCTACGGGACCATTTCTTCCCATATATGACCCGGAGGTCACATGGTTCGTCCTCCCAGGATCTTTTGATCGTCCTCAGCCCAAGAGATGCCGGTCCTGCCTCTACAAGGGCCTTTTCGGTCCTGGCCCCGACCTGGTGGAATCAGCTCCCTATGGAGATCCGGGCCCTACCTGGCTTGTTAGCCTTTCATAGGGCCTGTAAAACGGAGCTGTTCCACCAGGCTTTTGGATGAGGCAGCCGATATCTATCTATTAGATCAGTTGGCCTCCCCTACTGTACCACTCGGCTGTACCGTCTTGCTATATCATTCTGCTGGATCATCCTGCTGTACTGTTAACTAAATATTGTAACTGGTTTTTCTTGTGATTTTATTACTGCTTATATTGAAGTACTCCACCCTGAGTCCCCATGGGGGAATGGGTGGAATAATAATAATAATAACTACTACTACTACTACTACTCCAAACTGGCTCTCATTGCACTGGTTACTGAGCCACCTGGTGTAGAGAGTCTCTGCAGGGCCAGATTAACCATTAGGCCAAGTAGGCACTGGCCTAAGGGCCCCCAAGCTCTTAGGGGCCCCAGACCTAAAATCTACTAGGGACAGGGCCTTCTCTGTTATGGCCCCTACATGGTGGAACCAGCTGCCGGAGGAGGTGAGGGCCCTGCGGGACCTTATTCAGTTCCACAGGGCCTGTAAGACAACCCTCTTCTGGCTAGCTTACACCTAGCTTACACCTAATCTGATATGGGAAATTAAATGTAGCTTTACCAGATTCCTGCTATACATACTGTTGTAATGTTTAATGTTTTAAGGTTTTAAATGTTTTGAATGTTTTAAATGTTTATATATTTAAATGCTAGTTTAATTTTATGTTCGACTATCTGTTGTGAGCCGCCCTGAGCCACCTTCATGGGAAGGGCGGGATATAAACCATAAATAAATAAATAAATAAATAAAATAGACCAGCTCCCCTCCCCGGTTTTCCCCCTACTTGCAGCCCTCCCAGCCTGCATGAACAGCCAGCCACTGAGCTGCTCTTTGTCCGACTTGCCTGGGGCGGCTGCTGCTGGCGTTGCCGCCAAGTTTGCCTCTCTCTGCCTCTCCCCCGCAGCTTTGTCAAAGGGGTTTTTGAGAAGGCCCCTGCAGGCTGCAGTGGGGGCCATGGACGGTGGGGCGGGCGCTCCATGAGATAATTTGTGAGGGGGCCGCCCATATTTTGACTGCCTAGGGGCCTCCACAGGGTTTAATCCGGCCCTGAGTCTCTGTCCCTCTTCTGAACCTATGCAACGCAATGCCGTCGGTGTGGTGTGTGTGGAAATTAGGCTAAGAGGATGCAAGATTAGCAGTGGTCTTACCCAGTGCCATTTTCCATGACCTGGCACTTGACAGGTGGGCTGAGATTGGGGACGCAGGCAACAGATGTGATATCAGCAATATTGTTGAAAATCCTAGTGTCGCAGTAACTCGCAGTTCTGACTTGGCTGGCCCAAGCTAGCCTGGTCTCATCTGATGTCAGAAGTATAGTGTCCAGACAACATGAAGGGATGTTATAGCTTTACACTGCTCTGGTTAGACCTCACCTGGAGTACTGTCTTCAGTTTTGGGCACCACATTTCAAGAAGGATATAGACAAGCTGGAACAGGTCCAGAGGAGGGCAACGAAGATGGTGAGGGGTCTGGAGACCAAGTCCTCTGAAGAAAAGTTGCTTGGAGTGTTTAGCCTGGAGGTGAGATGAATGAGAAGTGATAGGATCACCATCTTCAAGTACCTGAAGGGCTATCGTATAGGCAGGATGGTGCAGAAAGTAGAACCAGAACCAATGGGTTGAAATTAAATCAGAAGAGTTTTTGGCTCAACATTAGGAGGAACTTCCTGACAGAACAGTTCCTTATTAGAACAGAAATCCTCAGGAGGTGGTGGGCTCTCCTTCCTTGGAGGTTTTTAAGCAGAGGCTAGATGGCCATCGGACAGTAATGCTGATCCTGTGAATTAGGTAGATCATGAGTAGGAGGGCAGGAAGGGTTATATACAGGCCTCCGATTCAGTGGGAGCTCACAGGAGCACAGCTCCTGAACCTTTCTGAGAGTTCTACCTCCTCCTTCCGAGAGTTCCACCTCCTTGTCCATTGAATAGTAGGTGCAGCTGCATAACAATCCCTGGATGAGCTCCACCACCTCTTTTTCTACAAAATGACCTCTGGTTATACGAATGATTAGTTCTCGTGGCCCTTTCTTACATTCTCAGAGAAATGCTGATTGACACTTTGGGATCAGTCAGCAATTTTTTTTTCTCCAGGTCAGTTTGGCCAGGGATCCTGGAGATTTTTGCCATCTTCCGGCCATAGAGCAAGGGTCACTGGGTTTGTATGTGTGTGAAATCCCTGCATTGTGCAGGAGGTGGACTAAATGACCCTGGAAGTCCCTTCTAATTCTATGATTCTATTATCTCCAGAAGCTAAGCAGAGCCAGCCGTGGTTAGTACTTGAATGGGAAACACCAAGGAAGTCTAGGGTCTCAATGTTCATCTCTTGCCTTGAAAACCTTCTGTGGTCACCCAATGTTCCCTCTGAAGCTGTGGAGTCTTGTGAGCAAAAATTCTCCTTTGTGAACCACAAGCATTAAAAAGTAGGAACATCACCCTGCCAACAAAAGTCCATATAGTCAAAGCGATTGTATTCCCAGTAGTAATGGATGGCTGTGAGAGCTGGACCATAAGGAAGGCCGAGTGCAGAAGAACAGATGCTTTTGAGCTGTGGTGCTGGAGAAGGCTCTTGAGAGTACCTTGGACTGCAAGAAGATCCAATCAGTCAGTCCTAAGGGAAATCAACCCTGACTGTTCCCTGGAAGGTCAGATGCTGAAGCTGAAGCTCAAATCCTTTGGCCACCAAATGAGAAGGGAGCACTCCCTGGAGAAGACCCTGATGCTGGGAAAGACAGAAGGCAAAAGAAGAAGGGGACGGCAAAAGAGGAGATGGCTGGACAGCACTACTGATGTAACAAACACAAATTTGAGCAGACTTTGGAGGATGGTGGAAGACAGGGGGGCCTGGCGTGACTTTGTCCATGGGGTCGTAAAGAGTCGGACTTGACTGTGCAACTGAACAACAACAACAAAAGCATTAAAGTTGTGAGCTACTGGCATTAAAGTTGCAAGCTGCTGCATAAATTAGTTTGCTCTAGGGCCATTTTTCCTGAGCTGAGACAAAAACAGGTGAGCTGGAGGCTCACACTAATTCAGCTTAGAGGCAACACTGGTCACCATATGTCAGTTACAACACGATGGCACTAAGACATGATCACAATGGCACCTGGGTTTTTTTTGGCCAGTGTGTGACACAGAGTGTTGGACTGGATGGGCCATTGGCCTGATCCAACATGGCTTCTCTTATGTTCTTATGTGACACAGTGTCAGACTGGATGGGCCATTGGCCTGATCCAACATGGCCTCTCTTATGTTCTTATGTGACACAGAGTGTTGGACTGGATGGGCCACTGGCCTGACCCAACATGGCTTCTCTTATGTTCTTATGTGACATAGAGTGTTGGACTGGAAGGGCCATTGGCCTGATCCAACATGGCTTCTCTTATGTTCTTATGTGACACAGTGTCAGACTGGATGGGCCATTGGCCTGATCCAACATGGCTTCTCTTATGTTCTTATGTGACACAGAGTGTTGGACTGGATGGGCCACTGGCCTGATCCAACATGGCTTCTCTTATGTTCATATGTGACACAGAGTGTTGGACTGGAGGGGCCATTGGCCTGATCCAACATGGCTTCTCTTATGTTCTTATGTGACACAGAGTGTTGGACTGGATGGGCCGTTGGCCTGATCCAACATGGCTTCTCTTATGTTCTTATGTGACACAGAGCGTTGGACTGGATGGGCCACTGGCCTGATCCAACATGGCTTCTCTTATGTTCTTATGTGACACAGAGTGTCGGACTGGATGGGCCGTTGGCCTGATCCAACATGGCTTCTCTTATGTTCTTATGTGACACAGAGCGTTGGACTGGATGGGCCACTGGCCTGATCCAACATGGCTTCTCTTATGTTCTTATGTGACACAGAGTGTCGGACTGGATGGGCTGTTGGCCTGATCCAACATGGCTTCTCTTATGTTCTTATGACTATTTGATCCCTGATTGGCTGTGACCACATAGCCAGAGAAGACAGCTTCCCATAGCATGGCAGCAGCTGTTAAGCGAGGCAGCCAGCCAACCCAAAAAATAGCACCAATGCTGAGCATTCGAGGGAAGATTTTGAGAAAATTTCAGGGCCCTTTGGCAGTAAAAACATTCAATAGCCAAACCGTGGCATAGCACCAGATTGTCTCAAACCTTTCACACTGCCAGTACCAGCTGTCACCACATGAGGGCATATCCAAAAATCGAGGAAGCAAAGAATGTTTTGACTTGGCTTCCCCTCATCCAGAGCTAATGTGTGAACTGCCTCTTGGATTACATTTCTCCCCTTGTCCATTTTCTGCTCTTTATTCATGACATTTGTGTCAGTAAACGTTTCCCCTGGCTTCCAATTCCTCATCTAGCGCTTTTTTCCTTTTTTAAAATAACATCGTTGAGTTAAAGGCGAACCTGTTATTCTTGGACCGAAGTTTCGCACTATGCTTCAGTTTCCCAGGCCTGTTTTAGATTCTGAATTTACAACAGCCTCATGAACAATTAAAATCCATGTGGAAATCGGACGCTCCTCCGAATCAAAGCTGACCTTTCACCTTCTGGAATGCTGTCATCTTGGACCTGCCTGCCTCCGACCGAAACCCACAGGCCAAGACTCCAAAAAGGAGACACACCTTGTAATGTGGCAATTCCCTGTTTGAACGAAAGCCGTTCGGTATTTCTTAGTTCATTTCCGATCGCGCTATAACTCACATCGTAAAAGAAACATGACGCTGCTGCTGAGATTTTTTCGGTGTGTTTTTCAAAGAAACCCAGAAAAGAGGAAAACGTTCCTGGAGGTGAATGACTTTGTTGTTAAAATTCAGAGTAGTACAGACTTTAATATGCATTTGTTTCAACAAACTTTTTTTATAGCCGTCAGAAAGCTTGCAAGCAATTTTGGGTCGCGACTATAATTAAAACAAGAGGATTCTGGTCTCCTGCACACCAGCCCATTGTGGGAAATCTAGTCATTGCTGATTTCTGAAAACAAAGACCTCCGTTTGAGCTCTTGTTTTATTCAGTTAGGGCGGGCAGCTCTGGACTGGGAAATTCCTGGAGGTTTGGAGGTGAACCCTGGGGAGGACAGGGTCTGGGTGGGAATACCATTAAACAGGGCAACAAGAAAGGAAGAAGGAGTCACAGCCAGGGCTGGAATTCTAGCAGGAGCTCCTTTGCATATTAGGCCACACACCCCTGATGTAGCCAGTCCTCCTGGAGCTTACAGTAGGCCCTGTGAGAAGAGCCCTGTAAGGAATTCTAGCAGGACCTCCTTTGCCTATTAGGCCACACGACCCTGATGTAGCCAGTCCTCCTGGAGCTTACAGCAGGCCCTGTGAGAAGAGCCCTGTAAGGAATTCTAGCAGGACCTCCTTTGCCTATCAGGCCACACACCCCTGATGTAGCCAATCCTCCTGGAGCTTCAGTAGGCCCTGTGATAAGAGCCCTGTAAGGAATTCTAGCAGGACCTCCTTTGCCTATTAGGCCACACCCCCCTCATGCAGCCAATCCTCCAAGAGCTTACAGGGCTCTTCTTACAGGGCCTACTGTAAACGCCAGGAGGATTGGTTACATCATGGGGGTGTGGCCTAATATGCAAAGGAGCTCCTGCTAGAATTCCATTCCTGGTCACAGCCAAGAGAACAAGATAACCAAGAAACTGTGACAAAGAGTGCAACAATAGCTGGGGGTGGGGGGGTTGTAGAGAAAGCCCAGCAGGAACTTGTTTGCATATCAGGCCACACCCCTTGAGGTCACCATTGTTTCACACAGGGCGTTTTTGCAGAAAAGGCCCAGCAGGAACTCATTTGCGTATTTGACCACACGAACTGACCCCAAGCCAGCTGGAACTGGACTCCTGTGCGTTCCTGCTAAAAAAAAAAGCCCTGACAATATCAAACGACAATAAAGAGTATATCAGAAGCATAAAGTCTCCTGTTTATCGTCAGTAATGTCTAAAAATACCATAAAACCGCTTCTCAAAGTCCAAAGTAATGCAATCCAATTAATGTCCCAACAAAATAATAATAGAGTCCAAAGCATATCCAAACGAAATGACTTAGTCCAATATTGAGTCCAATCCCAGTCCAGGACACAGTGTCTGGATTCACTCAGGATCATTTCTAGTAAGCAGGGCTTTTTTGTAGCAGGAACTCCTTTGCATATTAGGCCACACCCCCTGATGTAGCCGGTCCTCCAAGAGCTTTCAGGGCCCTTAGCACAGCTCTTGGAGGACCGGCTGCATCAGGGGGTGTGGCCTAATATGCAAAGGAGTTCCTGCTACAAAAAAAAGTCAGGAGGCAAGGACAGGCTGATTCAACTGATTCAACTCCACCAGGCTGATTCAACTCCACCAGAGCAAGAGCCTTCTCGGTTGCGGCCCCAATACTTTGGAACCCCCTCCCAGAAGCCATCAGGGCCCTGCGGGATTTATCGCAGTTCCGCAGGGCCTGCAAGACTGAACTATTTTGGATGGCATATAACATCTCATGGGAGAGGGCTGCCACCATATCTGGATCCATCGCGCTTTGATTACCAACTGGCTAGGATCTGTGCGCGTGAGAAAGAAAATATTCCATGATCCGCCCGAGGTAGCACCATTGTCATTTATCTGATTCTTTTATTGTTTTAATGTTGTTTTTGTTTACTGTCTATGTTATGCTGTCAGCTGCCTTGAGTCTGTACAGAATGGGCGGGATATAAAGATAGCTAGGGTTGCCAATCCCCAGGTGGGGGCAGGGGATACCCCGTTTTGCAGGCCCTCCCCCCGCTTCAGGGTCGTCAGAAAGCAGGGAGAGGGGAGGGAAATGTCTGCTGGGAACTCTATTATTCCCCAAGGAGATTTATTCCCATAGAAAATCATGGAGATTTGATCCGTGGGTATCTGGGGCTTTGGCGTGGCTGTTTTTTGAGGTAGAGGCACCAGATTTTTGGTACAGCATCTAGTGCCTCTCCCCAAAATATCCCCCAAGTTTCAAAATGATTGGACCAGGGAGTCCAATTCTATGAGCCCCAAAAGAAGGTGCCCCTATCCTTTATTATTTCGTATGGAAGGAAAGCATTGAAAAGGCGTGCCGTCCCTTTCAATGTGATGGCCAGAACTCCCTTTGGAGTTCCATTATGCTTGTCACAGCCTTGATCTTGGCTTCATCCCTAATGTCTCCTGGCTCCACCCCCAAAGTCCCCAGGTATTTCTTAAATTGGACTTGGCAACCCTAAATATAACGTAAATAAAAAATTTTAAAAATTCAGCCACTTCTATGAATATCCTCCAGGCCCCTAGTAGGGGGTCAGACACCAGAGGTCACCATGACTTTCAACCGCATGCGCACACACACACACAACTATAAAATATAAAAAATACCCCCTAAAAAAGTGAGGCCCTGATCCCAAACACAAGTGTTGTCTGCTCTGACTGGCAGCGACTCTCCTGTAGTGGGGAGGTTCACATCACAAACAAACTGGTCCTTTTAGCTGGAGAGGCCGGGAACTGAAGCTGGGTCTTTCTTCCTGCTAAGCAGATGCTCTATCAGTGAGCCGCAATCCCTACCCCCAGGGGAGCCGTGGCACATAGGCTTCCCAATCCCCAGGTCCCAGTGGGGGATCCCCTAGTTTTACAGGCTTCCCCCCTCCCCCAGCCAGCTGGCCGGCGGGGGAAGCCCCACCCCCACAGCCATCATGCACCACCATGAACGATTCCCATAGGGAATGATGGGGAATTGATCCGCGGGTATTGGAGGCTCTGGGAGGGCTGTTTTTTGAGGTAGAGGTGCCATATTTTCAGTATAGCATCTAGTGCCTCTTCCCAAAATGCCCCCCCCCAAGTTTCAAAAGTATTGGACGAGGGGGTCCAATTCTACGAGCCCCAAAAGAAGGTGCCCCTGTCCTTCATTATTTTCTATGGAGGGAAGGCATTTTAAAAGGTGTACCGTCCCTTTAAATGTGATGGCCAGAACTCCCTTGGAGTTCAATTCTGCTTGTCACACCCGTGCTCCTGGCTCCGCCCCCAATGTCTCCTGGCCCCACCCCCAAAGTCCCCAGATGTTTCTTGAATTGGACTTGGCAACCCTAGTGGCACACCAAGACAGGAAGAGATTTTTCTAGGGTGTTGTCCTTGTCCTTCACAGGCCCCAGCTCCTTCCATCCTGCAAGAAGAACCCAAACAGAGATAACTGTATTCAGGGCTTTTGGGGTTGTTGTTTTTGGGAGCAGGACCTCCTTTGCAAATTAGGCCACACCCTCCTGATGTAGGCAATCCTCCAAGAGCTTACAGTAGGCCCTGTGAGAAGAGCCCTGTAAATTCTTTGAAGACTGGCTACATCAGGGGTGTGTGGTCTAATAATCAGGACTTTTTGTACAGGAATCCCTTTGCATATTAGGCCACACCCTCCTGATGTAGGCAATCCTCCTGGAGCTTACAGTAGGCCCTGTGAGAAGAACCCTGTAAATTCTTTGAGGATTGGCTACATCAGGGGTGTGTGGTCTAATAATCAGGACTTTTTGTACAGGAATCCCTTTGCATATTAGGCCACACCCTCCTGATGTAGGCAATCCTCCAAGAGCTTACAGTAGGCCCTGTGAGAAGAACCCTGTAAATTCTTTGAGGATTGGCTACATCAGGGGTGTGTGGTCTAATAATCAGGACTTTTTGTACAGGAATCCCTTTGCATATTAGGCCACACCCTCCTGATGTAGGCAATCCTCCAAGAGCTTACAGTAGGCCCTGTGAGAAGAGCCCTGTAAATTCTTTGAGGATTGGCTACATCAGGGGTGTGTGGTCTAATAATCAGGACTTTTTGTACAGGAATCCTTTTGCATATTAGGCCACACCCTCCTGATGTAGGCAATTCTCCAAGAGCCTACAGTAGGCCCTGTAATGAGAGCTCTCTAAGGTCTTGGAGGATTGGCTACATCGGGGGGGGGGTGACCTAATATGCAAAGGAGTTCCTGCTACAAAACAAAAGCCCTGACTGTATCAGTTCTTGGAGCAGCTGTCTGGAATCCGTTTGGCTCCTGCGAAGTCCATAAAGGCCGGGAATCGCGAGAGACACCAGGGAGGGAGCAGAGAGAGGAGTCAAAGGGGGTACACTATCCCTTTCAAAACTAAAGACTGACAACATTTGATTGACTGACTGATTGATTGATTGATTGATTGAGGTAATGTGTGTTGAGCATCTCCAGGCGTGCTTGTGGTGACTCATGGTTAAAACCGTAAAGGAAAGAACAGGTCCCCTGTGCAAGCACCAGTCGGTTCTGGAGTGATGTTGCTTTCACGTTTTCACGGCAGACTTTTTACGGGGTGACTGGGTCAGAAATGGTGATAAACATGTGTAACGTACTCGACGCGGAGACGAGAGTAGGGCAACATAGTTTATTAGGAGCACGTTGCAAGAGAGAGAACACGCGGGCCGGGCCCCGCTTATGTACATTTACCCGGTTCAGCCTCCTTTACAGGTCAGGCCAATCCTGGCCTGTTAAACTTCCCGCCGCGGATGTGGTAGGCGGGGATTCCGCGCCCCGCGCTAGAGATGCCTGGGATACCCAGCCGCCTCCGCGCGTGGGCGCGTATTTCAGCCAATACATTACAACGTGCGTCCCTGTCAGAGGTTTTTGCCATTGCCTTCCCCAGTCATCTACACTTCCCCCCCCCCAGCAAGCTCGGTACTCATTTTACCGACCTCGGAAGGATGGAAGGCTGAGTCAACCTCGAGCCGGCTACCTGAACCAGCTTCCGCTGGGATCGAATTCAGGTCGTGAGCAGAGGGCTCCGACTGCAGTACTGCAGCTTTACCACTCTGCGCCACGGGGCACTTATAAAACAAAAAAAAAAAGGTCAATAAAACAGCCAATCCAGCGCGGCAAATAAATCAAAACAGATTTTTCTTAAATGCCGGTAAAGACAATCCAGGGTATAAAAGAATATAACTAATGTATTCGTTGGTATTGACTGGACTTTGTGAGCAAACAAAGTTGCACCTATCTGGCTTTTCACCTTTGACCTTCGGGGCAGCAACTTACAATAAAAAATCCTTAACTGTCTAGGGCTTTGGCACTCACCGTTATCTGTATTTATTTTTGTATTTATGATGTCACAATTACATGTACTTAAATAGTTAGGGTTTGTAGAATCTTTCGGATTCAAGTGCCGTGTTCTACTGGAGAAAGTTTTTCTTCCAGACGTTTCGTTCTCAGCTGCGGAGAACATCCTCAGTGGCGTTCTCCGCAACCGAGAACAAAACGTCTGGAAGAAAAAACTTTCTCCAGTAGAACACGGCACTTGAGCCCGAAAGATTCTACAAACCCTAATGATGTTACCAGCCGTGAAAACCTGAAATCTTTGATAAATAGTATTCTCTATTGACTTCATTTGGAGGACAGCCCAAGGGTATGTTATACATACCAGCTCACACCTCCAGACACCTGCCATTTCCGCACGGGTGAAGGTTTTATCACAACACCTCCAATCCCTGAATTGAGGAGGAGGAGAAGTAGAAGAAGGCAGAGGAGGAGGAGGAGAAAGAGAAAGAGGAAAAGGAGGAGGAGGTGAATTGATAGGTGGGAGAAGCCTCTTCGACAAAAGACTGGGTCAGAAATGGTGATAAACGTGCGTCCCTGTCAGAGGTTTTTCATGTACCCGCTTGCTTGCTTTCTTTGAAGATTTGAAGAATCAAGTATCAAATTTCAAAGACGGTATTGGCCACTGAATTTGCGAGCGCACTGGCACTTTAATCCACCGCAAGGAAGCAGCAGGACCGTTTTTGTGAACTTTCGAAGCCGACTGGAGAAATGACGTACTCAAGGATATGAACGTGTGCTGTTTATTGCGATTTATAAGCGATATAAGCGATGTGTATTTAGATATTGTTAAAAGTAGAGTGCTGTGTATTTTCTTATAGGGATCACAAGAATTTTTCTACGACCGTGTTGTTGCTGCTGTTTTTTGAATTATGTTTGAATTATGGGAAAAGTCCAGAAAAGGGCAACTAGAACGGCTAAAGGGTTGGAACACTTTCCCTATGAAGAAAGGTTGAAAAGCTTGGGCCTCTTTAGCTTGGAGAAACGTCGACTGCGGGGTGACATGATAGAGGTTTACACGATTATGCCTGGGATGGAGAAAGCAGAGAAAGAAGTCCTTTTCTCCCTTTCTCTCAATACAAGAACTTGTGGGCATTCGATGAAATTGCTGAGCAGTCGGGTTAAAACGGATAAAAGGAAGTACTTCTTCACCCAAAGGGTGATTAACATGTGGAATTCACTGCCATAGGAGGTGGTGGCGGCTACAAGCATAGCCAGCTTCAAGAGGGGATTGGATAAAAATATGGAGCAGAGGTCCATCAGTGGCTATTAGCCACAGTGTGTATATATATATGTATATATGTGTGTGTGTGTATATAATTTTTTTGGCCACTGTGTGACACAGAGTGTTGGACTGGATGGGCCATTGGCCTGATCCAACAGGGCTTCTCTTATGTTCTTATGTGACACAGAGTGTTGGACTGGATGGGCCATTGGCCTGATCCAACATGGCTTCTCTTATGGTCTTATGTGACACAGAGTGTTGGACTGGATGGGCCATTGGCCTGATCCAACAGGGTTTCTCTTATGTTCTTATGTGACACAGAGTGTTGGATTGGATGGGCCCTTGGCCTGATCCAACAGGGCTTCTCTTATGTTCTTATGTGACACAGAGTGTTGGACTGGATGGGCCATTGGTCTGATCCAACATGGCTTCTCTTATGTTCTTATGTGACACAGAGTGTTGAACTGGATGGGCCATTGGCCTGATCCAACAGGGCTTCTCTTATGTTCTTATGTGACACAGAGTGTTGGACTGGATGGGCCATTGGCCTGATCCAACAGGGCTTCTCTTATGTTCTTATGTGACACAGAGTGTTGGATTGGATGGGCCCTTGGCCTGATCCAACAGGGCTTCTCTTATGTTCTTATGTGACACAGAGTGTTGGACTGGATGGGCCATTGGTCTGATCCAACATGGCTTCTCTTATGTTCTTATGTGACACAGAGTGTTGAACTGGATGGGCCATTGGCCTGATCCAACATGGCTTCTCTTATGTTCTTATGTGACACAGAGTGTTGAACTGGATGGGCCATTGGCCTGATCCAACAGGGCTTCTCTTATGTTCTTATGTGACACAGAGTGTTGGACTGGATGGGCCATTGGCCTGATCCAACAGGGCTTCTCTTATGTTCTTATGTGACACAGAGTGTTGGATTGGATGGGCCCTTGGCCTGATCCAACAGGGCTTCTCTTATGTTCTTATGTGACACAGAGTGTTGGACTGGATGGGCCATTGGTCTGATCCAACATGGCTTCTCTTATGTTCTTATGTGACACAGAGTGTTGAACTGGATGGGCCATTGGCCTGATCCAACATGGCTTCTCTTATGTTCTTATGTGACACAGAGTGTTGAACTGGATGGGCCATTGGCCTGATCCAACAGGGCTTCTCTTATGTTCTTATGTGACACAGAGTGTTGGACTGGATGGGCCATTGGCCTGATCCAACACGGCTTCTCTTATGTTCTTATGTCGAAATATTTAAGTACATTGTGTTTCATGATTTTCCAGTTTTTTGTTTGCATCTAACTTTTACTGTGGTGCTCTAGGTTGTTCAATCCCCAGGTGGGGGCAGGGGATCCCCCGGTTTGGAGGCCCTCCCCCTTCTTCAGGGTCATCAGAAAGTTGGGCGAGGGGGGGGGGAGAATGTCTGCTAGGCACTCCATTATGCCCTATGGAAACCGATTCCCATAGGGTATAACGGAGATTTGAGCTGTGGATGTCTGGGGCTCTACAAGAGCTTGTTTCTTGAGGTAGAGGCAACAAATTTGCAACATAGCATCCAATGCCTCTCTCCAAAATACCTTCCAAGTTTCAAAAGGATTGGACTAGGAGGTCCAATTCTATGAGCCTAAAAAGAAGATGACCCTATCCTTCGTTATTTCCAATGGAGGAAAGGCATTGCAAAGGTTCGCAGTCCTTTTAATGGGATGGCCACAGCTCCCTTTGGAGTTCCGTTATGCTCGTCACAACCTTGCTCCTGGCTCCACCCCCAAAGTCTTCTGGCTCCACCCCCAAAGTCCCCAGATATTTCATGAATTGGACTTGGCAATCCTAGTGACTAGACATTAAAAAAAATTAAATTAAAAACCCTCTACCTTGGTCCTTCCACCTTGTGTCACTGGGTTTGGAGATGGACAACACTCATGTACAATGAGCAACCACAGAGAGAACTGCACACAATAAATACATGAAGCCACCTTATACAGAAGCAGACCATTAGAACATCAGTTTTGTCTACACAGACTGGCAGTGACTCTCCAGGAGGATCACAGGGGTGTCAAACATGCGGCCTGGGGGCCGCATCAGGTCCCCGGAAGGCTCCTATCAGGCCCTCGAGCAACTGGCTGTCATTTGCTTCCTTCTCCCTTTCTCTTGCTTCCTTCTGCATCACAGCTTGCTTTGCAAGGCTTGCTCAATCGCACAGGAGCTGCAGAGCAAAACCTCTATTTTTCTCCATTGAATGATGCACCTCCCTTGGGGCAGAAGGGGGCAGGCAGAGCTTGCTTCGCTAGGCTCTCCCAGTTGCACAGCGGAGTGACTGAGCCAAGCCTCTCTCCCTTCTGTTGGCTGAGGCTCCTCCCCCTCCTGGTCCCCTGGGGAAGGAAGGAAAGAGCCAGAGCTTTCTTTGCCCGGTTCCTTCGATCCCATGGGAGAAATACAAAGAAAGCACCTTTAAGACCAACGAGTGCTAATATTTTAAGCATGTTTTATTTTACTTTTTAAAAAAAGAAGCTTTAATTGTGTTATTCTGTGTCCTTTCTAAGGTTTTCTATTTTTGCTACCTAATCTTAAGTAGGAACACACACGGCCCCGCCCAACAAGATCTCATGTATGAACCCCAGAGAGCACTGAGGTCAGCAGGGAAGAACCTGCTGACTATTCCCGGGCCAAAAGAGGTAAAGCTACAGAGTACCCGCACTCGGGCCTTCTCTGCTGTGGCTCCACGCCTATGGAACCAGCTTCCGGAGGATATGCGGGCTTTGAACAGTTCCGCAGGGCCTGTTCAACCGACCAAGAAAAAGACTGCTGAGCAAGCTTACCATCTGTATAATAGCACCAACATATTAGTTAATTGTATTGCTTTGAGAATGTTAATAGAGTTTTAATTAAATTGTTGAATTGTATTCTAATGTTAAATATTGTATAATGTAAATTATTGACCTGAGCCTGCCTCGGCGGGGAGGGCGGGATATAAATAAAAATTGATTGATTGATTGATGTCAGATCCAGCCCTCATAACAAATGAGCTTGACACCCTTGGCATAGAGGGTCTTTCCCATCATCTACTGCCAGATCTTTTAACTGGAAATACCAGGGATCGAACCTGGGACCTTCTGCACGCCGAGCAGATGCTCTGCCACTGAGCCCCGGCCCTTCCCTAGAGCACAGCACTATCTCCCCCAAAAGCAACAGCACTCGGGAGCGACAGAAGCCATGGCAATGGTTTTACACTTATACTTAAGCACTGTTATGATTCCCGGTAATAAGATTACACTAAAAGTCTTTAATTTTCTTTAAACAGTTCATCTTGAGCTGGCAGATGCCGAAGGAGCATTAATTAATGAGGCTTATATTTCCGAGACGTCTTGAGAAGATTAGCATGAAAAAGGGGGGGGGGGGTAGGGGGAGAAAACACCTCAAGATAACCAAGTCGTGTGCTATTTAGGCTTAAAGTGCAACTTCTGCTGTGAGGTGGGGAAACGTTGCGCAGAACGGCACCTGGAGCAGCTGTGATATTGCTCGCATAACTGGGAACTTGATAGACACTGGTAAATTGGTAGATAGGGCAGCCTTTGTAGCAGACATTTATGCAGGGGTGGAATTCTAGCGGGAGTTCCTTTGCATATTAGGCCACACACCCCTGATGTAGCCAATCCTCCTGGAGCTTTAAAAAAGGTAAAGGTAGTCCCCTGTGCAAGCGCCAGTCATTTTCGACTCTGGGGTGATGTTGGTTTCACAACGTTTTCACGGCAGACTTTTTACGGGGTGGTTTCCCATTGCCTTCCCCAGTCATCTACGCTTTCCCCCCAGCAAGCTGAGTACTCAGTTTACCGACCTCAAAAGGATGGAAGACTGAGTCAACCTGGAGCCGGCTACCTGAACCAGCTTCCCCTGGGATCGAACTCAGGTCGTGAGCAGAGGGCTCTGACTGAACATGACTCTTATGTTCTTATGTGACACAGAATGTTGGACTGGATGGGCCATTGGCCTGAGCCAACATGGCTTCTCTTATGTTCTTATGCAGCCCGGGGCCTGAATCAGGCCCTCGGAGGGCTCCAATCAGGCCCCTGAGCAGCTGGCTGTCATCTGCTTCCTTCTCCCTTTCTCTTGTTTCTTTCTGCATAACAGTTTGTTTCGGAAGGGTTGCTCAATTGCACAGGAGTTACAGAGCAAAACCTCTATTTTCTCCATTGGCTAAGGCTCCTCCCTTGGGGAGGAAGGAGGAAAGGCACTTATTCTTCCAGACTCTCTCAATCACACAGCAGAGCTATCGAAACAAGCCTCTCTTCCTTCTATTGGCTGAGCCTTCCCTGGGGAAGGAAGGAAAGAGCCAGTGCTACTTTTGCCCAGTTCCTGAATCCCTTGGGAGAAATACAAGGAAAGCACCTTTAAGACCAACGAGTGCTCACATTTTAAGCATGTTTTAAGTTAAAAAAAAATTAATCGTGTTTATAAATTTATATCTCTGCTTCCTAATCTTAAATAGGTACACACACGGCCCGGCCTGACATGGCCTGGCTCCTCAAGGTCTCATTTATGACGGTGGCTCAGTGGTAGAGCATCTGCTTGGTAAGCAGAAGGTCCCAGGTTCAATCCCTGGCATCTCCCAAAAAGGGTCCAGGCCATGTCAGGCTGGGCCGTGTGTGTACCTATTTAAATAGGTGTGAAAAACCTCAGCTTGAGACCCTGGAGAGCCGCTGCCAGTCTGAGTAGACTATACTGACTTTGATGGACCAAGGGTCTGATTCAGTAGAAGGCAGCTTCATATGTCCATATGTCCATGTCAGATCCGGCCCTCATAACAAGTGACCTCGACACTCCTGTTAGTAGATGTAGCAAATTTCTGTTTGACTGTAATTTTAAATGTATAATTTTATGGGTTTATGGGTGTATGGCTTATGGGCTTTTAAACCTAATCAATGCTTGACTGACTGAAGAAATGTAAGTTTGCCTTTTTAGCAATATCCTTCTAGGGAGATTTATTGACTGAACTGAGTCTCATGCGTTTGGGGTGGAGCAAACTCTGCCGTATTACCGTATTTGCCGGCGTATAAGACGACTGAGCGTATAAGACGACCCCCCCACCCCAACATTTCCACTCAAAATATAGAGTTTGTTATATACTCGCCGTATAAGACTACCCCCTCTTCTGCACACCTTCCACACACCAAATAAAAGGTAAAAGAACATCCGGCCCGCCCCTGCATCTCCCTGTGACCCGCACTAGTGCGCAAGTGCGCATGTGCGAGCTCTGCGTAGACAAGGAGCGGGCCGGAGCACCACTGCTTCCCGCCGAGCAGAACGGGCCGCTCACGCCGAAAAGGCTGGCACCCCTGTCTCGCTGCTGATGCTCGCCACAGCCACGCTGATGACCCGCCGCGGCCGCGCTGGATACCGCACGATACTGGACGGTATGTAGAATGAGGTGGGCGGGCATCGGAAGGCCACTATGGGCAGCTACGGTATGTCTATCCCAACTGACGTGCACCCGGCGTATAAGACGACCCCCCCCCCCACTTGGAGGCATGTTTTTCAGGGCAAAAAAAGTCGTCTTATACGCCAGCAAATACGGTAACCCAACGTCCCAATCTGGAGAGCCATGGCTACTCTAGGAAACAATACTGGCCTCAGTGGAGCCGAGTTCGGACTCAGTACAAGGCAATGTCATGGCTTTAAGGTCTTGCAAACGGCTGAATTTAATTTGGACTTTCTATAAACCACAGGTGCTGAAGCCGGGAAGAAGACCCGGCTGGCTTACAACTTGACCTTTGGCTCTGGCAGGCTTGACATTCAAAGCCTCCCCACCCTTTCCCCACCCCAAATAATAAGGCTCTGTTTTGTTGAAGAGCAATATGCAAAATACGCTCACCGGTCAGTTTTCTCCAATGCAATAGGTTTCCCCCCGAATTGTGAGGAGCATCAATCCATCCCCCTCTTTTCCCCCCCTGAAAGACCAATTTATTTTTTTTTCCTCCTAATGCATTTCAGCTATCGCTCCCTCCTGCCAAAACAGATGTGCGCACTTCATGCTGAGGTCCATAAAAAGAAAAGGTCACCGATTAATTGCCTTCAGATTAGCTTTGGCGACTTCAAGAGAGACCTTTTCGCAGCCCGGGTTTAATTTATTTTTCTCTTCTAGACTCCCCCCCCACACACACACACACTTTCAGAAAACATAATCCTCTGCTTTTCTCTCCCCCCCTTTCCCCCCACCCCATCGTTGGTTTCCATCAAAGAGATCATAAAAGCAAAATGAGCGTGGCGATGCAAATGGAGAGACGGCATCGAGAAAGTAATAAACGTTACCGTGATCATATATATAAACAAGTCCATAAACCTCCCCTAGAACCCCGAAAAGAGCTAAAGTGTATCATTTCATTTTTATACCTCGCGCTTCCTTAAAGCAGAACTTCCAAAGAAAATGAGTCTGATTACACCGCTAACCTCACCTAACCCCAATCAAGTCATAGGTATTAATGAAAGCAATTACATTCGCCCGTGCTAAGAAACGTTGGAGGGCCTTCCGTCGACTGAAGGGGGACAGGGGAGGGAGATCTGAACCACAGTCCACTCATCATAGCAGGGTCCTTCAGGAACAGCTGGAGCAGACAGAACGAAAGTAGTTACCAACTCCCAGAATTACAATACAAACAAAATCCAGAGTTCAGAGACCAGGTCCCCAGAAGGAAATGGCATGTTTGGAGGGAGGGGGCTACATGACCACATCCTTGCTGAGCTACCACCCTTCCCTAGAAATCTACCCTTCCTAGGCAAACTACCCTATTGAAGAATGCCAGCCTCCAAGTGGGGCCTGGGGAGATAAACAAGCTAGAGGGATATAGACAAGCTGGAATGGATCCAGAGGAGGGCGATGAAGATGGTGAGGGGTCTGGAGAGCAAGTCCTATGAAGAAAGGTTGAAGGAGCTGGGGATGTCTAGCCTGGAGAGGAGGCGGCTGAGAGGTGATAGGATCACCATCTTGAAGTCCTTGAAGGGCTGTCATATAGAGGATGGTGTGGAATTGTTTTCCGTGGCCCAGAAGGTAGGACCAGAACCAATGGGCTGAAATTAAATCAGAAGAGTTTCCGGCTCAGTATTAGGAAGAACTTCCTGACCGTTAGAGCAGTTCCTCATTGGAACAGGCTTCCTCGAGAGGTGGTGGGCTCTCCTTCCTTTTAAGGAGGATATAGACAAGCTGGAACGGGTCCAGAGGAGGGCGATGCAGATGGTGAGGGGTCTGGAGAAAAAGTCCTTTGAAGAAAGGTTGAAGGAGCTGGGCATGTTTAGCCTGGAGAGGAGGCGGCTGAGAGGTGATAGGATCACCATCTTCAAGTCTTTGAAGGGCTGTCGTATAGAGGGTGGTGTGGAATTGTTTTCTGTAGGTAAGATCAGAACCAATGGGTTGAAATTAAATCCGGCTCAACATAAGGAAGAACTTCCTGACAGTTGGAGCAGTTCCTCAGTGGAACAGGCTTCCTCGGGAGGTGGTGGGCTCTCCTCCCTTGGAGGTTTTGAAACAGAGGCTAGATGGTCATCTGACAGCGATGAAGATCCTGTGAATTTAGGGGAAGGAATTTGTTAGTTTCCTGCATTGTGTAGGGGAATGGACCAAATGACCCTGGAGGTCCCTTCCAACTCTACGATTCTATGATCCCCAGGAATTACAATTCACCTCTAGACTATAAAGATCAGTTCTCCTGGAGAAAATGGATAGTTTGGGGGTGGACTTTAGGGTATTATACCTAGGCTTGCCAATCCCCAGGTCCCAGCGGAGGTTCTTCTGCTTTCCCAGACTCCTTCCCGCCCCCAGTCAGCTGGCCGGCGGGGGGAAGCCCCGCCCCCAGAGGACCATGTGCCTTTGCACCTCCGGAGGCTTCAGTCTCCGATTGAAAGGCTTCCTCTTGGGATGGTGTGTCTGTGTTGCTGTGAAGAAGCTGGCAGCAACTCATGAGTAGAGAGGCCAATCCCCCTTCAGAGTCGCCAGAAACAGGGGGGTGGGGAGGAGGGAAAGGGGAGGGAAACGTCTGCTGAGTACTTCATTATTCCCTATGTGGAGATCGATTCTCATAGGGTATAATGGGGAATTGATCTGGAGGTTTCTGGGGCTCTGGGGAAGCTGTTTTTTGAGGTAGAGGCACCAAATTTTCAGTATAGTATCTAGTGCCTCTCCCCAAAGTACCCCCCAAGTTTAAAAACGATTGGACCAGGAGGTCCAATTCTATGATCCCCAAAAGAAGGTGCCCCTATCCTTCATTATTACCTATGGAAGGAAGACATTTAAAAAGGTGTGCCGTCCCTTTAAATGTGATGGCCAGAACTCTCTTGGAGTTCAATGATGCTTGTCACACCCTTGTTCCTGTCTCCGCCCCAATGTCTCCTGGCTCTGCCCCCAAAGTCTCCTGGCTCCACCCCCAAAGTTCCCAGATATTTCTTGAATTGGACTTGGCAACCCTAATTATACCCCACTGAGTCCCTGTCCTCCCCAGGTGCCAACCCCAAATCTCCAGGTGTTGGATCTGGCAACCCAACTTCAGCTTCAAGAGGGGACTGGATAAGGATATGGAGCAGAGGTCCATCAATGGCTATTAGCCACAGCGTATTGTTGGAACTCTCTGTCTGGGGCAGTCATGCTCTGTATTCTTGGTGTTTGGGCGGGGGCACAGTGGGAGCGCTTCTAGTGTCCTGGCCCCACTTGTGAACCTCCTGATGGCACTTGGGGTTTTTTGGCCACTGTGCGACACAAAGTGTTGGACTGGATGGGCCATTGGCCTGATCCAACATGTCTTCTCTTATGTTCTTATTCATAAGAACATAAAAGAAGCCATGTTGGATCAGGCCAATGGCCCATCCAGTTCAACACTCTGTGTCACATAAGAGAAGCCATGTTGGATCAGGCCAATGGCCCATCCAGTCCAACACTCTGTGTCACATAAGAACATAAGAGAAGCCATGTTGGATCAGGCCAATGGCCCATCCAGGCCAACACTCTTGTGTCACATAAGATCATAAGAGAAGCCATGTTGGATCAGGCCAATGGCCCATCCAGGCCAACACTCTGTGTCACATAAGAACATAAGAGAAGCCCTGTTGGACCAGGTCAACGGCCCATCCAGTTCAACACTCTTGTGTCACATAAGATCATAAGAGAAGCCATGTTGGATCAGGCCAATGGCCCATCCAGTGCAACACTCTGTGTCACACAGTGGCCAAAAAAATTATATATATATATATATATACACACACACACACACTGTGGCTAATAGCCACTGATGGACCTCTGCTCCATATTTTTATCTAACCCCCTCTTGAAGTTGGCCATATTCAACCCCAATATCCAGAAATTCCCCAGGTGGGAGTTGGTACCCTTCAAACACAGTGAATCATTTTCCAAAACGGCATGATGCAGCAGCTTTCAAAAGTCTACTTCAGGGCTTCTGTTTCTTCCAAATTTGTCTCCCGGAGTTTTCAAAGAGCTGCAGAGAAAGAGAGCAATTCATCAAGATAAAGCATCCTTTGATCTTGGCAATAGAGAAAGAAAAATTAGTTTTCTGTGAAAAGCCTTCCAGGGTGAGGAGGTTTTTTTTTTTTTTGGGGGGGGGGGAATAAGTAAATACTTACAAGCTGTACAGAAAATCACATCTATACCAAAATAAAAATATAAAAAAGATTTTAATTGGTTTCCATCAGCCTTGACTGGAAATCGATGACATATCAGATTATGTTTAATGGTACATGCTTTTAAGAACATAAGAGAAGCCATGTTGGATCAGGCCAATGGCCCCATCCAGTCCAACACTCTGTGTCACATAAGAACATAAGAGAAGCCATGTTGGATCAGGCCAGTGGCCCATCCAGTCCAACACTCTGTGTCACATAAGAACATAAGAGAAGCCCTGTTGGATCAGGCCAATGGCCCATCCAGTCCAACACTCTGTGTCACACAGTAGCCAAAAAACCAAATGCCATCAGGAGATCCATCAGTGGGGCTAGAAGCCCTCCCACTATGCCCCCGTCAAGCACCAAGACGACAGAGCATCACTGCCCCAGACAGAGAGTTCCAATAATATGCTGTGGCTAATAGCCACTGATGGACCTCTGCTCCATATGCTTATCCAATCCCCTCTTGAAGCTGGCTATGCTTGTAGCCGCCGCCACCTCCTGTGGCAGTGAATTCCACATGTTAATCACTCTTTGGGTGAAGAAGGACTTCTTTTTATCCGCTCTAACCCGACTGCTCAGCAATCTCATCGAATGCCCACGAGTTCTTGCATTGTGAGAAAGGGAGAAAAGGACTTCTTTCTCTACCTTCTCTATCCCACGCATCATCTTGTAAACCTCTATCGTGTCACCCCGCAGTCGACGTTTCTCCAAGCTAAAGAGCCCCAAGTGTTTTAACCTTTCTTCTTTTTTTCAGGTTTGTTTGGAAATTTCAATTTGTAACTATCTAAAGTGGGCACCACAGTGTCTGCTGAGACTATTCCTGCTGCCTGCCAAATGGTTTTATTTATTTATTTATTTATTTATATTTATATCCTCCCCTCTCTGCGGGAGAAAGTGGGTGCTGCCTCTCCCCATACATACCCCAGAGAGCACTACGTTCAGGGTCCCAAAATCTTCTTAAGATCCCCGGACCAAAAGAAGCTTGATTGTCCACCACCAGGGTTAGAGCGTTCTCGGTAACAGCTGCCACTCTGTGGAACGCCCTCCCCGAAAACATCAGGGCCCTGCCTGTAAGACCTGTAAGACATAAGAACATAAGAGAAGCCATGTTGGATCAGGCCAACGGCCCATCCAGTCCAACACTCTGTGTCACACAGTGGCAAAAAAAAATTTATATATACACACACACTGTGGCTAATAGCCACTGATGGACCTGTGCTCCATATTTTTATCTAAACCCCTCTTGAAGGTGGCTATGCTTGTGGCCGCAACCACCTCCTGTGGCAGTGAATTCCACATGTTAATCACCCTTTGGGTGAAGAAGTACTTCCTTTTATCCATTTTAAGACCAAACTGTGCAAACTCATTTTCAATGGTTAAGGATAGGTGGCTCTTATTCTAAGGCACCGACGATCTCACTGATCCAATATAATTGAAACCAGAACATCAGAATCATGGAATCATAGAGTTGGAAGGGAACCTCCAGGGTCATCTAGCCCAACCCCCTGCACAATGCAGGATACTCACAAATCCCCCCTCCTAAATTCACAGGATCCTCATTGCTGTCAGATGGCCAGCTAGCCTCTGTTTAAAAACCTCCAAGGAAGGAGAGCCCACCACTTCCCAAGGAAGCCTGTTCCACTGAGAAACCGCTCTAACGGTCAGGAAGTTAACATAAGAGAAGCCATGCTGGATCAGGCCAATGGCCCATCCAATGGCCCAAGTTCTTCCTAATGTTGAGCCGGAAACTCTTTTGATTTAATTTCAACCCACTGGTTCTGGTCCTAGCTTCTGGGACCACAGAAAACAATTCCACACCATCCTCTATAGGACAGCCCTTCAAGGTCTTGAAGATGGTGATCCTATCACCTCTCAGCCGCCTCCTCTCCAGGCTAAACATGCCCAGCTCCTTCAACCTTTCTTCAAAGGACTTTTTCTCCATACCCCTCAGCTTCTGCATCGCCCTCCTCTGGACCCGTTCCAGCTTGTCTATATCCTCCTTAAAAGGAAGGAGAGCCCACCACCTCCCAAGGAAGCCTGTTCCGCTGAGGAACCGCTCTAACGGTCAGGAGGTTCTTCCTAATGTTGAGTCAGAAACTCTTTGGATTTAATTTCAACCCATTGATTCTGGTCCTGCCTTCTGGGGCCACAGAAAACAATTCCACACCAGAACATCAACATGCACCTTGGACTTTTAACGACTGTAAAATGTATGGAAATGATTTTAATTGCATATTCTGTTTTTTATATTTTATGTTCTTTTTAACTGTTGTTAGCCACTCTGAGCCTGTCAGGGGAGGGCGGAATATAAATGTGATAGAATAAGAAATTTAAAAAACAGAGCTTCTTGAGAGCCAGCTGGTTAAGAGTGTGCGGACTCTAATCTGGGAGAACCGGGTTTAATTCCCCACTCCTCCACATGCAGCCAGCTGGGTGACCTTGGGGTAGTCACAGTTCTTTCAGGGCTGTTCTCTCAAAAGCAGTTCTCTTAGAGCTCTCTCAGTCCTGCCTACCTCCCAAGGTGTTTGTCATGGGGAGGGGAAGGGAAAAGAGATTGTAAACTGCCCTGAGACTTCCAATTGAAGGACAGGATATAAATCCAATCTTACAAGCCATAAGGAAAATTACATCTGTACCAAAATTAAAATATATAGAAATATTTTAATTGGTTTACAACAGCCTGGCCTGGAAATCGATTACGTTTAATGGGACATGTTTTTCAGGTTTGTTTGGAAATGTAAATTGACCCACAGGTGTCTGGGGCTCTGGGGGGGGGGCTGTTTTTAAAGGTAGAGGCACCAAAGTTTCAGCATAGCATCCAGTCCCCCTCCCCAGAATACCCTCCAAGTTTCAAAAGGATTGGAGCAGGGAGTCCAATTCTATTAGCGGCAAAAGAAGGTGCCCCTATCCTTCATTACTTCTAGTGGAGGGAACGCATTTAAAAGGTGTGCAGTCCCTTTAAAAGCGATGGCCAGAACTCCCTTCAGAGTTCAATGATGCTTGTCACAACCTTGTTCCTGGCTCCACCCCCAAAGTCTCCTGGCTCCACCCCCAAAGTCCCCAGATATTTCTTGGCGGTGGGGAGGGTCAAATAGTGTTGTATTCAGACAAAACCCATGTCTGGCTGACAAGCGTATGAGTCTTTGTGGTTGTGCTTGTGAACTTTCACTAGAGGGCAGAAAAGCATCAGACATAAAGGCCATTGCGATGAGCTTGCTCTAATATGCAATCCACGGGCCACATTCTTCTTCAAAGCACAAGCCTAACAGCCAGATTCTGTGGTCCAGCCAGGTGAGTTAGTACCAGCTGCTATCAAGATCCTCTTCCTCAGAGCTTTTTTTTGTAGCAGGAGCTCTTTTGCCTATTAGGTCACACAGCCGTGATGCAGCCAATCGTCCTGGAGCTTACAGCAGGCCCTGTGAGAAGAGCCCTGTAAGGAATTCTAGCAGGACCTCCTTTGCCTATTAGGCCACACACCCCTGATGTAGCCAATCCTCCTGGAGCTTACAGCAGGCCCTGTGAGAAGAGCCCTGTAAGGAATTCTAGCAGGACCTCCTTTGCCTATTAGGCCACACACCCCTGATGTAGCCAATTCTTCTGGAGCTTACAGTAGGCCCTGTACGAAGAGCCCTGTAAGGAATTCTAGCAGGACCTCCTTTGCCTATTAGGCCACACACCCCTGATGTAGCCAATCCTTCTGGAGCTTACAGTAGGCCCTGTACGAAGAGCCCTGGAAGCTCTTGGAGGATTGGCTACATCACAGGGGTGTGTGCAAGGCGGAGAGCCAGTTTGGTGTAGTGGTTAAGTGTACGGACTCTTATCTGGGAGAACCGGGTTTGATTCCCCACTCCTCCACTTGCACCTGCTGGAATGGCCTTGGGTCAGCAGTAGCTCTTAAGAACCTAAGAGAAGCCATGTTGGATCAGGCCAATGGCCCATCCAGTCCAACACTCTGTGTCACACAGTGGCCAAAAAAATTATTAACCTGACTGCGCAGCAATTTCATCGAATGCCCATGAGTTCTTGTATTGTGAGAAAGGGAGAAAAGTACTTCTTTCTCTACTTTCTCCATCCCATGCATTATCTTGTAAACCTCTTGTAGGAGTTGTCCTTGAAAGGGCAGCTGCTGTAAGAGCCCCCTCAGCCCCACCCGCCTCACAGGGTGTCCATTGTGGGGGAGGAAGGGAAAGGAGATTGTAGGCTGCTCTGAGACTCTGTTTTTGAAAGGGCAGCTTCTGGAGAGTTCTCTCAGCCCCACCTGCCTCACAGGGTGTCTGTTGTGGGGGGAGAAGATATGGGAGATTGTAAGCCGCTCTGCGTCTCTGATTCAGAAAGAAGGGCGGGGTATAAATCTGCAATTCTTCTTCTTCTTAAAAGGAGTTCCTGTTACAAAAAAAGCCCTGGTGCTTCCTCTTTTCTGGCTGTGAGCTTTGGGCGGGGGGGGGGGGGGTCAGTGCTCTGAATCAGCTTCCTGTTTGCCAAGCTTTACTAACCTCCAGCTGAAGCCTGGAGATCTCCTGGAACTTCAACTGATCTCCAGACAACAAAGATCCATTCCCCTAGAGAAAATGGCTTCTTTGGTAGGTGGACTCTATGGAGTTATACCCCATTGAGGTCCATCTAAAACCCCACCCACCCCAGGCCACGAATCTCCAGGAACTTCACAGAGGCGAGCTCTACATAAATTACCCTTCATACTACGACTGAGCAGGCCTCAGATTCAGCGAGAGAAACATCGGTCCACTCTCAGAAACGGGAAGCTAAATGGGATGGCCCTTGGATTGAGCAGGACTCTTCTTATGCGCTCCACTTTCTTTCACCACCCATGGAAGTCTGATACGCTTCACTTTCTGGCTCCCACTGCCTCTCTCCCACCCGGCTGCAGCGCAAAGCAACTTAACTTTCTCTTCAGATTTACGGCCGAATCCCCCCTGTGGCGTACTATGAAAAAAAAAAAAAGGTCTGGATTTTTTTTTGATCACCATAAACAAGTCATCTTTTTATTAGCCAGCCGTGTCCTTTATGAGTATGAACTCGATGCCAAAGACGAAGTACATCCTCCGTTAGATTCTTCATGCGCCAGATGCAAAAACATGTACGGCCAGCCATAAATCTGAGAGGCGCGGAATGGTCTCTGTGACACGCACGCTCGCCTCCTCTGCTGGCCGTGTGCTCGCAGAATACAAGCATATTTAGGGTTGCCAATCCCCAGGCGGAGGCAGGGGACCCCCCGGTTTGGAGGCCCTCCCCCCGCTTCAGGGTCATCAGAAAGAGGGGGGAGGGGGAGGGAAATGTCTGCTGGGCACGCCATGATTCCCTATGGAGATCGATTTGGGTATAATTGAGAATTGATCTGTGGGTATCTGGGGCTCCAGGGGGGCTGTTTTTTGAGGTAGAGGCACCACATTTTCAGCATAGCATCCAGCGTCTCTCCTCAAAACAATTCCCAAGTTTCAAAAAGGTTGGACCAGGGAATCCCATTCTATGAGCCTCCAAAGAAAGTGCCCCTGCCCTCCATTATTTCCTATGGAAGGAAGGGATTTAAAAGAAGCACGATCCCTTTAAATACGATGGCCAGAACTCCTTTTGGAGTTCAGTTGTGCTTCTCACACCCTTGCTCCTGGCTCCACCCCCAAAGTCCCCAGATTAGGGTTGCCAATCCCCAGGTGGGGACAGGGGATCCCCCGGTTTGGAGGCCCTCCCCCCGCTTCAGGGTCGTCAGAAAGCAGGGGGAGGGGAGGGAAATGTCTGCTGGGAACTCTATTATTCCCTATGGAGATTTATTCCCATAGAAACTCATGGAGAATTGATCCGCAGGTATCTGGGGCTCTGGGGGGGGCTGTTTTTTGGGGTAAAGGCACCAAATTTTCAGTATAGCATCTATTGCCTCTTCCCAAAATACTCCCCAAGTTTCAAAAAGATTGGACTGGGGAGTCCAATTCTATGAGCCTCAAAAGAAGGTACCCCTATCCTTCATTATTTCCTACGGAATGAATTGAAAAGGTGTGCTGTCTCTTTCAATGTGAGGGCCAGAACTCCCTTTGGAGTTCAACTATGCTTGTCACAGCCTTGATCTTGGCTCCACCCCCAATGTCTCCTGGCTCCACCCCCAAAGTCCCCAGATATTTCTTGAATTGGGCTTGGCAACCCTACCCCAGATATTTCTTGAGTCAGACTTGGCAACCCGAAGCCCATTTCATGAAGCAGGTCTTTGTCAGAGCCACACCTTTAGGGGGGCCTGAGCTGGCTTTTCCTACTATTTCCCCGCTGCTTGCAGCCCTCCCAGCCTACACATGCAGCCAGCAGCTGAGCTGCTCTTTGTTCGACTTGCCTGGTGCAGCTGCTGCTGTCGTTGTTGCCAAGTGTGCCTCTCTCTGCCTCTCCCCCGCAGCTTTGTCAAAGGGCCTTTTAAGAATGTTCCTAGAGGCTGCAGCGGGGGCCATGAGTGGTGAGGCGGGAACTCACGTTGTTTTCCCACTGACCTTACTCCGGAGCGACGTCCCTCTTCACCGCGCAGCGTCTGCGCGGATTTCGCACCAACTGCTCCACAGAACCCGGAAGAGCCGCAAAGTCCCGCGGCTTTTGCGTCGCAAATGTAAACTGCCAAAAACCAGTTTACATTTGCGACGCAAAAGCTGCGGGACTTTGCGGCTTTTCCGGGTTCTGCGGAGCAATTGGTGTGAAATCCGCGCAGACGCTGCACGGTGAAGAGGGATGTCACTCCGGAGTAAGATCAGTGCGAAAACGCCCTCAGTCTCTGAGGTAATTTCTGAGGACCCCCAAGATTTTGACTGCCTAGGGGCCTCCACGGGGTTTAATCCAGCACTGGTCTTTGCCCCGTGTTTTTTATTCATTATTTATTTATAAAATTTATATCCTGCCCTCTCTGCAAGCAGACTCAGGGCGGCTAACAATCAATTATATAATACAATTTAAAACCAATAAAATACATTTCAAAATATTTTGTGGCGCTGTACGACTTCGATCACCATAAACAACTTTACCCATGGTGCAGGGTGGTAAAGCTGCAATACTGCAGGGAATAAAGGAGAATTGATCCATGGGTATCTGGGCCTCTGGGAGGGCTGTTTTTTGAGGTAGAGGTGCCAAATTTGCAGCATAGCATCTGCCACATCTCCTCAAAACACCCTACAAGTTTCAAAAGGATTGGACCAGGGGGTCCAATTCTATGAGCCCCCAAAGAAGGTGCCCCTATCCTTCATTATTTCCAATGGAATGAAGGCATTTAAAAGAAGAAGAATTGCAGATTTATACCCTGCCCATCTCTCTGAATCAGAGCAGCTTACAATCTCCACTATCTTCTCCCCCCACAACAGACACCCTGTGAGGTAGGTGGGGCTGAGAGGGCTCTCACAGCAGCTGCCCTTTCAAGGACAACCTCTGCCAGAGCTATGGCTGACCCAAGGCCATTCCAACAGCTGCAAACGGAGGAGTGGGGAATCAAACCCGGTTCCCCCAGATAAGAGTCCATGCACTTAACCACTACACCAAACTGGCTCAAAGGTGTGTGGTCCCGTTAAATGTGGTGGCCAGAACTCCCTTTGGAGTTCAATTATTCTTGTCACAACCTTGCTCCTGGCTCCACCCCCAAAGTCTCCTGGCTCCACCCCCAAAGTCCCCAGATATTTCTTGAATAGGACCTGACAACCCTATCTTGAAGTATTGGCTACATCGGGGAAGGGTGTGTGATCTAATATGCAAAGGAGTTCCTGCTACAAAAAAGCCCTGGTTACTAGGATCTTATTCCTGTAACTAGGGTTGCTCTGAGTTGGGAAATACCTGGATATCTGGGGGGTGGGTCCTGAGGAAGGTGAGGTGGGGGGGAGGGACATCAGTGGAGTATAATGCTACAGAGTCCACCTCCAAAGCGGCCATTTTCTCCTTTCCCAACCCGGAATTGGCACCTCGAATGCCAGGTTTAATCCCTGGGGTTTCTGCTTAAAATGGATGGGTTGTAGTAGGTGCGAAGCAATACAGGGGCTGCTTCACTCAGAGTAATTAAGGAACAATTCCCAAGTCCTTTTAAGTGTAACACAGGGCTTTTTTTTAAAGCAGGAACGCAGTTCCAGCTGGCTTGGTGTCAGGGGCTGTGGCCTGATATGCAAATGAGTTCCTCCTGGGCTTTTTCTACCCCAAAAAGCCCTGGAAGTAACAATCATGCAAAGAACACCAGATGCAAACGTAGATTTACTAGCATTGCACAGGATCAATAGCCAGAACTGTTCCACTGTTGTAGTTTTCAAAAGCTCTCTTTCACCCTATCTTGTCAGATCTCAGGAGATAAGCAAAGCAGACTTTGGCAAGTACTTCCCTGAAATACCAGAGCCAGGATGGCAGGGCGGGTTTTATTCAGCTACCTCCCTGAATATCCTCCAGGCCTCCAGTAGGGGTCAATCATTGCCTTGACTTCCAGTTTCAGACACACACACACAAAATACCACCACCACCACCACCCCAAAAAAGAAGCTCTCTTTCTTCCAATCCCTGATTGCATTTTGCTTTGTCCCACTCAGATATAGGGGAGGTCGTGGTATTTGGCTAGATCTCGCCCTCCCAGAAATCTGCTTTTGACATATTTATCTGTGTACAGGTTTTGATAAATTGGCACATCGGTGAGATTAATCTTTGTGACCGCAAAATATGTAGCTGGAATGCGTAAAGTCAACTCCCTCTTTTGACCTCAACATGCTCTTGAAGAGATTTCTGTGCCACTAATTCACAAGAGGAAAGCATCTCCACAACAGAAATGGCTTGAAGTTAGCGGGTCAAGGAGATGCCTGGAGAGTATGGCTTTTTTAAAAGAAGACGAAGACTGCAGATTTATACCCCACCCTTCTCTCTGAATCAGACTCAGAGCGGCTTGCAGTCTCCTTTATCTCCTTCTCCCCTCATAACAGACACTCTGTGAGGTGGGTGGAGCTGAAGAGGGCTCTCACAGCAGCTGCCCTTTCAAGGACAGAGGCTCAGAGTGGCCTACAATCTCCTTTCCCTTCCTCCCCCACAACAGACACCCTGTGAGGTGGGTGAAGCTGAAGAGGGCTCTCACAGCAGCTGCCCTTTCAAGGACAGAGGCTCAGAGTGGCCTACAATCTCCTTTCCCTTCGTCCCCCACAACAGACACCCTGTGAGGTGGGTGGAGCTGAAGAGGGCTCTCACAGCAGCTGCCCTTTCAAGGACAGAGGCTCAGAGTGGCCTACAATCTCCATTCCCTTCCTCCCCCACAACAGACACCCTGTGAGGTGGGTGGGGCTGGAGAGGGCTCTCACAGCAGCTGCGCTTTCAAGGACAACTCCTACCAGAGCTATGGCTGACCCAAGGCCATTCCAGCAGCTGCAAGTGGAGGAGTGGGGAATCAAACCCAGCTCTCCCAAATAAGAGCCCGCACACTTAAATACTACACCAAACTGTCTCTCTCTCTCTCTCTCTCTCTCTCTCTTTTCTTCTTCTTTTTTGCTCACAAAATCTTTCTCCTATAATGTTTAAGGGCATTTGAGTGTTACTTTCTAGGCCAGATTTGGGTTGCCAGATCCCCCCTCCCCCCGCTCCATCAGTGGGAGAGGGGGGTAGAGTTGCTGGATCCAGGTTGGAAAAATCCTGGAGATTTGGGGATGGAGCCTAGGGAGGACCGGAAGGCTAGGTTACCAACTCCGGGTTGGAAAATTCCAGGAGATTTGGTAGGAGAGAGACCTCAGCAGGGTATAATACCATATAGTTCATTCTCCAAATCAGGGCCCTTTTTTATAGCAAGAACTCCTTTGTATATTAGGCCTCACCCCCTGATAGAATCATAGAGTTGAAAGGGACCTCCGGGGTCATCTAGTCCAACCCCCTGCACAATGCAGGAAACCCACGAATACCTACCCCAAATTCACAGGATCTTCATCATTGTCAGATGGCCATCCAGCCTCTGTTTAAATACCTCCATGGAAGGAGAGCCCATCACCTCCCAAGGAAGCCTGTTCCACGTAGGAACCGCTCTAACGATCAGGAAGTTCTTCCTAATGTTGAGCCGGAAACTCTTTTGATTTAATTTCAACCCATTGGTTCAGTTGATTCAACCTATTGCTGCAGCCAATCCTCCAAGAGCTTACACGTTTCTTCTTACAGGGCCTTTTGTAACCTCCAGGAGGACTGGCTACATCAGGGTGTGTGGCGTTGCCCGATGGACTCTGGACTCACTTTAGTATTTCTGGTGAACCTTAGAGTATAAGGCTTCTCCTAGGCAAAAGCAGAGGCAGAACTGAGCCATCTGGGCTGGAAGAAAGAACCCAGGAGGGAACTAATAGTTCTGAAAGAAAGTCAGCAAAGAGTGAGGGCTATCCAGCATTTTGCAGAGAGTTCCACTGGATGGAAATTGTGGGTGTGTGCTTGCTGCATGGAGCTCATGGCACTGGTGGGAGGGCAGGTTCATTCCCTTGAGGCTATGGTGGCTGACCTGGAGAGGCTGAGGCAGAGAGAGAGATGTGGGGAAGACGAATGTTCCCTCTAGGCTCCACAGTGTTGCGAGCAAAAATTCTACCTCGTGAGCGAAAAAAGCTAGTATCATTGAAGTTATGAGTCTACATTTAATTGTCATATAAATTAGTTTTTAGGTGATTATTTCCATAACCTTGCAAAAAATCTAAGCATGAATTCTTTTAAACTATGCTTAAACAGTATTTAAAAAAAATAATTTAAACATTATAAGAGTAGACAGAATCAAGTCAAATTTCATTAAAGAAAATGCTGTCCTTGAGACCTGGCCTCCAGAGAACAGGTCTACCCACCCCTTTCTATGCTTAAACAGTATTTAAAAACTATGCTTAAACAGTATTAAAAAAAATAATTTAAACATTATAAGAGTAGACAGAATTAAGTCAAATTTCATTAAAGAAAATGCTGTCCTTGAGACCTGGCCTTTGGAGAACAGGTCTACCCACCCCTTTCCACTATATTGGTAGACCTGACCTCTGGAGAACAGGTCTACCCACCCCTTTCCACTATATTGGTAGACCTGACCTCTGGAGAACAGGTCTACCCACCCCTTTCCACTATATTGGTAGACCTGACCTCTGGAGAACAGGTCTACCCACCCCTTTCCACTATATTGGTAGACCTGACCTCTGGAGAACAGGTCTACCCACCCCTTTCCACTATATTGGTAGACCTGACCTCTGGAGAACAGGTCTACCCACCCCTTTCCACTATATTGGTAGACATGACCTTTGGAGAACAGGTCTACCCACCCCTTTCCACTATATTGGTAGACCTGACCTCTGGAGAACAGGTCTACCCACCCCTTTCCACTATATTGGTAGACCTGGCCTCTGGAGAACAGGTCTACCCACCCCTTTCCACTATATTGGTAGACCTGACCTCTGGAGGAGAAGAAGAAGAAGGAGATGATGATATTGGATTTATATCCCGCCCTCCACTCTGAAGAGTCTCTATATGAACTATATCGGAAGTAAACTTAACAGTCATGGGATAATAGGAAGTGTTTTCTTATGGATTAAAAAGTGGCTAAATGACAGGAAGCAAAGTGTAGGAATAAATGGACAATTCTCACAATGAAGAGAAATAAGCAGTGGTGTTCCAGAAGCAGGGCCATCTTAACAGCATTATGGGCCCCGGTCAAAGCCGTGTACTGGGCCCCTACATCAACTACTCACAGTAATAAAAATATAAATGGTTATTAATACTGCATCTTACACAGATTAGTATGGGGCCCCTATGCTCGTGGGGCCCACGGCGAAGTGCCCATCAGGCCCGTGTGTTAAGGCAGCCCTGCCCAGAAGAATTGTTGTTGGGGCTGGTACTCTTTAATTTATTCATAAATGATCTGGAACTCGGGGCTAGAAGTGTTTGTAGATGATACAAAATTAGCCAGGATGGTGAAAACCAAGACTGACTGTGAAGACCTCCACAAACTGACCAAGTGGGTGACTATTGATGAAGCAGTGAAAAAAGGCAAACTCTAAGTCAGGGATTCTTAGGGAAGGGATTAAGAATAAAACAGCCAATATTGTAATGCCCCTGTATAGATCGACGGTGCAGCCCCATTTGGAATACCGTGAACGGTTCTGGTCACCGTATCTCAAAAAGTACATTGCAGAGCTCGGAAAAAATATACAGGAGGATAACCAAGAATATTAGGAGTTTTGAGCACCTTCCCTATGAGGAAAGGCTGACGAGTCTGGGAGTTTCAGTTTAGAAAAGAGACGACTAAGAGAGGACACGACAGAGGTATATAAAATTATGCATGGGGTGGAGAGAGTTAACCAAGATAAATTTTTCTTCCTCTTCCCGAGGGGTAGAGTTCAAGGGTATCCAATGAAGCTGATAGGGAGTATTTTCAAGACAGACAAAAGGAAATGCTACTTTATGCTTTACTACTTTAAAATCTATTGCCCCGTGGCGCAGAGTGGTAAAGCTGCAGTACTGCAGTCGGAGCCCTCTGCTCACGACCTGAGTTCAATCCCAGCGGAAGCTGGTTCAGGTAGCCGGCTTCAGGTTGACTCAGCCTTTCCTCCTTCCGAGGTGGGACAAATGAGTACCCAGCTTGCTGGAGGGGAAGTATAGATGACCGGGGAAGACAATGTCAAACCACCCTGTAAAAGTCTGCTATGAAAATGTTGTGAAAGCAGTCACCCCAGAGTTGAAAACGACTGGTGCTTGCACAGGGGACCTTTATCTTTTTTTACTTTAAAATCTGGAATCTGCTGCCAGAAGAGGCCATGATGGCAACAGGAGAGCCAGTTTGGTGTAGTGGTTAAGTGTGCAGACTCTTATCTGGGAGAACCGGGTTTGATTCCCCACTCCTCCACTTGCACCTGCTGGAATGGCCTTGGGTCAGCCATAGCTCTGGCAGAGGTTGTCCTTGAAAGGGCAGCTGCTGTGAGAGCCCTCTCCAGCCCCACCCACCTCACAGGGTGTCTGTTGTGGGGGAGGAAGGGAAAGGAGATTCTGAGCCGCTCTGAGACTCTTCAGAGTGGAGGGCGGGATATAAATCCAATATTTTCATCTACCTCACAGGGTGTCTGTTGTGGGGGAGGAAGGGAAAAGAGATTGTGAGCCGCTCTGAGACTCTTTGGAGTGGAGGGCGGGATATAAATCCAATATCTTCATCTACCTCACAGGGTGTCTGTTGTGGGGGAGGAAGGGAAAGGAGATTGTGAGCCGCTCTGAGACTCTTCAGAGTGGAGGGCGGGATATAAATCCAATATCTTCATCTACCTCACAGGGTGTCTGTTGTGGGGGAGGAAGGGAAAGGAGATTGTGAACCGCTCTGAGACTCTTCGGAGTGGAGGGCGGGATATAAATCCAATATCTTCTTCTTCTTCAACAAAAATAAACAGTTTTAAAAGGGAAGTTAATAGATTTGTAGAGGATAAGTCTATCAGTGGCTACTAACCATGGTGAGTGAGGGGAACCTCCACATTCAGAGGCACTGAGCCAGGAGACAACATCAGGAGAAGGCCTCAACCTCTCTACTGTGGTTGGCCACTGTCTGAGACAGGATGCCGGACTAGATGGACCCTCACTGGTCTGATTCAGCATAGCTCTTCTTATGACCTTATGAAGGTCATGGCCTCTCTGCCCTGTTGTTGGCCCTGTTGTGTGAGACAGAATTCTGGGACTAAGTGGACTACAGTTCTGATCCAGCTGGGCTCTTCTGATGTTCTTATGAAGGCTTCAGCCTCTCTGCCCTGTTGTTGGCCCTCCAGAGGAACTGGTTGGCCATTGTGTGGAACAGGATGCTAGACTAGATGGACCATTGGTCTGATCCAGCAGGACTCTTCTTATGTTCTTATAAAGGCCTCGGTCTCTCTGCCCTGTTGCTGGCCCTCCAGTGGAACTGGTTGGCCCCTGTGTGAGACTGGATGCTGGACTAGATGGATCACTGGTCTGATCCAGCAGGGCTCTGCTGATATTCTTATCAGGGAAATCCTGTTGTTGGCTAAAAAAGGGAAGATTGTATTCCCCCGGAAATGTTGCAACATTGAATTATTGGAAGCCCACTTAGGAATGGGCCCTGGAGTGCAGCCAGTGAACAGGGGTGGTGGTCTCTGTCAAGATTTCTGTGGAGCGCATAAAACGTAAAGTGCGGAGCTTTTCTTCAATGGCGCTTTTGCCAAGAACTTTTATTTCAGTTGCTAAACAAACGTGTGTGTTCCCCCCACCCTTTGCATTCTAATGAGATCAAATGTTTAGAAAGGATTAAAACTTTCTTGGCACATCGTGGATAGAAGTGCAGCCCTTTTGCTGATGAATACAGTAAGGGCATCTTCCCAAGGCGGGAAGTCTTATATCTCCAATTTCTAATAACAACAACAGCAATAGCAAAAGAACATAAGAGAAGCCATGTTGGATCAGGCCAGTGGCCCATCCAGTCCAACACTCTGTGTCACATAAGAACATAAGAGAAGCCCTGTTGGATCAGGCCAGTGGCCCATCCAGTCCAGCTCTCTGTGTCACATAAGAACATAAGAGAAGCCATGTTGGATCAGGCCAGTGGCCCATCCAGTCCAACACTCTGTGTCACATAAGAACATAAGAGAAGCCATGTTGGATCAGGCCAATGGCCCATCCAGTCCAACACTCTGTGTCACATAAGAACATAAGAGAAGCCATGTTGGATCAGGCCAGTGGCCCATCCAGTCCAACACTCTGTGTCACATAAGAACATAAGAGAAGCCATGTTGGATCAGGCAAATCGCCCATCCAGTCCAACACTCTGTGTCACATAAGAACATAAGAGAAGCCATGTTGGATCAGGCAAATCGCCCATCCAGTCCAACACCCTGTGTCACATAAGAGAAGCCATGTTGGATCAGGCAAATCTCCCATCCAGTCCAACACTCTGTGTCACATAAGAACATAAGAGAAGCCATGTTGGATCAGGCCAATGGCCCATCCAGTTTAACACTCTGTGTCACATAAGAACATAAGAGAAGCCATGTTGGATCAGGCCAATGGCCCATCCAGTCCAACACTCTGTGTTACACAGTGGCCAAAAAGAACCCAAGTGCCATCAGAAGGTCCATCAGTGGGGCCAGGATACTAGAAGTCCTCCCACTGTGCCTCCCAAACACCAAGAATACAGAGCATCACTGCCACACAGAGCATTACCGCCCCATCCATCAAATGAGTCCCAAGGGGTTGCCAAATCTCCAGGTGGTGGCTGGAGATTTCCTGCTATCACAAGTGATTTCCAGGTGACCGAGTTCACCTGGAGAAAATGGCCACTTTGGAACATGGACAATATGGAATCATACCCCATTGAAGCTCTCCCTCCCCAAACCCCATCCTCCTCAGGTTCCACCCCCCCCCAAAAAAAAAAAAATTCTAGGTATTTCCTAGCTCAGAGCTGGCATATAGTAATCTTACATGAAACTGACTTATACTGGATGAGAGTCTATCAAGGTCAATATTGTCTATTCAGACTGGCAGAGGCCTCTCAGGTAGAGGTCTTTCCCATCACCTACTTCCTGGTCCTTTTAACTGGAGATGCTGGGGATTGAACCTGGGACCTTCTGTGTACAAAGCAGAAGCTTTAACACTGAGCTACAGCCCTTCCCCAAATGTGTTGTTTTATATAAATATATCCCACCTGAGGGCTCAAGTTGGTTTACAAATCATTTTTTTAAAAAAATAAAAATAAAACCTAAGATTAGCCCCTTTCCCCACTTCTCACATTTCCCCGTTTCTAAAAGTTTGGCTTCTGTACTGGAGCCAATTGCTCCTCTTTTAGGTGTAGAAACTCATTTCTATATTATCCACACCCCCTGTCACCATTGTTTCGCACAGGGCTTCTTTTTGCAGGAAAGCCCAGCAGGAACTCGTTTACATATTAGGCCACACTCCTCTGACATCATCATTGCTTCACACAGGTTTTTTTGTAGAAAAAGCTCAGCAGGAACTTATTTGAATATTAGGCCACACCCCCTAATGTCACCATTGTTTTGGACAAGGCCTCTTTTTGCAGAAAAAGCCTAGCAGGAACTCGTTTGCATATTAGGTCACACTCCTCTGACATCACCATTGTTTCACACAGGTTTTTTGTAGAAAAAGCTCAGCAGGAACTTATTTGAATATTAGGCCACACCCCCTAATGTCACCATTGTTTTGCATGAGGCTTTTTTGTAGAAAAAGCCCAGAAGGAACTCATCTGCATGTTAGGCCACACTCCTGACATCACCATTGTTCCACTCAGGGGTTTTTGTAGAAAAAGCCCTGCAGGAACTTATTTGAATATTAGGCCACACCCCCTGATGTTACCATTGTTTTGCACAGGGCTTTTTTTTTATAAGAGCCCCATGGCGCAGAGTGTTAAAGCGGCAGTACTGCAGTCCTATGCTCTGCTCACAACCTGAGTTCAATCCCTGGCAGAAGCTGGGTTCAAGTAGCCGGCTCCAGGTTGACTCAGCCTTCCATCCTTCCGAGGTCGGTCAAATAAATCCCCAGAGTGTAGATGACTGGGGAAGGCAATGGCAAACCACCCCGTAAAAAGTTTGCTGCGAAAATGTTATGAAAGCAACGTCACCCCAGAGTCGGAAACGGCTGAAGCTTGCACAGGGGACCGTTCCTTTCCTTTTTTTTGGTCGAAAAATCCCAGCAGAAACTCGTTTTCCTATTAGGCCCTGCCCTTGACACCAAGTTAGCCGGAAATGCATTCCTGTACGTTCCTGCTTTTTTAAAAAAAGCCCCGAGTGTATCACCAGAAAAGACATTAATGCTCAGAAAAGCTGAAGCCAGCAGGAGAAGAAGAGGAAGAAGACCCAGTGCGAGATGGGATGAACCCAATTGAGGAAGCCACGGGGGCCCTCCGTTGGCAAGACCTAAGCGAGGCTGTTACGGACAGGGCATTTCCAAGGTCATGAATGCACAGGATTGCCAGGAGTAGGGGTCGTTTTGTAGAAAAATAGGTGGTGGAGCTCATGAGCATAACTCATTAGCATATGCCTCCCCCTCCAGCCAAAAACAACCCGATGCAAGAGAGCCCCGGGTGAGCGAAGCCTGCTTGGGTTGGCTAGAGATCCAATCAGCCCAAGCAGGCCTCGCTCGCCTGGGGCTCTCCTGGGTCACCCCCCACCCCCCGCAGCCCAAAGGCCAGCAAGCCACCCGCCACCCAAAATCACATAAGGGCAGAAAGGGTGGAGTGGGCATCGCCAGGGGTTAATGAGGGCTGCTGGGAGCGTGGCAAAGCTCCTGGTGGTTGGCTGGCTGCCCACTCTCCTAATCCAGGGATTGTTATGCAGCTGCGCCCATTATTCAATGGACAAGGTAGGTGGGGAGGAAGAGGGGGAACCTGTGAGCTCTTGCTGAATCTGAGGCCTGGCCAGAAGTCTGAAGCGACTTGAGACTTAGCGTGTAGCACATGAATGTGCTCGTTCAGTACGCACAAACCTGCATCCCACACTAGCCTATTTATCACAGAGCCAGGCTGGGCCTCTAACCGCTCCTTTCTCTCCCAGGTAGGCTTCCCAACCCCCAGGTCCCAGCGGGGGATCCCCTGGTTTTACAGGCTTCCCCCCTCCCCCAGCCAGCTGGCCGGCGGGGGAAGCCCCACCCCCACAGCCATCATGCACCTGCATGAACGATTCCCATAGGGAATGATGGGGAATTGATCTGCGGGTATTGGGAGCTCTAGGGGGGCTGTTTTTTGAGGTAGAGGTGCCAAATTTTCAGTATAGCATCTAGTGCCTCTCCCCAAAATACCCCCCAAGTTTCAAAAGGATTGGACCAGGGGGTCCAATTCTACGAGCCCCAAAAGAAGGTGCCTCTATCCTTCATTATTTTCTATGGAAAGAAGGCATTTTAAAAGGTGTGCTGTCTCTTTAAATATGATGGCCAGCACTCCCTTGGAGTTCAATTATGCTTGTCACACCCTTGCTCCTGGCTCCGCCCCCATGTCTCCTGGCCCCACCCCCAAATTCTCCTGGCTCCACCCCCAAAGACCCCAGATATTTCTTGAATTGGACTTGGCAACCCTACTTCCAGGTAATGTGTGAATAGGGTTGCCAATCCCCAGGTGGGGGCAGGGGATCCCCCGGTTTGGAGGCCCTCCCCCCGCTTCAGGGTCGTCAGAAAGCGGGGGGAGGGGAGGGAAATGTCTGCTGGAAACTCTGTTATTCCCTATGGAGATTTATTCCCATAGAAAATCATGGAGAATTGATCTGTGGGTATCTGGGGCTCTGGGGGGGGCTGTATTTTGGGGTAAAGGCACCAAATTTTCAGTATAGCATCTAGTGCCTCTCCCCAAAATACCCACCAAGTTTCAAAAAGATTGGACCAGAAGGTCCAATTCTATGAGCCCCCAAAGAAGGTGCCCCTATCCTTCATTATTTCCTATGGAAGGAAGGCATTGAAAAGGTGTGCCGTCCCTTTAAATGTGATGGCCAGAACTCCCTTTGGAGTTCAATTATGCTTGTCACAGCCTTGATCTTGGCTCCACCCCTAATGTCTCCTGGCTCCACCCCCAAAGTCTCCTGGCTCCACCCCCAAAGGCCCCAGGTATTTCTTGAATTGGACTTGGCAACCCTATGTGTGAAACCAATCTGCAGGATTCCTCTGAGCAGAGAACTGCAGTGCTAACACCTAGCATCGCTTCCTTCTGCGAACTTTATTGCCCTGCAAAACATTTTATACTTGTGAATGTTATTATTGACTCAACTGTTATTGCCTTTCATAAACTTTTTTATTCGTGCCTTTCCAAACAGGGATCCCCGAAAAAGAACCTCTTTTCGGTGACCTGCCCTCGGCTATTTTAAGTAACTGGTTATATCACAGAAGAACGGCAATGAATTATGTGCCGTGGCCACGATCCAGCGAGCACCGCGTCCTGCAAAATGCTGACGAGTGAGGTGTGCCCCGTTTCTGTAAGAGACAGGAATGTGGAATGTGCCCCATTTTTACATCATTTTCCCTCTTTTCTATTTTATCTTCTATTAAGTTAAAACAACCCCGTGAGGTTCAGTGGACTGGGTCGGGTTGCCAGCGCCGGGTTTGAAAGTCCCTGGTAATTTTGAGAATGGAACCAAGGGAGAGTAGGGCTTACGGAGGGGAAGCACCTTCGCAGGATGTAATGCTCTGCAGTCCACTTTCAAAGCAGCCAGAAGGAGAAGTGGGATAAATGTTTTAAATAAACCAGTAAGCAAATTACGTACTCTGAAGATCAGGTGTCCTTCCAAAAGATCTCCAGCCCCCAACTGGAGGTTGGCAACTCTATGGCTGGGAGACCGCAGCCGGCCTGAAGTCACCCAGTGAGCTTTGTTGGAGAGGGAAGACCTGAACTCATAAGAACATAGAACATACGAACATAAGAGAAGCCATGTTGGATCAGGCCAATGGCCCATCCAGTCCAATACTCTGTGTTACACAGTGGCCAATACACACACACACACACACACACACACTGATGGACCTCTGCTCCATATTTTTATTCAATCCCCTCTTGAAGCTGGCTATGCTTGTAGCCGCCACCACCTCCTGTTGCAGTGAATTCCACATGTTAATCACCCTTTGGGTGAAGAAGTACTTCCTTTTATCCGTTTTAACCTGACTGCTCAGCAATTTCATCGAATGCCCACGAGTTCTTGTATTGTGAGAAAGGGAGAAAAGGACTTCTTTCTCTACCTTCTCCATCCCATGCATAATCTTGTAAACCTCTATCATGTCACCCCGCAGTCGACGTTTCTCCAAGCTAAAGAGCCCCCAAGCGTTTCAACCTTTCTTCACAGGGAAAGTGTTCCAACCCTTTAATCATTCTAGTTGCCCTTTTCTGGACTTTTTCCAATGCTATAATATCCTTTTTGAGGTGCGGTGACCAGAATTGAGGTGCGGTGACTCAAGCCTCTCCAGGCCTGAACTGAGCCCCTAAATCACAGCATCACACTAAATACTACAATGTAGTAGTATGCAAATACCTTGTGGACACAGCCAGGGCTTTTGTTTTTTAAGCCGGAATGCACAGAAATGCCGTTCTGGCTGGCTTGGTGTCAGGGGTGTGGCCTAATATGCAAATGAGTTCCTGCTGGGCTTTTTCTACAAAAAGGCCCTGTGTGAAAGGGCAGCTTCTGTGAGAGCTCTCTCAGGCTCAACTACTTCACAGGGTGTCTGTTGTGGGCAGGGCCGGTGCGAGGTTTTCTGGCGCCCTAGGCGAATCCCCCACAAGCGCCCCCCCCTCCCATTATTAAAAAATATATAGGGAAATTGAAGAGCGCCAAACTTGAAACCTTTCACATTTTTAATTCACTGATTTTTAATTTAAAAAAAAAAACTGATGTTATCAAAAAAGTTGTCAGAATAAGTGCGTGCCGGTCATGTCAGGAAGGAGGGTGGCAGGATAGGATGAGGTGGGAGGCCAAGTCACACGTCGGGGAGAGAAGGGGGGTGGCTTGGCTTTGTTGAGGGCAGCTTGGTGATGGGAGAGGACAAGGTGACAGTGGCCGGGAGCCAGAGTAATGCGTCTGGGAGGTGGCGCACTAGGCGACTGCATACTTTGCCTGCTCTCACACACCGGCCCTGGGTATGGGGGAGGAGGTTAAAGGAGATGGTGAGCTACTCTGAGATTCAGAGTGTAGAGGAGGGTAGAAATCCAATATCATCTTCTTCTCCTACTTCCAGTTTGGTGTAGTGGTTAAGGGTGCGGACTCTTATCTGGGAGAACCGGGTTTGATTCCCCACTCCTCCACTTGCACCTGCTGGAATGGCCTTGGGTCAGCCATAGCTATTGCAGGACTTGTCCTTGAAAGGGCAGCTGCTGTGAGAGCCCTCTCCAGCCCCACCCACCTCACAGGGTGTCTGTTGTGGGGGAGGAAGGGAAAGGAGATTGTGAGCCGCTCTGAGACTCTTCAGAGTAGAGGGCAGGATATAAATCCAATATCTTCTTCTACCTCACAGGGTGTCTGTTGTGGGGGAGGAAGGTAAAGGAGATAGTGAGCCGCTCTGCGGCTCTTCAGAGTGGAGGGCGGGATATAAAGCCAATATCTTCATCTACCTCACAGGGTGTCTGTTGTGGGGGAGGAAGGTAAAGGAGATTGTGAGCCGCTCTGAGACTCTTCGGAGTGGAGGGCGGGATATAAATCCAATATCTTCATCTACCTCACAGGGTGCCTGTTGTGGGGGAGGAAGGGAATGGAGATTGTGAGCCGCTCTGAGACTCTTCGGAGTGGAGGGTGGGATATAAATCCAATATCTTCATCTACCTCACAGGGTGTCTGTTGTGGGGGAGGAAGGGAATGGAGATTGTGAGCCGCTCTGAGACTCTTTGGAGTGGAGGGCAGGATATAAATCCAATATCTTCTTCTTCTTCTTCTTCCTGCTTCTTCTCCTCCTCTTCTTAGAGAACTGAGCCAGTTACACTGCCTTCATCTCTTGTAGGAGAGACCAATATGGACCAGGAAGGCAGAGGTCTTTCTTTTTGGTTTCATTATCAGCCTGTTAAAACTCCTCCCTTTGAATTATGAGCCAATTGTTTTATAGTGAAGGAAACTAAGCAGCAATTAATGGAGGCGAGGGCCCAGAAGAATTTACGGGCTGCTGACAAAGAGCTTTGCGGTGGCACATCACGTTCTGTTACATAAAGCGGAACATCCTTGTGAAATACCCTCTGGCTATTCCCTTGGGAAGTAGAAGCACACTGTGGGTGACATTGCTTGACTAATAAAAACTCCTGTTTTTATTAATTTTTTTTATATTTCTTGAGTCACTTCTTTTATATCTCATCAGGGCTTTTTTGCAGCAGGAATCCTATTATCCTTTGCATAATAGACCACACCTCTCTGATGTAGCCAATCCTCCTGGAGCTTACAGGGCTCTTCATAAAGGGCCTACTGTAAGCTCCAGGAGGATTGGCTGCATCAGGGAGGTATGGCCTAATATGCAAAGGAGGTCCTGCTAGAATTCCTTACAGGGCTCTTCTCACAGGGCCCACTGTAAGCTCCAGGAGGACTGGCTACATCAGGGGTGTGTGGCCTAATAGGCAAAGGAGGTCCTGCTAGAATTCCTTACAGGGCTCTTCTCACAGGGCCCACTGTAAGCTCCAGGAGGACTGGCTGCATCAGGGGGGTGTGGCCTAATAGGCAAAGGAGGTCCTGCTAGAATTCCTTACAGGGCTCTTCTCACAGGGCCTACTGTGAGGTCCAGGAGGATTGGCTACATCAGGGGTGTGTGGCCTAATAGGCAAAAGAGGTCCTGCTAGAATTCCTAGCAGGGCTCTTCTCACAGGGCCTGCTGTAAGCTCCAGGAGGACTGGCTACATCAGGGGTGTGTGGCCTAATAGGCAAAGGAGGTCCTGCTAGAATTCCTTACAGGGCTCTTCTCACAGGGCCTGCTGTAAGCTCCAGGAGGATTGGCTACATCAGGGGGTGTGGCCTAATATGGAAGGGAGTTCCTGCTACAAAAAAAAAAGCCTTTCTCCACAGTGCAAACCCAAAGCAGTTTGTATCTTTCTCTTTGCCACCATGTTATCCTCAAAGGGAAGGAACAGGACCACGGTGGGTATAAGATTATATATACAAAAAAACCGCCATGTTAATAACAAAAATGCTGAAGTATGATTAAGTGAAATAACAATGCACAATATCCGATGTAACCAGGGCTTTTTTTGTAGCAGGAACTCCTTTGCATAATAGGCCACACACCCCTGATGCAGCCAGTCCTCCAAGAGCTTATAGTACGCCCTGTAAGAAGAGCCCTGTAAGCTCTTGGAGGATTGGCTGCATCAGAAGTGTTTGTGACCTAATAGGCAAAGGAGCTCCTGCTAGAATTCCACCCCTTCTCCTTTGCTTATTGGGCCATACAACCCTGATGTAGCCAGTCCTCCTGGAGCTTACAGTAGGCCCTGTACTAAGTGCCCTGTAAGCTCTTGGAGGATTGGCTACATCAGGGAGGTGTGGCCTATTATGCAAAGGAGTTCCTGCTACAAAAGAAGCCCTGGATGTAACACAGAAGAATCGCAAAGTGATAATGTGGAGCAAGAGATCAACTGTACTGGGGCCACAGGGGAGGGATTCTAGCAGGAGCTCCTCTGCATTAGGGTTGCCAAGTCCAATTCAAGAAATATCTGGGGACTTTGGGGGTGGAGCCAGGAGACATTGGGGGTGGAGCCAGGCGCAAGGGTGTGACAAGCAGAATTGAACTCCAAGGGAGCTCTGGCCATCACATTTAAAGGGACTGCACACCTTTTAAAATGCCTTCCTTCCATAGAAAATAATGAAAGATAGGGGCACCTTCTTTTGGGGCTCGTAGAATTGGACCCCCTGGTCCAATCCTTTTGAAACTTGGGGGGTATTTTGGGGAGAGACACTAGATGCTATACTGAAAATTTGGCGCCTCTACCTCAAAAAACAGCCCCCCCAGAGCCCCCGATACCCGCAGATCAATTCCCCATCATTCCCTAAGGGAATTGTTCATGGAGGTGCATAATGGCTGTGGGGGAGGGTGTTAGGGAAACTGCTCTCAAAATAACTTGGGGAATTAGACTGAGAGACAGCTAGCCCCAAAAAGGAATCTTTGTTATCAATTGTATACCAGGCTCAACCGTTCAGAGAGTCAATGCTCAATAAGAGACTCTAATTTAGTAAAAATCAATTGTAATTTATTTAGAATAATATTTCTTTCATACAAGGTAAAAATACAAAACACTCACACATTCACACAGGTCTAGGAAATATAGATAGATCAATAGGGGAACATATATGGATAAACAGACAGGGTAATATTTACCATCGTAGTCTTCCAGGAAGGTTTCCAATGGCGACTTAAGAGGACAGGGGAAATGGACCCAACACTGTGGCCAGAATTGGGGATGGATCTAGACAGCGGGTAATAGGGGTTGCTGAATAGAAAGCACACATGAGTGGAGTTGGGTCAGAGGTTAAATAGGCTTCCTCAGACCCTTGGGACTGGGAGGTCCAAGGGAGGAGAGATGGGAGGTTCAAGAGGGCTGGACATTCCTTACTGACACCTAATTGGATGCCTGCTTTGGCCAATGAACTTCACCTTAGTCCAGTGGACCTGGAAATTTCCAAGCTGCAATATTGCCTGGGTTGGCCCCAGGGTACTTAGGCTGGAGTGAGAATGGGAATAGCTGGGTACTTAAGTTTAAATGGGATTAACTAGGAGGGTGACAATAGGGAATAAAATACATGGCCTAGGTACCACCCGGTGTAGACAAAAGACTTGATGAAGACAGGAGATGTCCTTCCTCTTTTCTCATCTTCTGCTGGGCAAGAGTAATTGTTCTGGTATTGCTGAGCAATTAGGATCAACAGTTGAGCTATTAATCCATTCATGAGTTAATGGGTTGCTTGCAGGCTAGGGTGTGTACGTGTGACTTTCCCACTAAGGAGGAATGGAGTCTCTAGCCTGGCAGGGTGTGCTTGGACAAGCTTGATTGCCTTATGCAAAAGCTGAAGCAGATGCTTGAGATGGAATCAGGAAAGCAAGATGGATTCTGCTTGTTGTTAGCCTTAGATTCATGAAGGCAGGCTGGAAACATGGTGGCCTTGCTTCTTCCACGGCAGTGGCCAAGACTGGGCACACAAGGAGCAGCTGGAGCATGTCTGTAGTTCTGGCTACCACTCTTCAGAGATGTAGAATGCAAACCTGCCATATAAGCCTTAGAAACTGTAAGCAGAGTTCACTTCTTAGAGCAGATGTGTGAGAGTCAAATCTCCAGGCACCCTGGCAACCATGCTGGTGATCATGATGTTCATGTGTATGAAAAGTAGGGGGCTTTTCCTCACAGTTCCCCCCCTCAAGACCTATGTCACCATCTGGTGGCGAGGTCTTGCAATAACACAATGTCCATATCTGTAGTTGACAGGCGGCGAGTCCACGTAGCTTCAATTGTCTACCGGGGTGTACCGTCTATCTAAAAAGGTTGGAGCCACTATCTCAACTACTCAAAAATTAATTTGGAAAAATATTCCAATAGGCCAAAGGTTCCTTCCTTTGAATACTACGATGCAGGGATAACAGGCATTGGCAACATTGTAGGGCATACAGTATTAAAACACAGGGTTACAATCATTGAAATAAAAGTTGAGTTCATAAAATCATTACTGCCATTTAAACCAGATAAATAACAAGAATTGATCTATAAATCACACACAATCATGACAATAATTGATTAGGAAAACACACAGGTACGTTAGAGTTTATGGTTACAAGTGGATCCATATCTTAATCTTGAGTCTTCTTTTCTTCTTCTCCCCCCCTTGATAAGCTTCTTATACTGGGGTTTGAAGAGGATCTTCTTCCATGTACCTATTGGGTATGTGAAAGTCCTAGTGGAGGGTAAACTAAAGAGTCTTCCCACCCCCCCTAGCACCCAGCGAAATCTGTCTTTATTGTTGCTAAAAGGGAGTCTTCCTGTAACCCAGCATGTAATTGGCAATGGTGCTTTTCAGCCTGTATCACTGATGGTCCATAGAGCAACAGTGGGCTTTGAGGAAAGAACCAAAAAGGAACCAAAAACATTCACACATGACAACATGGAGATGATTCTGTACCATTGTAGGGAGCAGTGAAAGCAGATCAAAAATGCATACATTCAACCATGAAGAAAGGAGTTTTAAAAAGCTATTAGTGAAGTGTCCTCCTGTCCAGAGTGTGGTGACCAGTGAGCTTTTACGTCACAAGCTTACATATGTCATGTTAGGGGCCTGCATTGGGCCAGTTTGCCTATTACACTAAGCATTCAGGACTTTAGGAGGCTTTTTCCTTGTCAAGGAAGGAAAGTAACATACACAATTCAGAAAACACAACCCAAAATATTCTTTGTTGCAACATAAAACTTAAAATAAAAACATTGTGCACAAGGTTGACCATAGTTGGGGCGTCCCCCATAATGAAAATAGTTCCACAAAGAAGAGACAAAAGAAAACTTTTGCTATAGCTTTGGAATATAATAAATTGTCAAAACAATAGAAAAACTTCAAAAACAAAAACTGAGGCCTCAATAGAACAATGCTAGCTAGCTTTATATGAGAGGGATCATACCCAAAATGACAGGTGAGCTAGAGCAGAGAAATTAAAAACCTGGACATAAGTGAGCTGATCAGGTCCCACTAAATCCAGTTTTTCTCTGGGCCAGTTCAGCTGAAACGATCTCGGTATGGGGGTCTCACATGTGAGCATAGATTTCAACAAAAACTTAACAAAACCAGAACTCTGAAAAGCAACATAATGGTTACACATACATAAAACAATTCTCAACAGGACTATCAACAACTCTTAAAACTACTGAGCATGCATTAGATTTGATTTGCAGGTCCAGATTCCCTGCACATCTATATTGAAGGAAAAGATGAGCAAACTTAACAAAATAAATCCTAGAAATCAAATTATGGTTAATTCACCTTGACAAACACACTAAAACAATTCATAAAAAGAGAAAAGATGTGGCAAGGCATCTGTGGTACCAAGAGAAAACGCTGAGTAGTTGCAAGGACAAGTCAAAAGAAAGACTTGAGGCATGAAAGCATATCCCTTGACGAAGAAACCTTTTATGGAGTAAAAGGCAAAACTAGGATGATGGCACACTGCTCCAGGTTTAAGGCTTGTGCCAGAGAATGATTTTCCTCTGTGCATACACAGAGTGCAAAGAATGTGTTGCTGGAAGGCAACATGCTGTCAGAAATACCAAGTAGACCAAAATTTGAGCATAATACAACAAGACTTAAATTGGGGAGCCTTGATAGGCTCAGCCAACTGGTTATAGATGCAAAAATAACACAAAGGACATTTAGTGGCAAGAAGAAAATCATGATCAGAAATGAACCCTGAGGAATCTATGTTAAGAATCTAACAGGTTATTGCTCATTTCCTTGAGAACATGGGAAAATAGAAAAGGGTTTTCACTCAGAAAAAGTCTAGTTCTAACAAGATATAGGTGGAGGCAGAACCATTCAGTGGTCATTATATTGCTTAAGACCAAACAAAGATACTGAGCCCACAAGTTGGGGCCTTTTAAGAACATGTGGATACCTCTTTCCACAGGCAGACTGGATTAAACTAAAATTAAAACTCAAGATTCACCAAATAGCTAAAAGGGAAGATTGATGATGCAAATGGCATTCAGAGAGAAAATGAAGATATCAATAGTTGAAGTACATTTGAGGAATCCAGATTTCTAATGGAAACCAAGAGCTTTCAGGAATTCTGCCAACAACCAGAGTATTAGTTCTTGAGGCTTAAGAGAGAAAAAGCACAGGGAGAGGGTAATCTTACCCCAAGGAAGTGTACAGATGTCCTATACTTCTTGTAGGAACCAAAATTTGTGAGATAAAATTTTCTGAGCTCCAATGCCCAGCAAAGGGCCTATAGATTGCACAGCATTTCCCTCTTACTACAAAGCACTGGGAATGCCCAATAGACTTTGAGGAGCAATTTCCTGAAAGTGTTTCCCTTAAAATTAAAGCTACAAAATCTAAGTATAGGAGAGATTGGTACCAGTCACTAGAAAAAATATTTTAAGACCTAAAAGGTACAGCAAAAATAACAGAAAGAAAGCTTCTAATCTAGGAGAACTCCTAGTATTAGGGCAGTTTACAGGCAGAGGATTTTCTCTAGCAGAGAACGATTGGCTGTAAGCAGAGCTTTGGGATGCCAGCTCCAGGCTGGAGATTTCTAGAAATTTGGGTCAAATTTGGAGATCACAAGGCATGCAGTCCATGTCCTTGGACACTCATTTCCTCCAGAGGCTTAGCCTCAATGTACTGGGGGAAAGGCTATGATTTTGGGAGAGACCTCCAGGTCCCACCTGGAGACTGGCAACTTTACAAAAACACAGTAGTATGCACATCTTCCATCCAGGTATTTCTCTGGCTGGGAAGAGGCTGTCTCTGTGAGAGACTGCAATATAAAAAAAGTTTGGTTTTGTAATGAGAAACTTTTGAAATTATATCTTTTTAGACCCAAAATCAGAAGATGAGAATTCAAAATAGCACAAAAATACCTCAACTGTATTTCCACCCTCCCCCCCCCCCCTAGATGGGAAAGGAGGGGAAGGTTTGAACAGACAAACCAAAATTCCTTCCCTCTTGGATTAACTGAATGCTTAGCTTTAACAAAAGGCTAAAACGGACACAATGGATTTGGCCAGTACTCTCTTATCTGACCCTGATAAGTTTTTACAAAGAAAGGTGGAGGAGGAGAATAATGAGCTTTCTGCCTGGGTGGGGCTCAAAATTGTAACTCTTTTCCAGTTTCTTTGACTCAAGCTGAATTTGGCTGATTTTATTTTCAAGAGGGTCTGCAGGAGATTTGCCAATCAGTACTACATTAGTTGTTGCTGCTCTTGCAGCTGGAGGTTCTCCTTTCTGTACTTTCAAATTTAAATGACAGACTTGCCCATTTGAGGTTAGCTGTCTTGTGTTGCTGTGACCTTTGAGAAGGAGAGGCAACACCTCTTATAAGACAATGAGGCTCTCTCTCTCAAAGACACTGAGTTGCTTGTGCCTTAAGGAGACCTGAGATAGACAAAAATTTAATTTCTCAGGGCAATGCATTTAAAACTCCATTCCTTTGCCTTAGTTACTTATCAAATCTTTACTGCTACAGATTTCCATTGAGCAAGAGGGAGAACAATTAGCATTTCTTCCTGATGGCAGGAGTGCTGAGCATTTGCAATACTTTAGCCAGCTCTATTTGGACTAATCTGCAGGCACTCTGTACAAGCTCAGAGGCTATACCATTTAACATTCATAGAACTGAGGAAATAAATATTTTTTTTTTGACTTTATAAGCAAGAGAGAGAAAGATGAACTTGGGAGTTTCACAAATTTTCATTCAGCCAATTTGAAAGTTAAAAACAGTCAGTTTCTTACATTTTGCTCTGAATGCTTTGAATTAACAAAAACTAGTTCAATCTCTCTTTCTCAGGTACTTGATGCTGGCATTTTTAAAGGGTTAGACTAAATACATACTACATCAAGCTCCCATTACCCTGCAGAGAAACTAACTGCAGGCTGGAACCCTTGCTGGGATTCCAGGAGATCTCCAGGCCTCACCTGGAGAAATGGCCTGGTCTAATTGTAGTCCAAGTCATTGCTTGTATGTTTTCTTATTTAGTCAAGGGAAAGGGTGCCCTTGTTACCTTTAAACCTAAATAAGGCCAGATCTCTCTGTTTTAAGAGACATTCAAGTCTAGATGTTAGATTTTCCTTTGGGTGGGGGGAGGTTCAGAGACAAAGGAACCTTGCCTGCCCATGTGGGACTACCATTCTCTGAAGTTCCACAGAATTCTGGCTTTCAAATTCCCCAAATGGGATGAGATAAAGACAGTAAATTTCTAGCCAGAAGGGCTGAGACTTGCTCATGTAGGAGTGTCTGGAGCAAGTCCTTGCTAAAATGAATACCTTGTGCCATGATTGTGGAACTCTGCATAGGCTCAGAGACCACATTTCCTTCATGATTCTGGGGTAAGAGAACTGAAACAGGGACTGTTTTCTCATTTTCATGGGGGAAAGAAGTCTGGGGCTGCACAGCTGGGTTTGCCCCGCCATATTTCCTTTTATCCTGCACTTCCAGAATTTCCAGTCTCCTCTCTGTGGCCCTGCAAGACTCCAGGACATGTTGCAGGAGACTGGCAGTTTCCTTTTCTTTACTAGCTTCTAACTTTTGCTGAAGTTCCTGATTTTTCTCAGCAAGCTTTTGGATTTCTAAATCCTTTTCATGAGTAGGATTTGTAAGTTTCCCTACCCTTTCCTTATTAGGGAAATTTTCCAAAGCAGTAGCTTTGGGGAAGCTACCTCCATTTTCTGCAAACCCTGGGGCTTTGGGAACCATGTGCCCTGGTGGCTTCATGGCTTCTGAAAGGGCAGCAAGTAACATATGTGTGGGCTGCTTATCAAATTGCTTCATGTCTGCTCCAGTGGCTCTAAGCTGGGACCAAGCTGCCATTCTGACTTTGTCTCGAGGAGTCCGCTGAGGCCAGGGTTGCCCAGAGGCTGACTGTGTCTGCCTAGGAGCATAAGCCTGCTTGTGAAGGGGAACCTTTGGGGCAAGCTGGGGATGGCAAGAAGAGCTGGAACCAAGGCCATTGTTTTGGAACTTCCAGTTCTGGCTCTCTTTTCCATGCCCACCCTGCTCTTGATTATATTGTGCCTGAGTGAGCTGTGTTTCTAAAACAGCAACTCTTTGTTCAGAGACTTGGGCATGCTTTAAAGCATTCTCCAGTCTCCATTTGACCTCATGGAGAGAGTGGGTTAAATTTGCTATCTCCTTCTCATGCGCACTTAATCTAGCTGTGTAGTCTTCATGAACTATTTCCCTTTTTGCATAGTCAGCTTTCATTCTACTCTCTCTTTCCATAAAATTGCCAACTCTGTCAAGATTAGCCTCTAGATCTTTCCAGGTGGTGTTTACCAGGGCTGTTATGCCATAACACCTCAAGGTGGGTATATTGAGACCTCTGATCACATCGGATATGAAATTTTGATTCTCATAATCTGGTTCCCCATTGTCTTTGGGTGATACTACCTTAGCTGCTTCTGCTAGGAATTTCTTCCTTATTAGATAGCTCACTGGACGCTCATCATGACCTTGTAAGGTCTGATGGTAGAGATCTTTTATATCCTCTCCATCCCAGGTGGCAAATAGTACCTCAGCCATCCATTCTAAGATGGTGGCATTAGACAGGTTCAGGCGATACATTACATTTCTTACTTTGTCTAGTTCAGGGCCTGAGGCGCATAATATCAGCACATGGTTTAATTCAGTTAAGGAGGCTTCTTTGTAGTGAATTCTAGCGCTGGCCATCCACAACACTGAGGTGTCTATGTTATAGGGGCCAAGGAAGCTGGCAGCCATTTTAATGTCCTCTGCTCCCCAAGATCTGGTTTCCTTCACTACTTTTACAGATTCAGCTCCATTCTGTTTTCTGGCTGTGGTCTTTTTAGTGACCACAGGACGGACTGGGGCTGACCTGCTTTTATTTCCTTCTACCACCTCTTCATCCTCACTCTCCTCGTCTGATGAAAACTCATAGAGGCCAGGGGGTGAGACGGCAGCTATGAAAGCACTTTTAAGGGCCAACTTCTTTTGTAGAGCGGCAATCTCCTTTTTACATGCCTCATGATTGGCTGCTTCTCTCGCTTTGCGGTTCTTTTCCGCAGCGTATTCAGCAGCATGTTGCAATTTATCATTTCTGGCTTTAGCTTGTTCTAATTCTTTTTCCAAAGAGGCTACCTGCATTTGGGCCTTTCTTAGAGCAGGCAGCATGTCTTGATGCACTAAGTTTAAGGTGTGTTTCTCTGCCTTAATCTCCTCTATGGTTCGACTTGCATGTTGCCAGTCGAGGTCCAAGCAATTGTTTTCCGCCACCAGTCTATTTATCTCTGCGGCGTGTTTCCTATGCAATTCTGCTTTTTCAGCCTCATGGGTCTGGAGTATGAGTTCCTTTTCCTCTATCTGCTGATCCTTCTGGGTTAGCTGTTCCTTGAGTTGTTTAATCAAGGTTGAGCTATCCCGCAAGGCTTCAAACAAGCCCCATGTGGCAAAAAGATCTCTCTTGCCGGTGCTAATTGTTTTATTGCTGCAACCCTCCTCAAAAATGTCTCTGAGAGATTGGAGGGGATCAGAGCCTTGGTTAAAGAGTCCCTTTTTCCAGGGATTATCTCCCTTCTTTACCAACCACTTTTCCAATTTGGGGATCTCTTCCTTCTGGGCAAGGATTTCCATATCTTACAATTTAGTTCTTTTCAAAGTTCTAACTTTACTTGCAGGGCTGGTTTTCCTGCACTATTAGGTGCCTAACCACAGGCCACCAAAATTAACTGATGCAGGGGCTTTCCCTGGCACTTTTCCTGCTTATTGGGGAGTAAAGAACTTGCAGGACACCTCTGTGTGCCTCACAAGTAAAGGAGAGAGTTGCAGGACCTTCCTTAGTTCTCTGCAACACTAACAAATGTTTGTGGCATGGGCTTATGGCCTTGCACACATTGTTGAGCTCCTCAGGAGGGGCTTTTCTCTAGCCTCTGCCTCCAAACAAATCAAAAGTTTTAAAAGTCTCAGAGCCTGAGCTTTTCCTCTGTTGGCCCTAAGCAAAAGGGAAATTTTTCGGCTGGGAAGATTGCCTATCTCCTCAGACCCGGGACAAATTTTTTTTAACCCTAAAGGAGAGCTTCTTGCTCCTTCCAGTAAATTCTCTTAAAGGCACAGCCAAGTGAAAGAACTAGCAGCATATTTCCAGATGCTTTCTGGCTCCTATGTGCTATTTTAACACTTGGGTTGGTTTCTTAAGTTCCCTTTTTGTTTTGCCTACTGCCAATCTCCGATTGCGCTTCAGCTAAGGTTACGGGGCACCGAGCCGACCCAACGATCGCGTCTCGGGTGGAAAAAAAAGGGGAGCCACGGGCCGACCCAACGATCGCGTCTCCGGGCAGAGTTTTAGGCAATGAGCCAATCCTATGATTGCGTCTCAGCCAAAGGGAAGTCCACGAGCCGACCCAACGATCGCGTCTCGGGTGAAAAAGGGGAGCCACGGGCCGACCCAACGATCGCGTCTCCGGGCAGAGTTTTAGGCAATGAGCCGACCCAACGATCGCGTCTCAGCCAAAGGGAAATCCACGAGCCGACCCAACGATCGCGTCTCGGGTGAACAAAATAAAAAGTTGCCCAGCAGTCAGATTGCAGCGGTCCTACGACCCGCCTGCCCTCCTGACTGTCGGGTGCCTTAGACTAGCCTTGGCCTAGACTCGTGTAAGGACTTGGGTGTGTGTGTGCAAGTGTCTGAGTGTGTATGTAGTGTGTGTGCATGTGTGCACTAAGCTCTAAAGAAAAGGGAGAAGGGAAGGGCGCTCTTTCCAGGTCTTAAACAATCCTAGCCTGTCCTGACATTCCCTCCCACGATAGACGCGTTTAGAAAGGCCTCGGGACGGCGGCCAGGCTTCACGGGACTTCCCCCTTGCATTCGATCGGGCTCAGTCCTCTTGCGAGGTGTCTGGCCTCCTCGGGGCGGCTGAGAAGTCCAACGCTGAATGATAGAAATGGGAGTAGCCCAACCCACAATTATAGATGCTCGCTAGAGCCGTTCACACAGAACTCATTCACTCAATCACTCACGCAATAGCCTCGCTAGCAAGACTTTCTGAACGGTGCAACCTTACGTCTGTCTGTATGAAGACACGCGTGTCGACTCGCGTGCGTTCACACAAACAGGATAATGCCCAAGCTTTCTCCACCAATTTCTGTTAGGGAAACTGCTCTCAAAATAACTTGGGGAATTAGACTGAGAGACAGCTAGCCCCAAAAAGGAATCTTTGTTATCAATTGTATACCAGGCTCAACCGTTCAGAGAGTCAATGCTCAATAAGAGACTCTAATTTAGTAAAAATCAATTGTAATTTATTTAGAATAATATTTCTTTCATACAAGGTAAAAATACAAAACACTCACACATTCACACAGGTCTAGGAAATATAGATAGATCAATAGGGGAACATATATGGATAAACAGACAGGGTAATATTTACCATCGTAGTCTTCCAGGAAGGTTTCCAATGGCGACTTAAGAGGACAGGGGAAATGGACCCAACACTGTGGCCAGAATTGGGGATGGATCTAGACAGCGGGTAATAGGGGTTGCTGAATAGAAAGCACACATGAGTGGAGTTGGGTCAGAGGTTAAATAGGCTTCCTCAGACCCTTGGGACTGGGAGGTCCAAGGGAGGAGAGATGGGAGGTTCAAGAGGGCTGGACATTCCTTACTGACACCTAATTGGATGCCTGCTTTGGCCAATGAACTTCACCTTAGTCCAGTGGACCTGGAAATTTCCAAGCTGCAATATTGCCTGGGTTGGCCCCAGGGTACTTAGGCTGGAGTGAGAATGGGAATAGCTGGGTACTTAAGTTTAAATGGGATTAACTAGGAGGGTGACAATAGGGAATAAAATACATGGCCTAGGTACCACCCGGTGTAGACAAAAGACTTGATGAAGACAGGAGATGTCCTTCCTCTTTTCTCATCTTCTGCTGGGCAAGAGTAATTGTTCTGGTATTGCTGAGCAATTAGGATCAACAGTTGAGCTATTAATCCATTCATGAGTTAATGGGTTGCTTGCAGGCTAGGGTGTGTACGTGTGACTTTCCCACTAAGGAGGAATGGAGTCTCTAGCCTGGCAGGGTGTGCTTGGACAAGCTTGATTGCCTTATGCAAAAGCTGAAGCAGATGCTTGAGATGGAATCAGGAAAGCAAGATGGATTCTGCTTGTTGTTAGCCTTAGATTCATGAAGGCAGGCTGGAAACATGGTGGCCTTGCTTCTTCCACGGCAGTGGCCAAGACTGGGCACACAAGGAGCAGCTGGAGCATGTCTGTAGTTCTGGCTACCACTCTTCAGAGATGTAGAATGCAAACCTGCCATATAAGCCTTAGAAACTGTAAGCAGAGTTCACTTCTTAGAGCAGATGTGTGAGAGTCAAATCTCCAGGCACCCTGGCAACCATGCTGGTGATCATGATGTTCATGTGTATGAAAAGTAGGGGGCTTTTCCTCACAAGGGACTTCCCCCGCCGGCCAGCTGGCTGCAGGAGGGGGGAAGCCTGTAAAACCAGGGGATCCCCCGCTGGGACCTGGGGATTGGGAAGCCTACTCTGCATATTAGGCCACACACCCCTGATGTAGCCAATCCTCCAAGAGCTTACAAGGCAAAGAAGAAGAAGAAATTGGATTTTTATCCTGCCCTCCATTCCGAATTTCAGAGTCTCAGAGCAGCTCACAATCTTCTTTGCCTTCCTCCCCCACAACAGGCAACCTATGAGGTAAGTGGGGCTGAGAGAGCTGTCCCAGAAGCTGCCTTTTCAAGGACAACTCCTACGAGAGCTATGGCTGACCCAAGGCCACTCTAGCAGCTGCCAGTGGAGGAGGGGGGAATCAAACCCGGTTCTCCCAGATAAGAATCCTCGCACTTCACCACTACACCAAACTGGCTCAGTGATTTGTCAATTGGTGATTTGTCATCTCCTGTCTCTACATAGCAGCTGTGGACTTGGTGCTTGAGGGATGCCAAAGAACTCCAGGGTCTCTAAGCAGAGACAGCCCATAGCAACCCAACTCTGAATGTCACTTGCCTTGAAAACTCTATGGGGTCACCATCAGTCAACCAAGACTTTACAGCACCTTCTACCACCAATACACCAGCTAGTCCCTTTGTGGGCCTGCTGGGGGCAAAGCAGGGCACAGAAATAAATAAGAAATAATATGTTAGATACAAATTGTGTTCTCAAAAGTCACTCTCTAGGCCAGCAAATGCCTTACCTGCCCGTTCGGCACGTCAGCTCATCTCTTGCCAGCATTCCTTGGCAGCTGGCCTCCTCCCATACAGAATATTCCATCAGCTGAATCACAGGAACGTGGCTCAGTGGAACAGCAGCTGCTTTGCAGGCAGAAGGTCCCAGGTTCAATCCCCAGCATCTCCAGTTTAAAAGGACAAGGCAGTAGGTGATGTGAAAGACTCCAATGGTCCATCACTAGAACATCTGTTTGGCATGCAGAAGGTCCCAGGTTCAATCCCCGGCATCTACAGTTAAAAGGACCAGGAAATAGGTGATGAGAAAGACCTCAGTGGCTCATCGCAAGAGCATCTGCTTGGCATGCAGAAGGTCCCAGGTTCAATCCCCGGCATCTACAGTTAAAAGGACCAGGAAATAGGTGATGAGAAAGACCTCAGTGGCTCATCGCAAGAGCATCTGCTTGGCATGCAGAAGGTCCCAGGTTCAATTCCCAGCATCTCCAGTTAAAAACGACAAGGCAGTAGGTGATGTGAAAGACCCCAATGGTTCATCACTAGAACATCTGCTATGCATGCAGAAGGTTCCAGGTTCAATCCCTGGCACCTCCAGTCAAAAGGACCAAGCAGTAGGCAATGGGAAAGGCCTCATCACTAGAGCCTCTGCTTTGCATGCAGAAGGTCCCAGGTTCAATCCCTGGCATTTCCATTTAAAAAGCTCAAGGCAGGAGGTGATGGGAAAGACCTCAGTGGCTCATCACTAGAACATCTGCTTTGCATGCAGAAGCTCCCAGGTTAAATCCCTGGCATTGTCAGCTCAATAATAACAAACCAGAATAATAACAAGCACCAGTCGTTTCCGACTCTGAGGTGAGGTTGCCTTTGCAACGTTTTCACAGCAGACTTTTTACGGGGTGGTTTGCCATTGCCTTCCCCATGCTATACACTACACATATATTAATAAAGGACACGCAAAGAAATATGAACATAAACATCCATCTACTTTCGGTGACTTTGGGCGCTTTCACACACAATAAATAACACACTTTCAATGCACTTTGCAATGGGATCTTTTGTGTGAAATGTCAAAATCCACTTACAAATGATTGTTAGCCGCCCTGAGTCCGCTTGCGGAGAGGGCGGGATAGAAACCGAATGTAATAAATAAATAAATCATAAATCATAGAAGTGGGTTGAAACTGCATTATTCCTGACCTGGATATCCCTGGATATTCCTGACCTGGATATCATCAGATCTCAGAAGCTAAACAGGGTCAACTCTGGATGGGAGACCTCCCTGGAATACCGGAAGCTGGGAGGCAGAGGCAATAGAAGACGCCTCTCTGAATGTCCAATTCCCAGTAGGGGTCACGAGAAGTCAACTCTCACATGCCCGCACAAACACACAAACAAACAGACCCAGTTTGGTGTAGTGGTTAAGTGCGCAGACTCTTCTCTGGGAGAACCGGGTTTGATTCCCCACGTCTCCACTTGCAGCTGCTGGAATGGCCTTGGGTTAGCCATAGCTCTTGTAGAGCTGTTCTTGAAAGGGCAGGTTCCAGGAGAGCTCTCTCAGCCCCACCTGCCTCACAGGGTGTCTGTTGCAGGGGAGGAAGATAAAGGAGATTGCAAGCCACTCTGAGATTCGGAGTGGAGGGCAGGATACAAATCCAATATCATCATCATCATCAAATATACTCACAAAAATAAAAAAAGGAGCTGCATTATTTATCACGTTTTGACTGCCTAACATTTATTCCTCTGACACAGAAGAATATTTTGTTCCGCCTGTACTTCGCCTATCGCTTTCAGGAGACGAAAGGCTCGTTCCAACCCAAACAAAGCATCCAGCTGATTTTAATAAGAGAGATTTAAACACTGTGCTCAGCTCTGTCACAAAAAAGAGACTTTCAACTACTTATCGTCTGCCGGATTTGCATTCAGCGTGTTTTCATTTTTGGACTTGGAACCTCTTTACCGGGAGAGAAGCAGTTGTGGAAGGGGGCAAGGAATTGGGGACGGGGGCTAGGTGGGAGAGTGGTCTGAGCCTCTTGGTCAGTGACACAGGAAACTGCTGTGCAGGGCATGCTTTTCTCGAATCGGCTTTGGAACGCAGAGTGTATTTGGGTGAAGTGAGAGGAGGCGGGAATGCCAGAGTAACTTATGCTGGGCGCTGCGTTCTTGTGGGCTATATAAGCGGTGCGTTTCCACCACCGCTATCTTTGCACACTCTTGAAGCAGTCGACTTGGCAAAAGCGCGCACTTCCTCGCTGGACTCCGCTCAAGGTAAGGAGAGTTAATGTTTTGCCGGCACTGTGGCAAAGCCTTATCTTAGCAGGTGCGATTTGATGTCAGATTCTCAGGTTCTCTCGAAATTTTCTCCAAGTCCCTCTTTGCCAACAAGATGTTAACAGATCTTTTTTTAAAAAAGCGTTCCAAAGCAAATAAAACGAATCAGGGGAAAGACCGTCGTCCTGCCGCATGAAGCTCTTAATCTGGTTGAACTTGGAAGGATTCTCTTCTCAATATCCACGTAAGAATTCCAAACATGAGTCTCTGCTCAACAACATTTAGCAGAAGGTTGGCTTGTGTTTTTTTTTTTCCCCAGCAAGGAAGATCGTCTGTGTCTGCTCTTATCTCCCCGGGTCCTGCCCTCTAAGCATGCCAACAGAAACAACCCGTGGGAAGAGATAAGAAGAGTCCCTGGAAGGCAAATACTTCAAAGACAAGTCTCTGGAAGCGGAATCTGTTTTCATTTGGGTCTTAATTCTTCCTGTTAGGAACGGGGAGTTTTGAGGTGTTTCTGGAGCTGGAGCTTGTTTGAAATTGCTGGCACCTGTTTTAATTATGCTTTCTTTTAGTGAACCTGCAGGGCTTTCTTTGTAGCAGGAACCTACTGTAAGCGCTGGGAGGATTGGCTACACCAGGGGGTGTGGCCTAATATGCAAAGGAGTTCCTGCTACAAAAAAAAGCTCCGCAAACATGCAATGTTGCCAGTATCTGGATTGGGGATCTTCCACTGTTACAATTGATTTCCAGACGACCGAGATGAGTCCCCCTGGAGAGAATGGCTGCTTTGGAGGGTGTGCTCTACGCAGGCCTCGTTTTGGGCAGGAGCTCACCGGAGCAGAGCTCCGGAACCTCTAATTTAGGGGTGTCGAACTCATTCGTTATGAGGGCCGGATCTAACATAAATGAGACCTTGTTGGGCCAGGCCTTGTTGGGTTGGGCCAGGCAATGTGTGCACCTATTTAAGATTAGGTAGAAGAAATATAAACTTTATAACGGACACAGACAAATGCAATTATTAAAAAAAAAAACATGCTAAAAACATGTACTATGACTTGTTGGTCTTAAAAGTGCTTTCCTTGTAGTTCTCCCATGGGATCTAGGGAACTGGGCAAAGGAAGCTCTGGCTCTTTCCTTCTTTCCCAGGGGATGGGGAGGAGTCTCAGCCAATAGAAGGAAGAGAGGCTTGGCTCAGTAGCTCCGCTGTGCGATTGAGAGAGCCTGGAAAAACAGGGAGGAGCCTCAGCCAATGGAGAAAATAGAGGCTTTGCTCTGTAGCTCCTGAGCAATTGAGCAAGCCTTGCAAGGCAAGCTGTTTTACAGAAGGAAGCCAGGGAGAGGGAGAAGGTTGCAGATGACAGCCAGTTGCTTGGGGGCCCCATAGAAGCCCTCCTGTATGATGGGAGAAAGGTTTTATTATGAGAATTCTAATTCAAGAAGTGTTTTAAGGTAGATACTGAGCTGACAGAATGGAGTCCACCTTCCGGTGATGTCAGGGGCAAGTGGCCTATGCAAATGAGTTATGCAAATGAATTGTGCTAATGAGCTCCGGCACCTCCTTTTCTACAAAATGACCCCTCCTTCCAATGAACGTGCAATGATGCCAGCATCCAGACTGGGAATCTCCCACTGGGAGAGCCAGTTTGGTGTGGGAGAGCCAGTTTGGTGTAGTGGTTAAGTGTTCGGACTCTTATCTGGGAGAACCGGGTTTGATTCCCCACTCCTCCACTTGCACCTGCTAGCATGGCCTTGGGTCAGCCATAGCTCTGGCAGAGGTTGTCCTTGAAAGGGCAGCTGCTGTGAGAGCCCTCTCCAGCCCCACCCACCTCACAGGGTGTTTGTTGTGGGGGAGGAAGGTAAAGGAGATTGTGAGCCGCTCTGAGACTCTTCGGAGTGGAGGGCGGGATATAAATCCAATATCTTCATCTACCTCACAGAGTGTCTGTTGTCGGGGAGGAAGGTAAAGGAGATTGTGAGCCACTCTGAGACTCTTCGGAGTGGAGGGGGGGATATAAATCCAATATCTTCATCTACCTCACAGAGTGTCTGTTGTGGGGGAGGAAGGGAAAGGAGATTGTGAGCCGCTCTGAGACTCTTCGGAGTGGAGGGCGGGATATAAATCCAATATCTTCTTCTTCTGTTACAATTGATGTCTAGATGGCTGAGATCAGTTCCCCTGGAGAAAATGGCTGCTTTGGAGAGCGGGCTCTGCAGCATTGTACCCTCCCCTCTCCAAGCCCTGCCTTCTCCAGGTCCCCCCCCCCCCCCAAAAAAAAATCTCCATGTATTTCCCAACCCAGAGCTGACAACCTTAATGTTCTAGTTTGCTCCCAGCATCATGGATCTTCGCTTCCTGGAAATGTTAGGCTGAGGGTATAAATGCAGGGTTGAAGGTTTTTTTGTAGCAGGAACTCCTTTGCCTATTAGGCCACACCCCCTAATGTAGCCAATCCTCTTGGAGCTTACAGTAGGCCCTGTACGAAGATCCCTGTAAGCTCCAGGAGGATTGGCTACATCAGGGGGGTGTGGCCCAATAAGCAAAGGAGCTCCTGCTGCAAAAAAAGCCCTGCCTACCTCACAGGGTTGTTGCTGTTGTGAGAAAATGGAGGGAGGGGAGAATGATGGTCTAAGCCAGGGGTGGCCAAACTTTCTTAAGTTTCATCTACATGTCTTGTGGATGTTTGAGATCCACAAGACATGAATGTCAGATGTTTTAGAGCTGGAAAAGAGGGGGGAGGGAGAGAGGAAGGAAGGAAGGAAGGAAGGAAGGAAGGAAGGAAGGAAGGAAGGAAGGAAGGAAGGAAGGAAGGAAGGAAGGAAGGAAGGAAGGAAGGAAAATAGATGGGGAGGGGGACCGGAGGTGGAAAGAAAGCAACTTTAAATGCATTTGCCAAGCTGGCCAGCAGGGCAGTAGGGGCTTCAAGAGCCACACAATGTGTGTGAAAGAGCCACGTGTGGCTCCCAAGTAACCGTTTGGCCACCCCTGTGCTAGTACAACACAGCCTCAGCTGGAATTTGCCCCGGCACGCACTTCTTAAAGGTACAGGATCCTAATAGCAGCACACTGCAGAGAAGAGAAGCCTAATGTGCAGGTGGGTGAATAGATCAAGCGGCCTTTGGGTTTGTTCCTTGAAATTCCTTTATCAATACGATGGGGAATGATCAGAATATGTAGAGTTTTTTTTTTTTTAAAAGAATATGTAGTTTTTTGCATGATAAACTTTCCTTTGCGTCTTCCTGCAACTGCCCCCCCCCAAATAAACAAAGTTTCATTTGTTGCAAACTGTTATGGAAACTTTTTGCGAGATCAATAGTGTTGCAGTTGAAGGGAGTTCCAGCCCCGGTGAATTGCAATAGTTCCTTCCTCTCCGTTTCCTCTCCAGGGCAAGAGGTTTGCCTGCCTCCACCTGGGGCCTGGAAATCTCATAGAAAACAAAGATCAAAGATAGAGGCACCTTCTTTGGGGGCTCATAGAATTGGACCCCCTGGTCCAATCTCTTTGAAACGTGGCTAGTGTTTTGAGGGAAGTCATTGGATGCTATGCTGAAAATTTGGTGCCCCTACCTCAAAAAACAGCCCCCTCCAAAGCCCCAGGTACCCGTGGAACAATTCTCCATTATTCCTTGTGGGAATCGGTCTCCATGGAGTGCCCAGCAGACATTTCCCTCCACCCCTGAAGTGGGGCGAGGGCCTTCAAACCGAGGGATTCCCTGTCCCCACCTGGGAATTGGTAAGCCTAGTATTTCCCAACATGGAGTTGGCCACCCCACTGCCACCTGCTTAACCAATAGGTGCCCCACAGCGTCCCCAAGCTATGGTGTTGCCAGCTCCAAGTGAGGAAATAGCTGGATATTTGGGGTGGCGTGGAGCCTGAGGTGGGTGGAGTTTGGGGAAGGGAGGGACTTCAATGGGGTACGGTGCCATGAAGTCCACCTTCCAAAGTGACCATTTTCTCCAGAGCGACATCGTACGCCGGCTGCTCTAGGAGCATCCAGGAAAACTCTATGGTTTTCCTGGGCGCTCTAGCCATTTGGGATTGCTCCCAAGTGACTAGAGCATCCAGGAAAACCGTAGAGTTTCCCCGGACGTTCCTAGAGCGTCCGTCGCGTGATGTCATTGGTGCAATGATGTCGCTTCCGAGTGATGTCGTTGTGCTGGCAACATCGGGGAGGGGGATCCCACCGCCGTCCCAATGTGGGCTGGCGGGTTGGGAACCTCCAGGGAGGGAGAACCCCCACCTGGCCTGAGAACGTGGCTGCCCTAAGGAGCTTCCTGACCTGGACTTAGCAATGCTAATCTTGGGCCAGAGGGGACGTGGGCACTGTCCCCTCTAAGCTGAGTTAGTGTGAGCTAGCTCACAGTTTTTTAGCCTTTGGCTCATACATTAACTCAGGAAGGATGGCCCTAGAGCAAACTAATTCATGCAGCGGCTCACAACTTCAATGCCAGTAGCTCGCAAAGCAGAGTTTTTGCTCACAAGACTCCACACCTTAGAGGGAGTATCGGACGTGGCATATGTAGTATTCGTAGGCTATCGCTTGGCAACCCTTTCCACTGCCACATCCTGCTATCAAAAACCTGCATGGACGTGACCCATAAAACCCTCAATTTTGCCTAAATTGGATCCCTGGTTCAACACAGGCAACCTACCAGCTGCAAGCGGGGCCATAAACCAAATAACCTAATGAGGGACACCTGACTCCACAACAGTAAAGAAATAAACCTCTTGCCGAGGTTGGAGGGGGCAGTTGCTTCAACTGACTTCCTCTTCCCTGCCCTTTATCACGCATGCCAGGCTAAGAGAGATGGACGGATGCTCCCTCGCCGATCTCAGTGGGCTCTCCGCCCACCCGCCCACAGGCCCAATTGGACACAAGCCTTTGGACTCTGAACTTAAGAGCCAGCGCTGCCCCACGTGGGCCCAAGACCCCTCTCAAAGCCTGCCGCTCTTGGAGAGGAAGGAAGCCCAGGTAGGCAAACTTGGGATGTGGCGGCTCAAAAGCTAAGATGGCGGCCAAGTCCCCTGTCAGGGCGGGTTATCCCTTGCTTCCAACATTCACCACTCAGCAACAATGGAGAATTTTTTTTTTGAAAGACTGTGATGCTGACTGCAGTGCCGTGTCACTTCTGGAAAGGTAGCTCTAGGAATTGCCAAAAGCTCTATGCTTCTACCATAGAGTTTCCAGCGATTCCTAGACTTACCTATGCCACTTCCATTTTTTTTTTTTACCAGAAGTGACATGACTCCACAGCTGGTGTCACTGCCACCCACCCCCACATATCCCAGCCTACAGACGCCACACACACCAGTTGTCAAACACTGCCTGGCAACTCTACTTGGTGGATGGCTATTTGTGATTGTATTTGAAGATTCCTGGTGCCCTAGGGTTTCTTCCTTTGTGTTGCAGACCTTGCTATACATCCAGCACCTTTTCTTTTCCTTGCTTTCCTGCAAATTGCTCTCCCCCGTGATATGGAACGAAAGAACTTGGGATTTGTTGAAAAGTATGTTGTGGTGACTGACACAGGACGTTTCTTCTCATCACAGGACTTGACAACTGCAATGGAGGTGGAAGCGCCCGGAGAAAAGAGCAGCAAGATGCCAACTCAGATGAGAAAAATCTGGAAACAAATCTGGGGGGCGCTGAGCTATTTCACAGGAGACATGCAAGCATTTGGAGACTGGTTGAAAGGTAAATGCACATGCAAGCCAACGGCCCCATTCAGAGCAAACACACAACCATGGTTCTTAGAATCACAGAGCTGGAAGGGACCTCCAGGGCCATCTAGTCCAACTCCCTGCACAATGCAGGAAACTCACAAGCACCTCCCCCTAATTTCACAGGATCCTCATTGCTGTCAGATGGCCATCTAGCCTGTTTAAAAACCTCCATGGAAGGAGAGCCCACCACCTCCCTAGAAAGCCTGTTCCACTGAGGAATCGCTCTAACGGTCAGGAAGTTCTTCCTAATGTTGAGTCGGAAACTCTTCTGATTTCATTTCAACCCATTGGTTCTGCTCCGACCTTCTGGGGCCACAGAAAACAGTTCCACACCCTCCTCTATAGGACAGCCCTTCAAGGACTTGAAGATGGTGATCATATCACCTCTCATTCAGCTCCTCTCCAGGCTAAATATGCCCAGCTCCTTCAACCTTTCTTTCTAGGACTTGGTCTCCAGATCCCTCACCATCTTCATCGCCCTCCTCTGGACCCGTTCCAGCTTGTCTATGTCCTTCTTAAAAAATGGTGCCCAAAACTGAACACAATGCTCCAGGTGAGGTCTTACCAGAGCAGGGTAAAGCGATACCATCACTTCACATGATCTGAACACTATAGATACAGCCCAAAATTGCATTTGCCTTTTTAGCCACCACATCACACTTTTTGAAACACGGCTAGATTCTTTTTTGAAACATGGTTAGATTGAACACACAACCATGGCTCTTTTTAACCACAGTTAACTTCAGAAACCAGGATTCAGTTCACAAGTGATCTCTCAGATCCATGACCCCCGACCTTCTTCAGCCTGCGGGCAGCTTTAGAATTCTGATGCACCCACAAAATGGCTGACATATTGTGGTGGGCACATCCACAAAATGGCCGCTACAAAAGGCTGCCCCAGATGGCAGCACATTCAACGATGGTGACATGCAGGGTTGTCAGCCTCGAGGTGGGTTTTTTTGATATCTCTCAGAATTACAACTGGTCTCCAGACTATAGAGATCAGTTCTCCTAGAGAAGATGGCAACTTTGGAGAGTTGACTCTACAGCATCATGCTCCCACTGGTCTCCCATATCTCCAAAAGCCTTTCCTAATTTTCTGAGTCACAGCTGGCAGTAGGCTTGCCAATCCGCAGGTCCCAGCGGGGGTTCTTCCGCTTTCCCAGGCTCCTTCCCACCCCGAGTCAACTGGCCGGCGCGGGGAAGCCCCGCCCCCACAGGACCATGTGCCTTTTCACCTTCGGAGGCTTCAGTCTGCGATTGGAAAGACTTCCTCTTGGGATGGGGTTTCTGTGTCACTTTGAAGAAGTTGGCAGCAACTCGTGAGTAGAGAGGCCAATCCCTCGCTTCAGAGTCGCCAGAAACATGGGGGGGAGGAGGAGGGAAGCTACTGAACACTTCATTATTCCCTATGTGGAGATTGATTCTCATAGGGTATAATGGAGAATTGATCTGGAGGTATCAGAGGCTCTGGGGGGCTGTTTTTTGAGGTAGAGGCACCAGATTTTCAGTATAGTATCTAATGCCTCTCCCCAAAATACCCCCCAAAAACAATTGGACCAGGGAGTCCAATTCTATGAGCCCCAAAAGAAGGTGCCCCTATCCTTCATTATTTCCTATGGAAGGAAGGCATTTAAAAAGGTGTGCTGTCCCTTTAAATGTGATGGCCAGAACTCCCTTTGGAGTTCAATTATGCTTGTCACACCCTTGTTCCTGGCTCCACCCCCAAAGTCCCCAGATATTTCTTGAATTGGACTTGGCAACCCTTGTTGGCAGCCTTAGCGACAGGCCTTCATTTAACCTTTCATTTACATTCCATATTCCCCAAGGGTGCCTCCATCTTTCTCTTCTCCCCTTCCTTCCCCTCCCCGGCTGACGTGTGGATCTCGCCAACCCCCCCCCCCCCAGCGTGAAGTTTAAATTATGCACAGAAGGGTGCGTTGCCATCCCAGCATACGCTGGCAGGCTGAGGGGCCCGCGCCATCTGCCGAACGAGAAGCAAGCCCCATAAATAAGCCCGTTTGTTTTCGGCGTGAACTCTGCCGGCAGTCGCTGCGCCGCTCAATCATCTTCCTAACTGCAAAACATTTTCACAAACAATAATGAATGAGTGTCATATTTTACAACCTCGTTGGCAAGGAAGAAGCCGGCCAGATGTTGCGGGAGAGGCAACCCCTGCTTAACATTGGAACAACGGGACGAATCAGATGCCCTGATGGGGTAGATTTTTATTTTTGTCGTTAGGTCACAACGGACTTATGGCAAGCCCATTGGCTTTTCAAGGCAAGGAACATGCAAAAGTGCCTTGCCACTGCCTGCCTCGGCATAGCAACCCTGGACTTCTTTGGTGGTCTCCCATCCAGGTGGCAACGAGGGCTGGCCCTTCTTAGCTGCCTAGATCTGATAAGATTGGGCTACCCTGGCCCATCTAGAAGAAGAAGACCGTAGATGATGAAGAAGAAGATACTGGATTGATATCCTGCCCTCCACTCCGAATCGCAGAGTGGCTCACAATCTTCCTCCCCCACAACAGACACCCTGTGAGGTGGGTGGGGCTGAGAGGGCTCTCACAGCAGCTGCCCTTTCAAGGACAACCTCTGCCAGAGCGACGGCTGACCTAGGCTTCCCAACCCTCCCACCCTGGCGGGGGACCCTAGGATTTCCAGCCTCTTCCCCCGCTCCCCAAAAAACAGAAGCGGGGGGAGGGGGGGAAACGGCGCCATGGAGCGCAGCGAGCCGCCCCATCTCCGCTCATCGTAGCTGCTCCTCCGAGATGGGCTCAGGCTGAGGAGGAGCAGCTAAGATGAAGCCGAGAAGAGGCGGCAGCAGCGCAGCGCCATCGCCCGCTCCGCCTCTGAGGTAAAATCAGAGAAGGGGAGGGTGGAGGCAGGCCAGGAGCATGGCGAGCCGCGAATCTGGGTCCTTCTAGGACCCGGACTTGCGGCTCGCCACGCTCCTGGCCTGCCTCCACCCTCCCCTTCTCTGATTTTACCTCAGAGGCGGAGCGGGCGATGGCGCTGCGCTGCTGCCGCCTCTTCTCGGCTTCATTTTAGCTGCTCCTCCGAGATGGGCTCAGGCTGAGCCCATCTCGGAGGACCAGCTACGGTGAGCGGAGAAGAGGTGGAGAAGAGGCGGCAGCAGCGCAGCGGCTGCCTACTCTGAGATGGGGCGGCTCGTCACGCTCCTTGGCGCCATTTCCCCCCCCTCCCCCTAGCTCCACCCCAGTGTCTCCTGGCTCCACCCCCAAAGTCTCCTGGCTCCACCCCCAAAGTCCCCAGATATTTCTGAAATTGGACTTGGCAACCCTAGGCTGACCCAAGGCCATTCCAGCAGCTGCAAGTGGAGGAGTGGGGAATCAAACCCGGTTCTCCCAGATAAGAGTCCGCGCACTTAACCACTACACCAAACTGGTTCAAACTGGATGTACCCCACCCTTCTCTCTGAATCTCAGGGTCTGAGAGCGGCTCACAATCTCCTGGTGGGAGCACATACAGCCGGGGCTGCGGGAACTGCACCGGCTGCCAATAGTATACCGGATTCATTACAAGGTGCTGGTTATTACCTTTAAAGCCCTCTATGGCTGAGGACCTGTCCACCTTAGGGACCGTCTCTCCCCACATGTTCCCCAGAGGGTACTTAGATCTGGTTCACAAAATCTATTAGTAATCCCTGGGCTGAAGGAGGCCAAACTGAAAGTCACCAGAGAAAGGGCCTTTTCAATCACCGCCCCCCACTGGTGGAACCAACTGCCAGAGGAAGTGCGGGCCTTGCGGGACCTTCCCCAGTTCCGCAGGCCTGCAAAACCACTCTCTTCCAGCTGGCTTTTAACTAATATGGAACTTACATCATAGAAGGAGTACCGTCGTCATTGAAAAATTGAAACTGAGAAATTTATATATATATATATATATATATATATATATATATATATATATATATATATATATATATATATATATATATATATATATATATATATATATATATATATATATATATATAACATCAAGACCTAGCACCTAATGAAAATGTGATTGTTTTAACTGTATAATGAATAATTTATGTAATGTATGACTTATAATATGTATTGTTTTGACTGTTTTTATGTTTTTATGCTTTGAGCCGCCCTGAGCCTGCTTCGGCGGGGAGGGCGGGATATAAATCAAACAAAATAAGTAAAATAAATAAATGTAGTCAATCATCCAAGAGCTTACAAGGCTCTTTTTTGTAAGCTCCTGGAGGATTGGCTACATCGGTGGGGGGGGGGGGTCTAATAGGCAAAGGAGCTCCTGCTAGAATTCCACCCCTGGGACCACCAAAGTTTTATCCTGAGTATAAGCTTTTGTGTGCATGCACACTTCTTCAGACACACTGAAATAGTCACCAATCATGAGGAAAGTATTTGTTATTTATTTATTATTTTAGATTTCTTTTCCACCCTTCCCATAGGTAATCTAACTTATTGGAGGTGAGTCTGGTGTAACCTAGTAGGAATATGTCAGGTCCAACCTATTAGGGGTGTGTCAGGCCCAACCTATTAGGAGTATATCAGGCCCAACCTATTAGGGGTGTGTCAGGCTCAACCTATTATGGGTGAGTTAGGCCCAACAAATTAGGGGTGTGTCAGATGTAACCTATTGGGGAATGTCCAGCCTAGCCTATTATGGGTGAATCAGGACCAATCTTTTAGGGGTGTATTACATCCAACCTATTAGAGGTATATCAGGCCCAACCTATTAGGGGTGTATTTGGCCCAACCTATCTGGGGTATGTCAGGTCTAACCCTTTAGGGGTATGTCAAGTCTAACCTATTAGGTAAGTCAAGTCCAACCTATTAGGGGTGTGTCAAGCCCAACCTATTAGGGATTTCAGGTCCAACCTATTAGGGGTATGTCAAATTTAACATATTAGGGGACTATTAGATCCCAACAATTAGAGGAATGTTAGGCCTAACCTATTAGGGTATGTACATGTTTGTGTTGTGAGAAGCACTCTTCGTCTGCACATCCGTAACGCAATGGGGCTATCTTTCAGATAAGTCTCTGGTGTTCCAGTTCATTGACTGGGTTCTGCGGGGCGTGTCTCAAGTGATGTTTGTCAGCAACCCTCTCAGTGGGCTGATCATGGTTGCTGGATTCCTGGTCCAGAGCTTCTGGCTGACCCTCACCGGGTGCTTAGGAGCCATCGTCTCAACCTTAACAGCTCTTCTTCTGAGCCAGGACAGGTAAGCGGTCCCTTCGTTGTCCAGTCATTTCTCTAAACAGCCCATTGGTGCGAGAGTACCAATGGGCTAAGGTTGCCAAGACCAATTCAAGAAATCTCTGGGGACTTTGGTGGTGGAGCCAGAAGTCTTTGGGGGTGGAGCCAGAAGAAAGGCTGTAACAAGCATGACTGAACTCCAAAGGGAGTTCTGGCCATCACATTTCAAGGGACTTCACACAATGCCTTCCCTCCATTGGAAATAATGAAGGATAGGGGGCTCTTTGGGGGCTCATAGAATTGTGGGCTCATAGAATTGGACCCCCTGGTCCAATCTTCTTTGGGGGCTCATAGAATTGGACCCCCTGGTCCAATCTTTTTGAAATTTGGAAAGTGTTTTGAGGAGAGGCACTGGATGCTATGCTGAAAATTTAGTGCCACTTCCTCAAAAAAAACACGCCCCCTAGAGCCCCAGATACCCACAGATCAATTCTCCAGTATACCCCACGGAAATCAGTCTCCACAGGGAATAATGGCGTTCCCAGCAGATATTTCCCTCCCCACCCCTTGCTTTCTGATGACCCTGAAGTGGTGAGAGGGCCTCCAAACCGGGGGATCCCCTGCCCCCACCTGGGGATTGGCAGCCCTACAATGGGCTCATGGCCTACCGATCATACCCATGTGTTCCAGATTTTCGTATTCCATAGCAAAGCAGAGCAGTACAACTCTGGCAGCAGATTTCAGGCAGTGCGGTGTAGTGGTTAAGAGTGTCAGGCTAGAATCTGGGAGACCCACATTAGAATTTCCACTCATGGAAGGTCATTGGATGACCTTGAACCGATTGCGCGCACACACACACACACACACACACACCCTGTCTCACCTGCTCCTGAATCGATGTGAGGATAAAACAGAGAAAAAGAGAATACTGAAATTTGCTTTGGGTTCTCATTCGGAAGAATGGCAGGGTATAACTTTGCTGAAGGGGTTAAGGGCGGTGGACTCTAATCTGGAGAACTGGGTGTGATTCCCCACTCGTCCCTCCACATACAGCCAACTAGGTGGCCTTGGGTCAGTCCCTGTTCTCTCAGGGCTGTCCTCTCAACAGCAGTTCTGTCAGAGCTCTCTCAGCCCCACCTGCCTCACAGGGTGTCTGTTGTGGGGAGGGGAAGGAGATTGTAAACTGCTCTGAGACTCCTTCAGGAAATGAAGGAGGGATATAAAACCATCTCTTCTTCTTCTCCTTCACCATCATCAAATCAATTTTGGGTGGGAGAGGGAATGCTCACACATCTGAGCATTCCGATTCAAAGCTCACAAATATTTGTTTGTTTAGATTTGCCTCACATATCCCACTTTTCTGCCCCACAAAGATCCAAAGTGGCTCATCGTCATCCCAATCGTCATGATTTATTTATTTGACAGAGACAGAATTTAAAGCAGGGGTGTCAAAGGTGCAGCCCGGAGGCCAAATCAGGCCCCCAGAGGGCTCCTATCAGGCCCCCGAGCAACTGACTGTCGTCTGCTTCCTTTTCCCTCTCTCTTGCTTCCTTCTGCATCACAGTTTGCTTTGCGAGGCTGACTCAATCGCACAGGAGTTACAGAGCAAAACCTTTATTTTCTCTATTGGCTGAAGCTCCTCCCTTGGGGAGGAAGGGTGATAGGCGGAGCTTGCTTTGCCAGGCTCTCTCAATCGTACAGCAGACCTTCTATTGGCTGAGGCTCCTCCCCCTCCTGGTCCCCTGGGGAAGAAAGGAAAGAGGCAGAGCTTCCTTTGCCCCAGTTCCCTGGATCCCATGGGAGAAGCACAAAGAAAGCACCTTTAAGACCAACAAGTACTAATGTTTTAAGCATGTTTTAAGGTGTTTTTAAAAAATCTTTAATTGTATTTGTCTGTGTCCTTTATAAAGTTTGTCTCTCTGCTAAAGGTAAAAGTAGTCCCCCGCGCAAGCACCGGTCATTTTCGATTCTGGGGTGGCATCGCATCACGACGTGTTCACGGCAGATTTTTTTACGGCGTGGTTTGCCATTGCCTTCCTCAATCATCTACTCTTCCCCCTCAGCAAGCTGGGTACTCATTTTACCAACCTTGGAAGGATGGAAGGCTGAGTCAACCTGGAGCCGGCTACCTGCACCCAGCTTCCGCCGGGATCAAACTCAGGTTGTGAGCAGAGAGTTCGGACTGCAGTATTGCAGCTTTACCGCTCTGCGCCACGGGGCTCTTTGTATCTCTGCTACCTAATCTTAAAAAGGTACACACACGGCCCCGCCCCACAAGGTCTCATTTGTGTCAGATCTGGCCCTCATAACAAATGGGTTCGACACCCCTGATTTAAAGAAGTATGGAAATATTTATGCCCCACATTTTTCTCTAAGCTCAAGGAAGTCCATCCCTACAACAACCCTGTGAGGTAGGTTAGGCTGACAGGGGGTGACAGGACAAAGGCCGCCCAGCCAGCTTCCACGGCAGAGTGAGGATTCGAATCTGAATCTCTCAGATCCTAACCAAACCACTACACCTCACTATTTGCTTATTACGATATACAGGCTACCTTGCCCTACATAGAGGGCCCAGGGTTTATAACAGTGCACTTATCACACACCCACAAGTGGCAATTAAAGCCGTCAAATCATAAGTCATTGCCCTGGACTGAGCTATCACCCATCACAGACCGAAGGGTCATGGGACACGGATGATGTTTGCACAGGGGTTTATGCAAGGTGAGGCATCCCATGATGCCGATGGGCAGAGAGGTGACACCAAGTCCCCAGGTTCAGCCTTTGGGTCGAGAAGAGTTATTTCAGTAAGATTCGTTTTTTGTCTACTCTGTTACCTGGGGCTAATGCTTCCTCAGGGGCATTCCGCCCCCCCCCCTCGATTCTTTCTCTTTCCTGGGTTACTCACAGGCCTCATTTTGGGTAGGCATTCACAGAAGTGGAGCTCCGGAACCTCTAAACTGTATTGTGCTCTTGCTTTATTACCCCGCCCCCAATACTTGCTTCTGCGCTCCATTGTTCAAACCCCCTGTGAGAATTTTGCTGAACTCTAAGATTTGACAGAGAACCCCGTGGCACAGAGGGGTAAAGCTGCAGTACTGCAGTCCTAAACTCGGCTCATGACCTGAGTTCTTGGAACGCAGCGACCTAGCAACTGTGATCCACGCAACGGTCACCTCGAGACTAGACTACTGCAATGCCCTCTACATGGGGCTGCCCTTATGCCGAACACAGAAACTTCAGGTAGTGCAGAACGCGGCGGCCAGGCTGCTGCTGGGACTACCTCGGTGGGAACACGTGCAGCCTGGGCTGCGGGACCTGCACTGGCTGCCGGTTGTGTACCGTGTTCACTATAAGGCGCTGGTTATTACCTTTAAAGCCCTATATGGCCGAGGACCTGCCTGCCTTAGGGACCGCCTCTCCCCATATGTTCCCCAGAGAGCACTGAGATCTAGCTCCCAAAACCTCTTAAAAATCCCTGGGCCAAGAGAGGCTAGACTGAAGACAACCAGGGAGCAAGCCTTTTCAGCAATGGCCCCTCGATGGTGGAATCAACTTCCAGAGATGGTGCGAGCCCTGCGGGACCTGAACCAGTTCCGCAGGGCTTGCAAAACCTCTCTGTTTCAGCTTGCCTTTGGGACAGAACCTGGTTAAACGGATCTGTAGCCATCCAGCCATCTTGTGCATGATTGTGATCTATAGCACTTTATAGCACCGTTTTATCCATCTAATTAACTATGTAATTGAATTGTAACTGAATTGTATTTTAAAATTGTTTGCTTTATATTGTATTTTACTTATATCACGGTGTTCCGTGTCTGTGAGCCGCCCTGAGCCCGCCATCGGCGGGGGAGGGCGGGATATAAAAAATAAACTTATCTTATCTTATCTAGCTGGCTCCAGGTTGACTCAGCCTTCCATCCTTCTGAGGTTGGTAAAATGAGTACCCAGCTTGCTGGGGGGAGAGGGTAGGTGACCGGGGAAGGCAATGGCAAACCACCCTGTAAAAAAAAGTCTGCTGTGAAAACGTCGTGAAAAGCAACATCACCCGAGTCAGAAACAACTGGTGCTTGCACAGGGGACTACCTTTACCTTTTTACCTTTAAGATTGGACACACTTCCCAATATTTCCCACACACGCACACACACACACACACACAAAGGGGAAAGGACCAGAACATATAAAGCAGACAGATGGAAATCTTCCTCATGCCACTGTGACCACAGGAGAAAGTAATTTTAAAAGTATGATGGGAGACAGTGTTCCCTCTAAGCTGATTTAGCGTGAGCTAGCTCCAGGCCTCAGATTCAGCGGGAGCTCACAGGAGCGCAGCTCCTGAACCTTTCTGAGAGTTCCCCCTCCTCCTTCTGAGAGTTCCACCTCCTTGTCCATTGAATAGTAGGTGCAGCTGCATAACAATCCTTGGATGAGCTCCACCACCTATTTTTTCTACAAAATGATCGCTGGTTAGCTCACAGGTTTTTAGCCTCCACCAGCTCACACATTTTTGTCTTAGCTCAGGAAGAATGACCCCCAGAGCACACTGATTGATGTAGGAGCTCACAACTTTAATGCCAGCAGCTCACAAAGTAGAATTTTTGCTCACGCGACTCTGCAGCTTAGAGGGAACATTGGGGTGTCTGTTGTGGGGAGAGGAAGGGAAAGGCACTTGTAAGCTGCTCTGAGACTCTTTGGGTGAAAAGAGGGATATAAAAACCAACTCTTCTTCTTCTCCCCACAGATCAGCCATAGCGGCCGGACTCTACGGCTACAATGGGGTCCTTGTGGGAATGCTCATGGCCGTCTTCTCAGACAAAGGCGATTATTATTGGTGGCTTTTGCTTCCGGTGGTTCTCATGTCCATGACATGGTAAGTGCAGGGAGGGGGCTGAGTCTCAAGCCTCTCTATTCCCTTCTCATACTTGGATCTTAAACTGCTGGAATATTTATTAGACTTCCCCAGGGACGTCTGGAGAGGGTTGCCAAGTTTGCCGGTTTGGGGGGCCCCAACCCGCCGGCATGGAGCAGACCTCTGGGGGGGATCCCTGCTCCCAAAGAGCCCCATCATCGCTCAATGTGCCATGCATGATGATATCACCTGGAAGTGACATCATTGCACTGGGCACGTTGCAATGGGGATGGTCTAGGACAGGTGTCAAACATGCAGCCCGGGGGCCAAATCAGACCCCCCAGAGGGCTCCTATCGGGCCCCCAAGCAACTGGCTCTTGCCTGCTTCCTTCTCCCTCTCTCGTTTCCTTCTGCATCTCAGCTTGCTTTGCAAGGCTTGCTCAATCGCACAGGAGTGATACAGCAAAACCTCATTTTTTTTCCTTTGAGGCTCCTCCCCCACCTAGTCCCCTGGGGAGGGAGGGAAAGAGCCAGAGCTCCCTTTGCCCAGTTCCCTGGATCCCATGCAAGAAATAAAAAGAATGCACCTTTAAAACCAACAAGCTCCCGCCAGCCAGCTAACCAGAGGCAGCAAGAAACCTCAGAAACTGGGGAGACTCCTGCCAGGACCTGGGGATGGGCAACCAGTTGAAAGCCAGTTTGGTGTAGTGGTTAAGTGTGTGGACTCTTATCTGAGAGAACCGGGTTTGATTCCCCACTCCTCCACTTGCAGCTACCGGAACAGCCTGACGTAGTCAATCCTCCAAGAGCTTAGAGGGCTCTTCATACAGGACCTACTGTAAGCTCCACGAGGATTGGCTACATCAGGGGGGTGTGGCCTAATAGGCAAAGGAGTTTCTGCTACACATAAAAGTCCTGAAATTCATCAGCAAAGGGATTTCTGAGAGATTACATCCCCCGGTGCACTGATTTAATCAGCAAAGGGATTTCTGAGAGACTACATCTCCCCGTGCACTGATTTGGATCTTCCAAGCTTGTGTGATTCTGTCAGATCTCAGAAGCTAAGCAGGGTCTGCTCTGGTTAGTGTTTGGATGGGAGACCACCAAGGAAGTTGAGGGTTACTACTCACAGGAAGGCTACAACAAGCTACCCCTATTGCCTGTTCATCTATGTCCTTGAAAACCCTAAGGGCTTGGTTAGATGTGATTAGACAGCACTTTTTACACACGCAAGCAGAATTGTTGGGGCTGGCTGGAAGCTATACAAGCCATAAAAGCGGGAAGCCATAAAAGCAAGAGGCAATAGAACAATTAAACTCCATAACAGTTCCCTCGAAGTATCCATACCCTGTCTACCCTGACCTGGGTTTGTTGGCTGTGATTTGACTGGACATTCCATGCCACTCCCATCCCCCACAGTCCCTGAGACTAGCCCTTGACATACAACCCCACCCCCCAAAACAACCACTGAATGCATGGAGAGCGGAGAGTTGCCAGCCTCTAGGTGAGGCCAGGAGATCTCCTGTTTTTACAACTGAACTCCAGCTGGCAGAGATCAGCTCCCCTGGAGAAAATAATAAAGTCAAAAAACACCGGAATAATAATAACACTTTTACACAATATAGTGTATATGCAAGCTACATTTATCAAAATACACGCATAGCGATAGTCATCATAAGTAACTTATAAACCACTCCTGATACAAAATTCACAAACGCTCATAATACAAACGCAGCTGGAAAAAGAGTTCTGTTCACTCCCCCACACTGCCTTTTGTATGAAGATAATAAGGTACAGTTCCTCAGAGGTAATTGCCTTCCTGCTGTTCTCCCTTATGTTCAGCAACTTGGGTGGAGTCCTCAAATCTCCAGCACAGCTTATCTCCGAGAGAGTAAGGGACCACAGCCCGGAATTCCTCACGGTTTCAGACCTTCTTCAGCCTTTTTCTCTCAGTGTTTTATTCTGGAGCCTCAGTAGAACATTCAACAACTTGGAGAGCTGGAAACAAAAAGAGCAATTAACATGCGTTGATCCAAGTTGTTAAATGTTGTACTGAGGTTCCAGGATAAAATTCTGGACTAGATGGATCACTCGTCTGATCCAGCAGGGCTCTTCTTATGTTCCTATGAAGGCCTCAGCCTCTGTGCCCTGTTGCTGGCCCTCCAGAGGAATTGGTTGGTCACTGTGTGAGACAGAATGCTGGACTAGATGAACCACTGGTCTGATCCAGCAGGGCTCTTCTTATGTTCTTATGAAGGCCTCAGCCTCTATGCCCTGTTGATGTCCCTCCAGAGGAACTGGTAGGCCACTGTGTGAGACAGGATGCTGGACTAGATGGACCACTGGTCTGATCAAGCAGGGCTCTTCTTATATTCTTAGGAAGGCCTTGGCCTCTATGTCCTGTTGCAGGGTATCCAGAGGAATTTGTTGGCCACTGTGTGAGACAGGATGCTGGACTGGATAGACCCCTGGTCTGATCCAGCAGGGCTCTTCTTAAGTTCTTACGAAGGCCTCGGCCTCCATGCCCTGTTGTTGGCTGTCCAGAGGAGCTGGTTGACCAGCGTGTGAGACAGGATGCTGGATTAGATGGACCACTGGTCTGATCCAGCAGGGCTCTTCTTATGTTCTTTGAAGGCCTCAACCTCTACGCCCTGTTGCTGGGCCTCCAGAGGAACTGGTTGGCCACTGTGTAAGACAGGATGCTGGACCAGATGGACCACTGGCCTGATGAAGCTGGGTTCTTCTGATGTTCTTATGTGGCCTCTCCAGTATCATTCCTAAATCAAGCCTGAGACCTTAAACTGGAGATGTCTGAGGACTGAACCTGAGACCCTCTTCATGCAAAGTAGGTCAAGTCCCAAGGCGTAGACTCTCATGAACATGAAATAGCCTCTACTAAGTCTGATCGTTGGCCCAGCAAGGTTAATTTGCAAATTCAGAGTGGCAGACAGCTGCTCACACAAACATCCTTCTACCTTTGATTTAAATTGAGAGCTTTATATCCCGCCCTCCACTCCGAAGAGTCTCAGAGTGGCTCACAATCTCCTTTCTTTTCCTTCCCCACAACAGACACCCTGTGAGGTGGGTGGGGCTGGAGAGGGCTCTCACAGCAGCTGCCCTTTCAAGGACAACCTCTGCCAGAGCTATGGCTGACCCAAGGCCATTCCAGCAGGTGCAAGTGGAGGAGTGGGGAATCAAACCCGGTTCTCCCAGATAAGAGTCCACACACTTAACCACTACACCAAACTGGCTCTTGTTGGCTTTATTCTGCAAACCTCTTCCTCACCTATGCATTTTAAAGCCGATCTTCTCCCCCTCCCTCCCTCAGCCATCTGTTAGCAAATGTATAAAAGTTCATGTTTAACTGAAATAAATACACAGTTCTCTTTGACAACTGGGAGATGCGACTATAACCTTTCCTCCTCCACCATCAACAATTCCATGCGCTGAATGTCTCCTCTAAGCAGAGTAATACACCTGTTCCCCTTTTTGCACTACTGACATTGTGCCCACTGGCACCATGGCACCCACCAGGGGTAGAATTCTAGCAGGAGCTCCTTTGCATATTAGGCCACACCCCTTTGATGTAGCCAATCCTCCAAGAGCTTACAAGACTCTTTTTTGTAAGCTCTCGGAGGATTGGCTATAGCAGGGGTGTGTGGCTTAATATGCAAATGAGATCCTGCTAGAATTCCTCCCCTACTCCCACCAACATCATTCCTGGAGCCTTCCAAATAGTCTTAGAAAGTTCCAGGTGAGGCTTTTTGAGGGTTTTTTTTTAAAATGTTTATGGTGTAATGCAGACAGTGGCTGTAGCTAAAGTCCTTTACCTGAGCAAACAGAAGAATGATCTTCTAAAACACACAGTGGCACTTCCTTCTGAATAAACACGATTGGGCTGCACAGCTAAAATGCTGAAGGCATGCCACAGGGGCTTCTGTTGTAGTTGTTGGCCTGAGCTGGATGGCCCAGGTCGTCTCGTCAGAACTCGGAAGCGAAGGAGGGTCGGCCCTGGTTAGGATCTGGATGGGAGACCAACAAGGAAGCCTGGGGTCACTGTGCAGAGGAAGGGAATGGCAAACAACCTCACCGTTGCCAGCCCACCAGGTGGGGGAAACCAGAAAGGTAAACCATGATAATCAATACAGATCAATACAAATTTCAGATAGATAGATCTATATCTATACACACACACATATACATATATACATACACATATATAGACAGCTCTGGCAGAGGTTGTCCTTGAAAAGGCAGCTGCTGTGAGAGCCCTCTCAGTCCCACCTACCTCACAGGGTGTCTGTTGTGGGGGGAGACGATATGGGAGATTGTAAGCTGCTCGGAGTCTCTGTCCTTGAAAGGGCAGCTGCTGGGAGAGTTCTCTCAGTCCCACCTACCTCACAGGGTGTCTGTTGTGGGGGAAGACAATATAGGAGATTGTAAGCCGCTCGGAGTCTCTGATTCAGAGAAAAGGGCAGGGTATGAAAAAAGAAACTTGCCTGGTACAGCTGCTGCTGGCGTTGTCTTCAAGTTTGCCTCTCTCTGCCTCTCCCCAACAGCTTTGTCAAAGGGGCTTTTGAGAAGGTGGCTGCTGCAGGGGGTCAGGGTTAGGGTTGCTAAGTTCCCTGCGGCCTCCTATTGTACCTATTGTACCATAGACTTGTCCCTCCCAAATGGCTAGAGTGTCCGGGGAAACCATAGAGTTTTCCTGGAAACTCCTAGAGCAGCTGGCGCACAATGTCACCAGTGCAATGATGTCACTTGTGGGTGACATCATCACGCCAGCAACGTTGGGGGGCAGGTTTCCCCCCACCGGCCCAAGGTGAGTCGGCGGGTAGGGAACCTCCAGGGTGGGAGAACCTCTGCCTGGCTCGTGGGCGTGGCAGCCCTAGGTGGGGTGGGTGTCCCAACTCTGAAATAATTTGAGGGGGCTCCTGAGATTTTGACTGCCTAGAGGCCTCCACAGGGTTTAATCTGGCCATTGCCTCCAAATGGCACTTGGAAGTCTCCTGGAATTATAACCGATCTCCAGACTACAGAGATTGGTTTCCTTGGAGAAAATGGCTGCTTTGGAGGGTGGACCCTGTGGCATTATATTCCAATAAGGTCCCACTCATGGGGGTTTTTTGTAGCAGGAACTCCTTTGCTTATTAGGCCACACCCCTCTGATGTAGCCAATCCTCCAAGATCTTACAGAGCTCTTCATACAGGGCCTACTGTAAGCTCTAGGGGGATTGGCTACATCAGGGGGGTGCGGCCTAATATGCAAATGAGTTCCTGCTACAAAAAAAGCCTTGGCCCCACTGCTTCCCCCACCCTGCCCTCCGCAAGCCGCCACCCCCCCCCCCCCCCCAAAAAAAATCCCCTTGTATTTCCCAACCCAGAGCTGGCAACCCTAATGGCAGATATAGCCAATGTTTCCATGCTGATTACCAGGGCTTTTCTTTTAGCAGGAACGCACCGGAACGCAGTTCCGGCTGGCTTGGTGTCAGAGGGTGTGGCCTAATATGCAAATGAGTCCCTGCTGGGCTTTTTCTACCAAAGAAAAGCCCCACTGATGACATAATGACATCTTGCTGCTTTCTTTTGACATCGTCGGCTCTTGTCTTGCAGCCCTCTTTTCACCAGTGCGTTGGGCGCCGTCTTTAGCAAGTGGGACCTGCCGGTTTTCACTCTCCCCTTCAACCTGCCGCTGACTCTCTTCGTCGCAGCTACTGGCCACTACAACCTGTTCTTCCCGACGACTCCCATTCAACCCATAACTTCGGTGCCCAGCATCAATTGGTCAGAGATCCAAGTGCCTTTGGTAAGACAACAGAGAGCCCCCACGTCTCTCAACGGTGGGTCTTTGCACTAATGGCAGAGGTAGGGTTGCCAAGTCCAATTCAAGAAATATCTGGAGACTCTGGGGGTGGAGCCAGGAGACTTTGGGGGCGGAGCCAGGAGCAAGGGCGTGACAAGCATAATTGCACACCAAAGGGAGTTCTGGCTGCCACATTTAAAAGGATCCACACCTTCCTTCCATTAGAAATAATGAAGGATAGGGGCACCTTCTTTTGGGGCTCATAGAATTGGACCTCCTGGGCCAATCTTTTTGAAACTTGGGGAACATTTTGAGCAGAGGCACTGGATGCTATGCTGAAAATTTGGTGCCTCTAACACAAAAAACCATCCCTTCCAGGGCCCCGGATACCTGCAGATCAATTCTCCATTATACCCTATGGGAATCTGTCTCCATAGGGAACAATGGGGTGCCCAGCAGACATTTCCCTCCTCGCCCTGCTTTCTGATGACCCTGAAGTGGGGGGAGAGCCTCCAAACCGGGGGATCCCCTGCCCCCACCTGGGGATTGGCAACGCTAGGCAGAGCCCCTTTCAGTGATTGATTTCTAGTGTTGCCAAGGCGGGGCTATCGAATTCCTGGAGATTTGGGGGTGAAGCCTGGGGAGAGCAAGATGTGGGGTGGGGAGGAACCTCAACGGTGCATAATCCCACAGAGCTCGTCCTCCAAAACCAGCCGTATTCTCCAGGCAGGATTGCCAAGTTCCCAGGCTGGGCGGGGTTTCTCCCACCCCGGAGGTTCCCAACCCGCCAGCCCGCATTGGGCAGCGAGGGGGATCCTCCCCAGACGTCGCTGGTGCGATGATGTCACTCGCAAGTGATGTCACGTCGCGCGCCGGTTGCTCTATGCGCTTCCAGGAGAACTCTATGGTTTTCCCAGACTCTCTAGCAATTTGGAAGGGAAAACTCTACGGTACCTATTGTACCATAGAGTTTTCCCTCCCAAATTGCTAGCCGGAGGCTGCGGGGGACTTGGCAACCCTATCTCCAGGGGAACTGCTCTCCTCTGTCGATCAGTTGTCATCCCAGGAGATCTCCAGGTCCCACCTGGAGACTGGCAACCCCGCTTCCAATGCAGTCCTCTTTCAAATAAGGAACAAACTCAACATCACACCAACCAGGCTTCTATTTGCAGCTTGGAAAACACAGCCCTACGCTAACAAAACGATTACAATTATAACACCGGTCATACTAAACTCACCGCCGCCTCTTTACAAACCGTTAGCATTTCACTTACATGCAGTTCAGTTACTTTCTACAATGGGTAGGGAAGCTTTTTTCTGCCAAGGGCGATATGGATATTTATAATATCATTCGCGGGCCATAAAGAATTATCAACTTAAAAAACAGTGCTCCGCTGAGGGAGAATGATTCAGGCCAGCAAAATTAATCCAAATAATTGTTTTTCTATTTGAAGTCATGTGGGGAGAGCCTAATCTCACACACACACACACACACACACGCTCACGGCCTGCTGCCCTAGGCAAATTCAAAGGTCCAGGGCTTTGTTGTAGAAAAAGCTCAGCAGGAACTCAGTAGCATATTAGACCACATCCACTAATATTAGCATATTTGATCATACACTCATTAGCATATTAGGCCACACCCTCTGGGATAATCAAGTGCAAACGGAACTGTGACAGTAACTTTTCCAGGCCCTGCAGCAATTCTGGCCGGCCGGCCAGGCCCCAGGGAGGCTGCCGCACTGTGTGGCTGGGCCCCACGATCCTCACTGGCGAGAGAGGCCCTAGGGAGGCTGCCACATGGCAATCGATGTATCTGTCCAGCAATCCCCGAGGGCCACACCAAGTGACCTCGAGGGCCGTATATGGCCCTCGGGATGGAGGTTCCCCATCCCTGTTCTACAAGGCGATACAGGGCCAGAATTGTTTCCATCTCGGCAGGCAACAGAACCTCCCTGGGCTCCTAAACCCAATTCACAGACACCACCCTTGCTGGGCCAAACAATTTGGTTTCTGGAGGTTACGCTGGCAATGAAGCAATCTGCCCATGATATTGAGTTGCCAATCTCCAGTGTTGCTTGGGGATCTCCAGAAGTACCACGGTTCTCTAGGTACAGAGATCATTTCTCCTAGAGCAGGGGTGGCCAAACTTGCCTAATGTAAGAGCCACACAGGATAAACATCAGATGTTTGAGAGCCGCAAGGCATGAATTTCAGCTGTTTGCAGTGGTCATTTTGTAGAAGAATAGGTGGTGGAGCTCATTAGCATAGCTCATTAGCATATGCCCCCCCCAGCCAAAAGCAACCCAATGCAAGAAAGGAGAGTCCCGGACGAGCGAGGCCTGCTTGGGCTGGCTAGAGATCCAGGGGTTCTCCTGGGCCACCCACCCCATTCAAAAAGCCAGCAAGCCACCCGCTGCCCAAAATCACATAAGAAGTGGAGAAAGGGTGGTGTGGGCTTCTCCAGGGGTTAATGAGGGCTGCTGGGGGTGTGGCAAAGCCCCTGGTGGCTGGCTGGCTGCCCGCTCTCCTAATCCTGGGATTGTTATGCAGCTGCACCTACTACTCAATGGACAAGATAGATGGGAAGGAAAAGGGGGAACTCTCAGAACAGTTCAGAAGCTGTGCTCCTGTGAGCTCCTGCTGAATCTGAGGCCTGGATATATGTAGGAAAGGTAGGAAAGAGGCTTCTCCTTAAGATATGTGGGGGGGGGGGACGTTAGAGGGGAGGCCGAGCTTATCTTGCTGGTTTGTCCATTTTTCAAACGTTCATTTTTGTTTACAACCAAGTTGTACTAAGGGTGGGGGGATTAGATGCCCTTTCGCACCTCTGCTGGGAAAGGATTTTCTTGGTCTCTCCCTTAGCAACATTCCCCTAAGCGCTCACCCAATTGGCAGCGAAGAGTTATTTAGGATATGCCGGTATGCATCCTTGGTAGTTAAATTCTTGTTAAAAAAGGTTAAAAAGTGTTGACACGAAAGACAACAGCGGCCACCGAACTCTGTGGAAAATTACAGGTTAAGTCTCCAGCCCTAAGAACATTTTGGAATCTGTGCTGGGCATCTTCAACTCAGGGAAGTATTTACACCAGATTCCGAGCACAGAAGAATAGATGCTTTCGAGATGTGGTGCTGGAGAAGAATCTTGAGAGTCCCTTGGACTGCAAGAAGATCCAATCCGTCAGTCCTAAGGGAAATCAACCCAGACTGTTCCCTAGAAGGTCAGATGCTGAAACTCAAATCCTTTGGCCACCAAATGAGAAGGGAGCACTCCCTGGAGAAGAATTTTGAGAGTCCCTTGGACTGCAAGAAGATCCAGTCAGTCAGTCCTAAGGGAAATCAACCCAGACTGTTCCCTGGAAGGTCAGATGCTGAAGCTCAAATCCTTTGGCCACCAAATGAGAAGGGAGCACTCACTGGAGAAGAATCTTGAGAGTCCCTTGGACTGCAAGAAGATCCAATCAGTCAGTCCTAAGGGAAATCAACCCTGACTGTTCCCTGGAAGGTCAGATGCTGAAGCTGAAGCTCAAATATTTTGGCCACCCAATGAGAAGGGAGCACTCACTGGAGAAGACCCTGATGCTGGGAAAGACAGAAGGCAAAAGAAGAAGGGGACGGCAAAAGAGGAGATGGCTGGACAGCATTACTGATGTAACAAATACGAATTGGAGCAGACTTCAGAGGATGGTGGAAGACAGGAGGGCCTGGCGTGACTTTGTCCATGGGGTTGCAAAGAGTTTGACCGTGTGACTGAACAACAAAAAAAGCACTCTCTGAAATATCTTGTTTTCGCCTTATCTCTGCAAGAGCCCCCAAACAGGCATCGTTTCAGTTTTTCCCCAAACAACCTGGCTGAGCGGTATGCAGTTTTCCTGCCGCCAATCCAAGACAAATTCTTGCGTCAAGCATTTGATTCAATGTTAAAAGGAGCCCTTTGTTTTGGTGGCCAGCTATTCCTGTTTCGCATTCATAGCATTCGTCGCATGGGGCGACCCCGGTTGCTCGTTTTCAAAGAAGGGAAGGGCACATACCGGCTCGGGTTCGAAAAGGGGTCTGCCTCACAATGGCTCGGTTCATACCATCCTGGACCGGAGACAAACTTCATAGTGGAAGGAGGAAGAGCTCAAGTGCCTCATGGATAACATCACATCCAGGTCTCGGATTCAGCAGGAGCTCACAGGAGCGCAGCTCCTGAACCTTTCTGATGGTTCCCCCTCTTCCTCGCCACTTACTTTGTCCATTGAACAGTAGGTGCAGCTGCATAACAATCCCTGGATTAGGAGAGCGGGCAGCCAGCCAGCCACCAGGGACTTTGCATGCCCCCAGCAACCCTCATTAACCCCTTGACATATGAACATATGAAGCTGCCTTATACTGAATCAGACCTTTGGTCCATCAAAGTCAGTATTGTCTTCTCAGATTGGCAGCGGCTCTCCAGGGTCTCAAGCTGAGGTTTTTCACACCTATTTGCCTGGACCCTTTTTTGGAGATGCCAGGGATTGAACCTGGGACCTTCTGCTTCCCAAGCGGATGCTCTACCACTGAGCCACCATCCCTCCCCAACATATGAAGCTGCCTTATACTGAATCAGACCCTTGGAGAAGCCCACATCACCTTTTCTCCACTTCTTTTGGGCAGAAGGTGGCTCGCTGGCCTTTTGACTGTGGGGGCCGGCCCAGGAGAGCCCCAGGAGAGCAAGGTCTGTTTGGGCTGGCTGGATCTCTAGCCAGCTCAAGAAGGCCTCACTCACCCGGGGCTCTCCTTTCTTGCATCAGGTTGCTTTTGGCTGGGGGGGGGGCGGCGTATGTTAATGAGTTATGCTAATGAGCTCCGCCACCTATTTTTATACAAAGCGACCTGCGATCACATCTGAGAAGGGGGCCGTCTTATCTCACGAGTTATTCAACAGTCCACCGGATGTGTGTGTAAAGTGCTTGCAAGTCGCAGCCAATTTGTGAGAACCCCAGAGGGTTTTCAAAGCGTGAGGGGAACAGAGGTGGTTTGCCATTGCTTGCCTCTGCATAGCAGCTCCAGATTTCCTTGGTGGTCTCCCATCTAGGTCTCGTTTTGAGCAGGAGCTCACAGGAGCAGAGCTCTGGAACGTCTACATTTCCTTGTGCTCTTTCTTTCTCCCTCCCCGCTAAAAGAAAATACTTGCTTCCATTGATCCCAGTTTGGTGTAGAGCCAGTTTGGTGTAGTGGTTTAAGTGTGCGGACTCTTATCTGGGAGAACCGAGTTTGATTCCCCACTCCTCCACTTGCACCTGCTGGAATGGCCTTGGGTCAGCCATAGCTCTGGCAGAGGTTGTCCTTGAAAGGGCAGCTGCCGGGAGAGCCCTCTCCAGCCCCACCCACCTCACAGGGTGTCTGTTGTGGGGGAGGAAGGGAAAGGAGATTGTGAGCCGCTCTGAGACTCTTCGGAGTGGAGGGCGGGATATAAATCCAATATCTTCATCTACCTCACAGGGTGTCTGTTGTGGGGGAGGAAGGGAAAGAAGATTGTGAGCCGCTCTGAGACTCTTCGGAGTGGAGGGCGGGATATAAATCCAATATCTTCATCTACCTCACAGGGTGTCTGTTGTGGGGGAGGAAGGGAAAGGAGATTGTGAGCTGCTCTGAGACTCTTCGGAGTGGAGGGCAGGATATAAATCCAATATCTTCATCTACCTCACAGGGTGTCTGTTGTGGGGGAGGAAGGTAAAGGAGATTGTGAGCCACTCTGAGACTCTTCGGAGTGGAGGGCGGGATATAAATCCAATATCTTCATCTACCTCACAGGGTGTCTGTTGTGGGGGAGGAAGGTAAAGGAGATTGTGAGCCGCTCTGAGACTCTTCGGAGTGGAGGGCGGGATATAAATCCAATATCTTCATCTACCTCACAGGGTGTCTGTTGTGGGGGAGGAAGGTAAAGGAGATTGTGAGCCACTCTGAGACTCTTCGGAGTGGAGGGCGGGATATAAATCCAATATCTTCATCTACCTCACAGGGTGTCTGTTGTGGGGGAGGAAGGGAAAGGAGATTGTGAGCCGCTCTGAGACTCTTCGGAGTGGAGGGCGGGATATAAATCCAATATCTTCATCTACCTCACAGGGTGTCTGTTGTGGGGGAGGAAGGTAAAGGAGATTGTGAGCCGCTCTGAGACTCTTCGTAGTGGAGGGCGGGATATAAATCCAATATCTTCATCTACCTCACAGGGTGTCTGTTGTGGGGGAGGAAGGTAAAGGAGATTGTGAGCCGCTCTGAGACTCTTCAGAGTGGAGGGCGGGATATAAATCCAATATCTTCATCTACCTCACAGGGTGTCTGTTGTGGGGGGGGAAGGGAAAGGAGATTGTGAGCCGCTCTGAGACTCGTCGGAGTGGAGGGCGGGATATAAATCCAATATCTTCATCTACCTCATAGGGTGTCTGTTGTGGGGGAGGAAGGTAAAGGAGATTGTGAGCCGCTCTGAGACTCTTCAGAGTGGAGGGCGGGATATAAATCCAATATCTTCATCTACCTCACAGGGTGTCTGTTGTGGGGGGGGAAGGGAAAGGAGATTGTGAGCCGCTCTGAGACTCTTCGGAGTGGAGGGCGGGATATAAATCCAATATCTTCATCTACCTCATAGGGTGTCTGTTGTGGGGGAGGAAGGTAAAGGAGATTGTGAGCCGCTCTGAGACTCTTCAGAGTGGAGGGCGGGATATAAATCCAATATCTTCATCTACCTCACAGGGTGTCTGTTGTGGGGGGGGAAGGGAAAGGAGATTGTGAGCCGCTCTGAGACTCTTCGGAGTGGAGGGCGGGATATAAATCCAATATCTTCATCTACCTCATAGGGTGTCTGTTGTGGGGGAGGAAGGTAAAGGAGATTGTGAGCCGCTCTGAGACTCTTCAGAGTGGAGGGCGGGATATAAATCCAATATCTTCATCTACCTCACAGGGTGTCTGTTGTGGGGGGGGAAGGGAAAGGAGATTGTGAGCCGCTCTGAGACTCTTCGGAGTGGAGGGCGGGATATAAATCCAATATCATCATCATCATCATCATCATCAAGCTGAGTTAGAGTGAGCTAGCTCACTGATTTTTAGCCCCCTGCTCACACATTTTTGTCTTAGCTCAGCAAGCCTTTATTGGCATAAAACAGATTTAGCAGTAAAATAGCAATATAAATAATATAAAATCCTAGATTATAGATCGATCAATCAATCAATCACCTTTTATTTGTATCCCGCCCTCCCCGCCGAAGCAGGCTCAGGGCGGCGAACAACAAAATTCAATATACATTGTACAGTACAACATTTTAAACTACAATTAATTAAAATCTATTAAAATTCTAAAAACAGTAAAATTAATATTTTGTGCTATTACCTAGATGGCGAACTTACTTAACAGTTCTAGTCAGTGAAGGCCATTCGAAACAAGATGGTCTTGCAGGCCCTGCGGAATTGTTCAAAGTCCCGCAAGGCCCGCATTTCTTCTGGAAGTTGATTCCATAATTGTGGAGCCATAACAGAGAAAGCCCGGGTACGGGTACTTTGAAGTTTTACCTCTTTTGGCCCTAGAGTACATAGGGAGCTAAAATACATATAATAAGTAAAATATATATGAGTCGAGTTTAGCCAAATTAAATAATTAAAACAAATAAAATGTGGTCATTCCAGAACCATTCTCTGTCGTATTTCCAGGGCCTGTTAGAGAAATCTAGCCACCGTTAAAGTTACCTCAGCGCAAGTGTCATTTAAAAGTTTGTGGACTTTGCCTGACTCAGCACAGCCCAACATATCTGCTAAGATATCTTTCAAGTATATACAACGAATACCATCATAAAGAGGACAGTTCAATAATACATGGGAAATAGTTTCAATACACTTGGAATTACAAAGACAGCTCAGGAAAAACCACCCCAGGCTAGCACACTAATTTATGCGGTAGCTCACGACTTTAATGCCAGGAGCTCACGACTTTAATGCCGAGTCGAATTTTTGCTCACAAGGCTCTCTGCAGCTTAGAGAGAACCTTGCTTGCTTCTGGGCTCCATGGTTCAAACCTCCCGTGAGAATTCTGCTGAATTCTTAAGATCGGACAAACTTTCTAATATTTTCCCCCACAAAAAAAAAATGGGACCAAAACATATAAAAGCCGACAGATGGAAACCTTCGTTGTGCCTCTGTGGCCACATCGGAGAAAGTAATGTAAAAAGTATGGTGGGAGTAAGGTTTTGTGAACACAATTCTAATTCAAGAAGCATTTTAAGGCAGATGCTGAGCTGATAGAATTTAATACACCTTCCGGCGATGTCAGGGACATTGAATTGAATTGAATTTTTAGATTTATACCCCGCCCTATCCCTCAAGAGGGCTCAGGGCGGCTCACAACAACAAAACAACAGAGTTAAAATAATGGCATAAAAAACAGCCATTGAACATATGAACCTATGAAGCTGCCTTCTACTGACTCAGACCCTGGGTCCATCAAAGTCAGTATTGTCTTCTCAGACTGGCAGCGGCTCTCCAGGGTCTCAAGCTGAGGATTTCCACACCTATTTGCCTGGGCCCTTTTTAGTTGGAGATGCCAGGGACTGAACCTGGGACCTTCTGCTTACCAAGCAGATGCTCTACCACTGAGCCACAGTCCCTCCCCAAAACATTGCGAAACAGGAGCAGCACGGTAGACAGTCTAACAGACATAGGCGGTATGTGGCATATGCAAATGAGTTGTGCTAATGAGTTGTGCTAATGAGCTTCAGCACGTCTTTTTCTACAAAAGGACCCCTGCTGCCCCAACCCAAGGCCAAACCTTTTTCGCTTCCAAGATCTGATGAGATCAAGCTAGTTTGGACCATTTGTGTCAGGGAAGTCCTTAGGATGCAACCTTAAAATCTCATTTCCCATTGTTTGTTCGGTAGCTATTCCAGTCGATCCCCGTAGGAGTCGGGCAGGTGTACGGCTGTGATAACCCTTGGACTGGAGGCATCATTATGGTGGCTTTGTTTATCTCCTCCCCGCTCATCTTCGCCCACGCTGTGATCGGTTCAGCGGTGGGAATCCCTGCAGGTATGATGTGTCTCTAGATGTAGAAGTGTGCCATCAAATGATGTTATGTGCCGTCAAGCAGCAACAGATTTATGGAAATCCCAGCGAGGGGCAAGAGAGAAGCAGAGGTGGTTTTGCCAGGGCTTTCTTCTGCAGAGCCTTTTTGGGTGGTCTCCCATGCAAGTATTGGGATATTTGGTTAATATAACAGAGCTTGGCCCAGTCATAGAACCATTGAGCTGGATGGGATCTCCAGGGTCATCTAGTCCAACCCCCTGCACAATGCAGGAACCCACAAATACCTCCCCCTAAATTCACAGGATCCTCATAGCTGTCAGATGGCCATTTAGCCTCTGTTGAAAAACCTCCAAGGAAGGAGAGCCCACCCCCTCCAAAGGAAGCCTGTTCCACTGAGGAACCGCTCAAATGGCCAAGAAGTTCTTCCTAATGTTGGAGCAGTTCCTCAGACATATGTTTTGAATAAACATCTGGAGCAGAGGTCCATCATTGGCTATTAGCAACAACGTATTGCTGGAACTCTTTCTGGGGCAAGTGATGCTCTGTATTCTTGGTGCTTGGGGTGGGGGCACAGTGGGAGGTTTTCTAGTGTCCTGGCCCCTCTGGTGGACCTCCTGATGGCACTTGTTTTGTGGGGGGGGGGGGGGGTATGTGACATAAAGTGTTGGACTGGATGGGCCATTGGCCTGATCCAACATGGCTTCTGTTATGTTCCTCAGTCATAGAGGCATGATTCTGAGTACAGTGAATACATCTCCCAAGAAGTATATGGGGGGGGGGGGGAGATAAACCTACATTTACTAAGGTAGAGCCAGTTAATCAGCTTGCAGTTGAAAGGAGAGAAAGATACCTAATCTAAAGAGTACTTTCTCTATCACAAATGGACAGCTTCATATGTGTGGAAGTGTGAGGGCATTGTCTCTACAGAACAGACCTGCAGAGACATATGTCTACATGGAAGGCCATGTGCAAGAAGGAGAAGACAAAGGGAGAAAAGGGGTCAGAGGCCAGCTCCCAGGTCCTGACAGAGAGGCATCCCATTCAAGGAGATGACACCTATACACCATTAGAGTGGTGTGGCACCCCCCCCCCCCCTGCCCAGGTGCACTGAATCGCTCACTCCAGCAACAACAAGGCCACTTTGGAGATTCGACTCCAGATTTGAACACATAGCCTAGTTGTGTAGAGAGTCTACACATGTAGATGCTTTCCCCATAATCAGAAGAAGAAGAAGCAGATGAAGATGATATTGTTAGGGTTTGTAGAATCTTTCAGGCTCAAGTGCCGTGTTCTACTGGAGAAAGTTTTTCTTCCAGACGTTTTGTTCTCAGCTGCGGAGAATGAAACGTCCTCGCCACTGAGGATGTTCTCCGCAGCTGAGAACGAAACGTCTGGAAGAAAAACTTTCTCCAGTAGAACACGGCACGTGAGCCCGAAAGATTCTACAAACCCTAATGATGATGCCAGCCGTGAAAACCTGAAATCTTTGATAAGATGATATTGGATTTATATCCCGCCCCATACTCTGAATCTCAGAGTCTCAGAGTGGTCACAATCTCCTTTACCTTCCCCACACATGCACACCAGACACCCTGTGAGGTAGGTGAGGATGAGAGAACTCTCCCAGCAGCTGCCCTTTCAAGGACAACTACTGCAAGTGCTATAGCTGATCCAAGGCTATTCCAGCAGCTGCAAGTGGAGGAGTAGGGAATCAAATCCGGTTCTCCCAGATAAGAGTCTGCACACTTAACCACTACACCAAATGGGCTCTCTCAGGAATGCTGGGGGGGGGGGGGGAAGTATGCCCATAAGAACAGAAGAGAAGCCCCCAGCTGTTGGCTGGGAAATCTAAAGAAGAAACAAGAAAATACTGGATGAAATTTTATACATGGTAAGACAGTCAAGACTCTTAAGATTCTCTGGTGTGAACTTATTTCTCCTCCCCCCCCCTTTATTTTTATATTATAAAATTGCCTTTACTGGAATTGTCAAAACTAATAGATAACTTTAACAATAGATTTATGCTATAAAATTTTAATGTGTGGATGATGTTTAGTTTAAACATAACAATATAGGACAATTTATGTATAGAAAGTATTGTAGAACTAAGCTTGTACTTTTTGAAATTATTTTTATGCAGAACAAGGTCAAAATGTATTGTGCTTTCTACTCCCCCTATTCCCTACCCTCACTCTTTTTGAAACCAATAAACTTTTGAAAACTGAAAAACAGAAGAGAAGCCATGTTGGATCAGGCCAATGGCCCATCCAGTTCAACACTCTGTGTCACGTAAGAACATAAGAGAAGCCATGTTGGATCAGGCCAATGGCCCATCCAGTCCAACACTCTGTGTCACATAAGAGAAGCCATGTTGGATCAGGCCAATGGCCCCTCCAGTCCAACACTCTGTGTCACATAAGAGAAGCCATGTTGGATCAGGCCAATGGCCCATCCAGTTCAACACTCTGTGTCACATAAGAACATAAGAGAAGCCATGTTGGATCAGGCCAATGGCCCATCCAGTCCAACACTCTGTGTCACATAAGAACATAAGAGAAGCCATGTTGGATCAGGCCAATGGCCCATCCAGTTCAACACTCTGTGTCACATAAGAACATAAGAGAAGCCATGTTGGATCAGGCCAATGGCCCATGCAGTCCAACACTCTGTGTCACATAAGAACATAAGAGAAGCCATGTTGGATCAGGCCAATGGCCCCTCCAGTCCAACACTCTGTGTCACATAAGAACATAAGAGAAGCCATGTTGGATCAGGCCAATGGCCCATCCAGTCCAACATGCTATGTCACACAGTGGCCAAAATCCAGCTGCCCTCAGGAGGTCCACCAATAGGGCCAGAAACCCCTCCCTTTCTTGTCCCCCAAGCACCGAGAATACAGAGCATCATTGCTCCAGACAGAGTATTATATCTGTAACTTGTGACTAATACATGGACCTCTGCTCCAGAGGTTTATCCAGTCCACTCTTGAAGCTGTCTTGATAGACTAATCGTGTGGCTTGCTATAAGGTGCCCCCATGTGTTAGCTGGCATGGTGGAACTCCATCCCCTCCTTCAGCAGAAGATGGAAGCCACAGAGTGCAGTTCCTGCCTGACATCCTTGAAAGCATGGACCTTCCTTGCATCCCAAAATGTCCATTGAGGAACTGGCAGGGTTGGAGAATACCTGTGAGGTGACCACCTTTGTTTATTTACTTCACTTATATCCCACTTTTGTTCCTAGTGGTGAACCCAAAGTGACTTCCATCATTCTCCTCTTCCCCATCCTTATAACAGCATTGTGAGGCAGGTTAGGCTGAGGAAGTTAGGTAGGTTAGGCTGAGGGGCAGGCCAAAGGTCACCCTACAAGCTTCCATGTCAGAGTGGGCATTTGAACCTGGGTCATCCAGATGCTGGTCTGAAATTCTACCCACAACACCACGCTGGCTATTTGTTCTATTCCAGTATGTAGTTGGTCTTATCACTGATTCATGGCGTTTCTTCCTCTCTTTTTTCTTCACAGCCCTGAGCGTGGCTACTCCTTTTAACAAAATCTACGCAGGTTTATGGAATTACAACAGCTGCCTTTCATGCATTGCGATAGGAGGCATGTTCTATGCCCTCACTTGGCAGACCTTTGTCTTGGCGATTGTTTGTGGTGGGTACCTGGCTTTGTCTCTTACACTCACATGGCCTGGGTTGAGAACATAGGAGAAGCCATATTGGATCAGGCCAATGGCCCATCCAGTCCAACATTCTGTGTCACATAAGAACATAAGAGAAGCCACGTTGGATCAGGCCAATGGCCCATCCAGTCCAACACTCTGTGTCACATAAGAACATAAGAGAAGCCCTGTTGGATCAGGCCAATGGCCCATCCAGTCCAACACTCTGTGTCACATAAGAACATAAGAGAAGCCATGTTGGATCAGGCCAATGGCCCATCCAGTCCAACACTCTGGGTCACACAGTGGCCCAAAACCCAGGTGCCATCAGGAGGTTCACCAATGGGGCAGAACTCCAGAAGCCCTCCCACCGTTGCCCCACAAGCACCAAGAATACAGAGTATCACTACCCCAGACTGAGTGTTCTATCCAAACCTTGTGACTAATAGCCATTCATGGACCTCTGCTCTTAAGAAATTATGGAAGGCATGTTGGATCAGGCCAATGGCCCATCCAGTCCAACACTCTGGGTCACACAGTGGCCAAAACCCAGGTACCATCAGGAGGTCCACCAGTGCGGCCACAACTCCAGAAGCCCTCCCACCGTTGCCTGCCAAGTACCAAGAATACAGAGTATCACTACCCCAGACTGTTCTATCCAAACCTTGTGACTAATAGCCATTCATGGTTCTCTGCTCTTAAGAACATAAGAGAAGCCCCTGTTGGATCAGGCCAATGGATCATCTAGTCCAACACTCTTGTGTCATCCAGTGGCCAAAAAAACCAGGCACCATCATGAGGTGCACCAGTGGGGCCACAACTCCAGAAGTTCTCCCACTGTTGCTCCCCCCCGCAAGCACCATGAATACAGAACATCACTGCCGCAGACAGTGTTCTATCAATACCTTGTCACTAATAGCCACAGATGGACCTCTACTGCAGATGTTTATCCACTCCCCTCTTCAAGCTGTCTATGCTTGTAGCCACCACCATTTCTTGCAGCAGTGACACTAAGAAGCACTGCCTGTCCCCCCAGTGTCTGCTGCCACATCTCATCGCACCCACTCCATCACCCCCCAAAATCCTCCCTATCCACCAGCGTTTTCTTTCTCCTACTCTCTAAGGCAGGGGTCCTCAAACTTTTTAAATAGGGGGACAGTTCACTGTCCCTCAGACTGTTGGAGGGCCGGACTGCTGTTACTGTACAAGGCTGCGGGCCGTCAGTTCTCCATCTTCTGCATCTCTCTCCCTTCCTCACACCACACACCCCCGGCCTGGGAACTCACCTCACCTCGGTATCACCTCACACTCTGTCTCCATCGCCTCAGCCCAGTGCCGGAAGTGTGCGTTGCTAACGCGAGTTTAGGTCGAACGTCACTTCCGGTCTGATTTTGCCATAACCCGGCGGGCCGCATAAACGTCCTCAGCGGGCCGCATCTGGCCCCCGCGGGCCGTAGTTTGAGGACCCCCTGCTCTAAGGTATCCTTAGTACTAAGCAAGTTCCCTTTCATGAATTCTGATGCTTTTCCACACAGAAAACTTTCATGCAGCCCGAGAACATGCCTCCAAATAATCCATCATTTCTACATTTCCTCTCCAAAGGCGCAAAGTGATATATGGGTTCCATTTTCAGTTTCTGGTTGTCCTCCAGAATTCAGTTGATTTTTAATGTTTTTACTCTGAGGGCAGAACAAGCAGGAGAGGTTGTGCGCATTCATTCACAGGGCCAATTTAAGCACGACTTATATGAAAGGTTTATGGACACGATCCAGCCAGTGTTTAAACACTTGCGAAAAGAAGCACCAGTTTCAACCAGACAGGCGCAGCCAAATCCTATGCAGGTTTATTCAGAACTCCTAGGCCGATTTCCCCACTCACCTTACGTCGCTCTCACGTTCCTCTTCTCTTTCCGATTTCACACTATCTGCCCCGGGGGTACAGCTAGCGCCGGTAGGCTTGCCAATCCCCAGGTCCCAGCGGGGGTTCTTCCCCCGTCCAGGCTCCTTCCCGCCCCCAGTCAGCTGGCAGGGGGGAAGCCCCGCCCCCAGAGGACCATGTGCCTTTGCACCTCCGGAGGCTTCAGTCTCCAATTGAAAGGCTTCCTCTTGGATGGGGTGTCTGCGTTACTTTGAATTGAAGAAGTTGGCAGCAACTCATGAGTAGAGAGGCCAATCCCTCACTTCAGAGTCGCCAGAAACGGGGTGGGGGGGGAATCGATTCTCATAGGTCATAATGGGGAATTGATCTGTAGGTTTCGGGGGCTCTGGTGGAGCTGTGTTTTGAGGTAGAGGCACCAAATTTTCAGTATTGCATCTAGTGACTCTCCCCAAAGTACCTCCCAAGTTTCAAAATCGATTGACCAGGGGGTCCAATTCTATGAGCCCCAAAAGAAGGTGTCCCTATCCTTCATGATTTCCTATGGAAAGAAGGCATTTAAAAAGGTGTGCTGTCCCTTTAAATGTGATGGCCAGAACTCCCTTGAGTTCAATTATGCTTGTCACACCCTTGCTCTTGGCTCCGCCTCAATGTCTCCTGGCTCCACCCCCAAAGTCCCCAGATATTTCTTGAATTGGACTTGGCAACCCTAAGCACCGGCTTTTTCATACATCAAACAGAAACCTCTTGTCACGGCTCAGGCGGGTATTACCAATTGCTGCCACCACTCTGGGTTAAGGGTTCCTCTTGAGAAGGCCCAGAGTACCCTCCGAAGCCCTTCCTGTAGCCTAGGCCAAATAATAGGCGTGAGGACCAGGCAGAGTGAACAACAAAAAGGTTTATTTAAAAGTCAGTGCAATATAAACAACCAAGGTGCATAAAACAGTAAAAGGGTGAGGGGGGAAATAAACAAATGCCCTAACGCGTCTGAACTTACTGTCCATACCGTCTCAGTCAGACCTGGGCCTACTCACCCTACCTCGCAGGATGAGGATCTCTCCCTGGCAGCAGCTCTTCCTCAACTCTGCCTCCTTAGAAAAGAACACCCACTTCCTGGGCTCTTCCCAGGCCCCACCCCTCTCTGGGCCTGTTTCCCTCCAAAACCCTTGCCACCCAATCAGAGAGACAGAGGGGGTCCTGGGAGATGTAGGCTTTTCCCAGTAACTCCTAAGCAGGCTTCCCTGGGCCCAGGATCATGACACCTCTAAAAACCAGTTTCTGTTTGCCGCATGAAAAAGCCGACGCTAGTTGCAGCCCTGGGGCAGAGAGTGTGAAACTGGAAGGAAGCCCCACCGAGAAGAGAAACGTGAGAGCGGCGTAAAGTGAATGGGGAATCAGTTCTACTTTATTATTGCAGAAGACTTGCTTCCAAGTGAATATGCCCAGAATGGTTCTTCTTACAGCTGTCCCATGGAAATCAAAAATTCAAAGCTTTATTAGCAGATCTTTCTGGATCGTTTTAGCACCTTTGGTAACTCTTGAATGTGAATCACAGCTACTGAAAGCTTAAAGAAAAGGCCAAAATGTCATCTTTTTCTTCCCCCATCTCAAAGTCTCCCATAATGCATGGAAATGCATTCTGATCTGATCATCTTTCATCTTTTCACAGCTCTGTTTACTGCCTACGTGGGAGGAATGCTGTCCAATATGTTTTCTGTGGTAAGTTCCTGAGATTTTAAGAGATTTTAAGAGCATTCTTCAAGTACTCGGGAAGCGATACTATCCCCTTAAGGGTATCACAAGGATGATGACGAAAAAGAACGTATTGGATTTATATCCCGCTCTCTACCCTGAATCTTAGTATCTCAGAGCGGTTACAATCGCCTTTATTTTTCTTCCCTCACAACAGACACCCTGTGAGGTGGGTGATGGTATTGGATTTATATCCTGCCTTCCTCCACAAATCTCAGCATCTCAGAGCAGCTCACAATCTCCTTTATCTTCCTCCCCCCACAACAGATACCCTGTGAGGTGGGTGGGGCTGAGAGGGCTTTCATGGCAGCTGCCCTTTTAAGGACAACTCTTACAAGAGCTATGGCTGACCCAAGGCCATTCCAGCAGGTGCAAATGGAGGAGTGGGGAACCAAACCCGGTTCTCCCAAGTAAGAGTCCATGCACTCAATCACTACACCAAACTGGCAAGATGTTGCTCAGCTCCATTGAAAAATACACACAAAATCATTACTTCTATATCCATTTTGCTTCATTTCCCCACTTCTTTTCCACAGGTGCTTTGCTCCCTCTAGTGGCCACTTCAATGTTACATCACTTCAGTGGTCTATCACTGTAACTCCCATGGATTTCCCTTCACTTTAAATGTGCAGTGGAAAAACGCAGGAGATACAGCAATGTCATATTGAAGCAACCACTACAAAGCACATGCAGGGGGGGAAAGGAGGGGGAAGAAGTAAGATGGGCACCCAAGCAAGGAAAAGAAGAGAGCAGAAAAACCCTGCTTTGGATCCCTAATCTGGGTGATCCAACCAAGGAAAGAAAACACCAATTAAGCATGTAGTCCTTGACTGCTATGTTGCATAAGAACATAAGAGAAGCCATGTTGGATCAAGCCAATGGCCCCTCCAGTCCAACACTCTGTGTCACATAAGAACATAAGAGAAGCCCTGTTGGATCAGGCCAATGGCCCATCCAGTCCAACACTCTGTGTCACATAAGAGAAGCCATGTTGGATCAGGCCAGTGGCCCATCCAGTCCAACACTTTGTGTCACATAAGGACATAAGAGAAGCCCTGTTGGATCAGGCCAATGGCCCATCCAGTCCAACACTCTGTGTCACATAAGAGAAGCCCTGTTGGATCAGCCCAGTGGCCCATCCAGTCCAACACTCTGTGTCACATAAGAACATAAGAGAAGCCATGTTGGATCAGGCCAATAGCCCATTCAGTCCAACACTCTGAGTCACATAAGAGAAGCCATGTTGGATCAGGCCAATGGCCCATCCAGTCCAACACTCTGTGTCACATAAAGAACATAAGAGAAGCCATGTTGGATCAGGCCAGTGGCCCATCCAGTCCAACACTCTGTGTCACATAAGAACATAAGAGAAGCCCTGTTGGATCAGGCCAATAGCCCATTCAGTCCAACACTCTGTGTCACATAAGAACATAAGAGAAGCCATGTTGGATCAGGCCAATAGCCCATTCAGTCCAACACTCTGAGTCACATAAGAGAAGCCATGTTGGATCAGGCCAATGGCCCATCCAGTCCAACACTCTGTGTCACATAAGAACATAAGAGAAGCCATGTTGGATCAGGCCAGTGGCCCATCCAGTCCAACACTCTGTGTCACATAAGAACATAAGAGAAGCCCTGTTGGATCAGGCCAATAGCCCATCCAGTCCAACACTCTGTGTCACATAAGAACATAAGAGAAGCCATGTTGGATCAGGCCAGTGGCCCATCCAGTCCAACACTCTGTGTCACATAAGAACATAAGAGAAGCCATGTTGGATCAGGCCAATAGCCCATTCAGTCCAACACTCTGAGTCACATAAGAGAAGCCATGTTGGATCAGGCCAATGGCCCATCCAGTCCAACACTCTGTGTCACATAAGAACATAAGAGAAGCCATGTTGGATCAGGCCAGTGGCCCATCCAGTCCAACACTCTGTGTCACATAAGAACATAAGAGAAGCCCTGTTGGATCAGGCCAATGGCCCATCCAGTCCAACCCTCTGTGTCACATAAGAGAAGCCATGTTGGATCAGGCCATGGCCCATCCAGTCCAACCCTCTGTGTCACACAGTGGCCAAAACAACAGGTGCCACTCCACTTAGAGAACCAGGTGTTCCCTAAATGAGGAGCCATGTCTCAGTGATATCTGCATACTTTCCTTGAAGAACACCCCAGATTCAATCTGTGGAATCTCCGTGTAAAGGGTTTAGATAGCAGGGAATGGCCCTGACGGTCCAGGCTAGCCTGGTCTTCTCTGATCTTGGAAACTAAGCAGGGTTTGCCTCGGTTGGTACTTGGATGGGAGACCACCAAGGAAGTCCAGGGCAAACCAGGCGGCTGGCTGGGACACAGTCCTAGCAAGGGTGCCGGTCCAAGCCCCGGGTGCAACTGCACTGTAGAGCCCACCACAGGGTTGCCCGTCACTCTGCCAGCTGCATCAGACACAGGGGCGGAGCTAGGGCAGCCTCACAGAGTGCTCCGTGGTGAAGGTCCTATGAAGAAAGGTTGAAGAAGCTGGGCCTGTTTAGCCTGGAGAGGAGGTGGCTGAGAGGTGATGGGATCACCATCCTCAAGTACTTGAAGGGCTGTCCTGTAGAGGATGAGGGGTCTGGAGACCAAGTCCTATGAAGAAAGGCTGAAGGAGCTGGGCATGTTTAGCCTGGAGAGGAGGCGGCTGAGAGGTGATACGATCACCATCTTCAAGTCCTTAAAGGGCTGTCATATAGAGGATGGTGTGGAATTGTTTTCTGTGGCCCCGGAAGGTAGAACCAGAATCAATGGGTTGAAATTAAATCAGAAGAGTTTCCGGCTCAACATTAGGAAGAACTTCCTGACGGTTAAAGCGGTTCCTCAGTGGAACAGGCTTCCTCAGGAGGTGGTGGGCTCTCCTTCCTTGGAGGTTTTTAAACAGAGGCTAGATGACCATCTGACAGCAATGAGAATCCTGTGAGTTAGGCAGCTCATGAGAAGGAGGGCGACGAAGATGGTGAGGGGTCTGGAGACTAAGTCCTATGAAGAAAGGTTGAAGGAGCTGGGCATGTTTAGCCTGGAGAGGAGGTGGCTGAGAGGTGATATGATCACCATCTTCAAGTATTTGAAGGGCTGTCATATAGAGGATGTTGTGGAATTGTTTTCTGTGGCCCCAGAAGGCAGGACCACAACCAATGGGTTGAAATTAAATCAAAAGAGTTTCCAGCTCAACATCAGGAAGAACTTCCTGACCGTTAGAGCAGTTCCTCAGTGGAACAGGCTTCCTCAGGAGGTGGTGGGCTCTCCTTCCTTGGAGGTTTTTAAACAGAGGCTGTATGGCCTCTTTTTAAACAGAGGCTGTATCTGATAGCAATGAAGATCCTGTGAATTTGGTGGAGGTATTTGTGAGTTTCCTGCATTGTGCAGGGGTTGGACTAGATGACTCTGGAGGTCCCTTCCAACTCTATGATTCTATAAGGTGCGCGGCTGCTCCCCACTGCTTTTGGAGGGGGAAACTGTTCTGCCTCGAGCCACTGCTGGCTACACAGAGGCAGGCAATCACAAGCCACCTGAGTTCATCTTTTGCCTCTGAAACTTTATGGGCTCAGCGTAGGTTGGCTGCGACTTGATGATACTTGTGTGGTGGGTGGGGCTCAGAGAGCTCTCCCAGAAGCTGCCCTTTCAAGGACTTCTGCAAGAGCTCTGGCTGACTCAAGGCCATTCCAGCAGCTGCAAGCTGAGGAGTGGGGAATCAAACCCTGTTCTCCCAGATAAGAATCCACTCACTTAACCACTATGGCTGACCCAAGGCCATTCCAGCAGCTGCAAGTGGAGAAGTGGAGAATCAAACCCTGTTCTCTCAGATAAGAGTCCACTCACTTAACCACTATGGCTGACCCAAGGCCATTCCAGCAGCTGCAAGTGGAGGAGTGGAGAGTCAAACCCAGTTCTCCCAGATAAGAGTCCATGCACTTAACCCCTACCCATATAGGCTAATAAGGTCTGAACTTGCTGAGACTGAAAGGGAGATAGATCATGGGGTCAGAGCACATAGCTCAAGGAAAGTGTCAGTCCAGTGTGCTGTAGCAATAGGGTTGCCAAGTCCCCTTACCTTTCCAGTGAGGGTCTTTGGGGAACATTCAGGGAGGTGGGGGGGTGCAAATGATGTTTCAGAGCACTTCTGGTAACTGGCTGGCAGCCATTTGAGTGGCATCTAGGGGGATGAAAAATGGACCACTCAAATGGTTGAAGTTTAGAAAAGAGACAACTGGGGGTGGGGAGGAGAGACATGATAGAGCTTTATAAAATTCTGCCTGGGGTGGAGAGAGTTGACAAAGAGAGATTTTTTTCTCCCTCTCTCAAAAGAATAGAACTCAAGGACCTGAAACTGACGGGCAGTAGGTTCAGGAAGGACACAAGGAAATACTACTTTACACAGAGAGTGATTAAAGTGTGGAATTTGCTGCCAGAAGATGTAGGGATGGCCACATGGAGAACAATACTTCTTTAACAACTACTACATTATCATTATCATTATTATTATTATTATTATTATTATTATTATTATTATTATTATTATTATTACTGGAGAGCCAGTTTGGTGTAGTGGTTAAGTGTGTGGACTCTTATCTGGGAGAACCGGGTTTGATTCCCCACTCCTCCACTTGCAGCTGCTAGAATGGTCTTGGGTCAGCCATAGCACTGGCAGAGGTTGTCCTTGAAAGGGCAGCTGCTGTGAGAGCCCTCTCCAGCCCCACCCACCTCACAGGGTGACTGTTGTGGGGGAGGAAGGGAAAGGAGATTGTGAGCCGCTCTGGGACTCTTCGGAGTGGAGGGTGGGATATAAATCCAATATCTTCATCTACCTCACAGGGTGTCTGTTGTGGGGGAGGAAGGGAAAGGAGATTGTGAGCCGCTCTGAGACTCTTCGGAGTGGAGGGCGGGATATAAATCCAATATCTTCATCTACCTCACAGGGTGTCTGTTCTGGGGGAGGAAGGGAAAGGAGATTGTGAGCCGCTCTGAGACTCTTCGGAGTGGAGGGTGGGATATAAATCCAATATCTTCATCTACCTCACAGGGTGTCTGTTGTGGGGGGAGGAAGGTAAAGGAGATTGTGAGCTGCTCTGAGACTCTTCGGAGTGGAGGGCGGGATATAAATCCAATATCATCATATTATTATTAATTTCTTTTCCTTCCCAGTTTGGACTGCCCTTGGGGACCTGGGCTTTCTGCTTGTCTTCTCTCACCTTCCTGCTTCTCACCACCAACAACGATGCCATCTACAAATTGCCTCTCTCCAAAGTCACGTACCCAGAAGCCAACCGGGCTTACTACTTGGCCGGAAAAGGAAAAGAACCAAAATCTACCTGCAATGTGTAACGGGTTAAATCCATGGCCTTTTCCCATCGCAATCGAAGCTGCAATCGCTCTTCCGGAGGAAAAAGGATGCCACTGGACGAGAACCGAGCCGGTCCGTTTTCAGCGGCCTTTTCGTCCATTCTACGTTGTAAATACCCTCTCTCTGATCACAGAGATTCAAAATTCAAGAAATACTTCAGTCAGAAGCGAATGCAAACTTGTATACACTGGTACATGTGTCACTTCTGAGGAAATGAGGGGTTTGCTCCAAAGCAGTCAACTGGCAATCCTATCCTTGAATTGGGTCCTCATTGAACCTCCCAAATTTTTATCTCAGCGTGACAAAGAGTTTGCTTATGGTGTGACTTATAAGGAGATGGAGAGAAGAGGAATGAGATCAAGTTCATTTCAGAGTTCCCCACCTAACGTGACTTCTGTCTTTTGCATTTTTTGTGTCACAGCCTAAATGCTTACATCCCGTAAGAACATGAGAGAAGACATGTTGGATCAGGCCAATGGCCCATCCAGTCCAACACTCTGGGTCACATAGTGGTAAAAGTGCCCCCATAAGGAGGAAACCTCTTACTTCTGCATAGCCTCACTTTATTTTGGACTCACTCTGTGTATGACAATAATGTGCTTCCAACCTCTATGCTAAAGAAATCTGAAAGAAGATTTATACCCCACCCTTCTCTCTGAATCAGTCTCAAAGTGGCTTACAATCACCTTTCCCCCATAACAAACACCCCGTGAGGTGGGTGGGGCTAAGAGAGCTCTGACAGAAGCTGCTCTTTCAAGGACAACTCTGTGAGAGCTATGGTCATTCCAGCAGCTGCAAGTGGAGGCGTGGAGAATCAAACCCAGTTCTCCCAGATAAGAGTCCACACACTTAACCACTACACCGAACTGGCTCTCCAAGTAGCCTTCCCTGGTAGAATATCCAATTATTAGTATTATTTTTGAAAAATCAAGCAAAGGGGAAGAAACATATTTGCGGAGAATATTTTGTAAGTATTTATTTTGTACAATGGGAATTAGATTGTTATATAACAGAGGAACCGAAGGTCAACAGTGTGCTAACTTCACTATTGGATGGTCTGTCTTCTCACGAGTAGAACCCAGCGGGGGTGAAGGAAGCTGGGAATTTCTTAACAGTTAAGGCATAGCTCGCCTGTGTTCAGTGTCGAACAGTATCCATGCTTGGTGAAGAACTCTGCACGCGCTCAGAGACACACTCTTCTCCATTCTAGCTTCACACATTCTAGGAGGAAAGATGAAAACAGATGCCAAAGGTTATGCCCTGGACCAAGCTTAAGTCCATGGGGTTAGGCGGGCTATAAATAAAAACAGACATTTTATTGTACCTGAAGGTATCCTATCTTGTATTATTCCTTTGATAACTTGTAAGCTGTTTGTGCCTCTCACCCTGTTTGTTTCTATCTGTGGCACACATCAGATTCATCAAGCTGAGCCTCCAAACCAGGGGTGTCGAAGTGATTTGTTATGAGGACCAGATCTGGCATAAATGAGACCTTACGAGGGCAGGCCAAATGCGTCGTAAAATGTAATGTCAGGTAGCAAAGATACAAATTTATAAAGGACACAGATAAACACAAAGATTTTTTTAAAAAAATAAAATATGCTTAAAAGATTAGCGCTCTTGCAATAGTTGTATTGTATATTGTATGTTTGTTGTATGTTTGTTTTTAATACAAATTGTATGTTTGTTTTTAATACTTGCTGTGGTTTTTATTTGTTGTTAGCCACCCTGAGGCCGTCAGGGGAGGGCGGGATATCAATTGGATCAAATAAATAAATATTTGGTTTATTTAACAGTTTCTGATAACTGACACCTCTTGGTCATAGGATCATAGCGTTGGAAGGAACCTCTAGGGTCATCTAGCTCAACCCCCTGCACAATGCAGGAAACTCACAAAGACCTCCCCCAAAATTCATAGGATACTTATTGCTGTCAGATGGCCATCTAGCCTCTGTTTAAAAACCTCCAAGGAAGGAGAGCCCACCACCTCCCGAGGAAGCCTGTTCCACTGAGGAACAGTGTAAGCTCTTTTTTGTAAGCTCTTGGAGGATTGGCTACATCAGGGGTGTGTGGCCTAATATGCAAAGGATCTCCTGATAGAATTCCACCCCTGCATACTCTTTTTGTATTTTAGTAAGCTAAACTGAATCCTTTATGGTAAAGAACTCCTTCTAGAGGATATCTGCATTCTAAACTAACTAGCTATGAGGTAAGCCATTTTGGATCCCCACTGAGGAATAAGGCAAGGTATACATGAATAAATAAGGAAAGGAAAGGTCCCCTGTGCAAGAACCAGTCGTTTTCGACTCTGGGGTGACGTTGCTTTCACGTTTTCACGGCAGACTTTTTATGGGATGGTCTGCCATTGCCTTCCCCAGTCATCTATGCTTTCCCCCCAGCAAGCTGGGGACTCATTTGACCGACCTCGGAAGGATGGAAGGCTGAATCAACCTTGAGCCGGCTACCTGAAAACCCAGCTTCCACCGGGGATCGAACTCAGGTCATGAGCAGAGCTTAGGACTGCAGCTTTAACACTCTGTGCCACAGGGAATTAATAAACCAATGGATTAATAAATGTCCTGCCGTCAAGGAGAAGAAAGTCTTTATGTGGTACTGAAACTCTGCACCTCTCTACCCAGGGGGACCCCATCTGTTTCCTTCTGCCGGGGCTTTTTTTCTACCAGGACCTCCTTTGCCTATTAGGCCACACACCCCTGATGTAGCCAATCCTCCTGGAGCTTACAGCAGGCCCTGCACTAAGAGCCCTGTAAGGACCTCCTTTGCATATTAGGCCACACCCTCCTGATGTAGCCAATCCTCCTGGAGCTTTCAGTAGGCCCTGTACTAAGAGCCCTGTAAGCTCTTGGAGCATTGGCCACATCAGGGGGTGTGGCCTAATATGCAAAGAAGAAGACATTGGATTTATATTCCGCCCTCCACACAGAGACTCAGAGCGGCTCACAATCTCCTTTATCTTTCTCCCCCTCAACAGACACCCTGTAAGGTGGGTGGGGCTGAGAGGACTCTTACAGCAGCTGCCCTTTCAAGGACAGCCTCTACCAGAGCTATGGCTGACCCAAGGCCATGCCAGCAGATGTAAGTGGAGGAGTGGGGAATCAAACCCGGTTCTCCCAGATAAGAGTCCGCACACTTAACCACTACACCAAACTGGCTCTCAAAGGAGTTCCTGCCCAAAAAAGCCTTGCCCTCTGCTACCTCACAAGTACAATCATTACAAAACTCAGGGCAATGGAACCCCCAGGGCTTAACAGAGATATTGGATTCTCATCTCATTATACAAGCAAAGTCACTCAGTTCTTGCTTACACGTGGAATTATAATTTTGTTGGTCTTAAAGGGGTCACTGGACTCAAACTTGGTTCTCACACCTGTTTTTAACTCCATTGTTATCTGAACATCGACTTGATGCCATTTACATGTTCTAGCCAGGTACGTTATTCCAAGCTTGACTGTGTTTAATGCTATGTTATTTATGCACATTGCCAATCCCCAGGTGGCAGCAGGGGATCCCTCGGTTTGGAGGCCCTCCCCCCGCTTCAGGGTCGTCAGAAAGCAGGGGGAGGGAAGGGAAATGTCTGCTGAGAACTCCATTATTCCCTATGGAGATTGATTCCCATAGGGTATAATGGAGAATGGATAAGCGGGTATCTGGGGCGTTGGGGGGCCTGTTTTTTGAGGTAGAGGCACCAGAATTTCAGCATAGCATCCAGTGCCTCTCCCCAAAACACCCTCCAGGTTTCGAAAAGTTTGGACAAGGGGGTTCAGTTCTATGAGCCCCAAAAGAAGGTCCCTTATCCTTCATTATTTCCTATGGAAGGAAGGCATTTAAAAGGTGTGTGGTCCCTTTAAATTCAAACCCAGGTTTGAATCTCCGCTCTGCCATGGAAGCTCTCTGGGTAGCCCTTGAGCCAGCCACAAACTCTCAGCCTAATCTACCTCACAGGGTTGTTGCAAGGATAAAATAGAGGCGAAGAGAATGACGTAAACTGCTCTGAGTCTCCATTGAGGAGCAAGGCAAGGTATCAATAAAGTAATACATTGCAGCAGGGCTTTTTTTGTTAGAAAAAGACCAGCAGGAACTCATTTGCATATTAGGCCACACCTCCTGATGCCACCATTGTTTCACACAGGATTTTTTTTTTTTGTAGAAAAGGCTTAGCAGGAAATCATTTTCATATTAGGCCATGCACCCCGACGTCACCCAGGGCTTTTGTGTAGAAAAAGCTTAGCCGGAACTCATTTGCATATCAGGCCACACCCCTGCCACCAAGCCAGCTGGGACTGTGTTCGAGTACGCTTCTGCTAAACAAACAAAGTCCTGAATTACAGCAACCCCATCTCAAACTTGCCTGCCAGCATATCAAAACTGAGGTCTATGAAAAATCAGCCAACTTCTGGTCATAAAGACACCAGTAGGGTTGCCAAACCCCAGGTGGGGGCAGGGGATCCCCAGTTTGGAGACCCTCCCCCCGCTTCAGGGTCGTCAGAAAGCAAGGGGGGAGGGGAGGGAAATGTCTGCTGGGAACTCTGTTATTCCCTATAGAGACTTATTCCCATAAGAAATAATGAAGAATTGATCTGCAGGTATCTGGGACTCTGGGAGAGCTGTTTTTTGGGGTAGAGGCACCAAATTTTCAGTATAGCATCTAGTGCCTCTCCCCAAAATTCCCCCCAAGTTTCAAAAAGATTGCATTAGGGGGTGCAATTCTATGAGGCCCAAAAAAGGTGCCCCTATCCTTCATTAGTACTTCCTATAGAAGGAAGGCATTGAAAAGGTGTGCTGTCCCTTTGAATGTGATGGCTAGAACTCTCTTGGAGTTCAATTATGCTTGTCATAGCCTTGATCTTGGCTCCAACCCTAATGTCGCCTGGCTCCACCCCCAAAGTCTACTGGCTCCACCCCAAAGTCCCCAGATATTTCTTGAACTGCACTTGGCAACCCTAGACACCAGAGAGTTTCCTATCCAACCCAGAAGTCCCACAGGAAAAAGAGGGAGAGAAAGAGAGAAATTTTAAAAACCTGGAACACAGCAATTTTGTCGCCATAGTAACCCAAATCCCAGTCACCCCATCGCCCTGCTGCCAGGCCTCATAATCCCAAGCAGTTCCACATTTTTCCCATTTCATGTCCTTTCAGGCCGCACGGGGGGCCCAGAGACGCGCACAAAAGGAAGGCCGGCGGTTGGCACCTCAGGAGTCAGTCTTTCCGTCGCTGGGCACAGCTTGAGGGCCGTCCTGCAGCCTGGAATGTTCCCAGGAGGGAAATTTCCACTGGCCCTTCCGATTCGCCCTCAGCTGCTCCCATGAACGGCCAGACGGATTTTATAGGAAGGGTTTTATAGAACGCCGAGGCAGTCAAGCCTGCACATTTTACAGGCCTGTGTGCGGCACATTTGGGCAGGGCAGGCTCCGTATCAGCAGAACGACAACAATGGCTAAAATATAAAATCGGTGCGGAGACTGGGCAGGAATAGCAGATGGGGAAGTAGGACACAGTTCACTTGCGCTGAGCCTAGAGGTCAAGGAAGGCCAATAGAAGGAACTTTGTTGACCCACATAAAATACATGTATTGTCTCTGCCTGGGCTGGGCTAGGGCTGAGTAAGGTTGCAGGTCCAAAAAATATCTGGGGTAGGGTTGCCAAGTCCAATTTAAGAAATATCTGGGGACTTTGGGGGTGGAGCCAGGAGACTTTGGGGGTGGGGCCAGGAGACATTAGGGGTGGAGCCAAGATCAATGCTGTGACAAGCATAATTGAACTCCAAAGGGAGTTCTGGCCATCGCCTTTTCACGGCACACCTTTTCAATGCCTCCCTTCCATAGGAAATAATGAAGGATAGGGGCACCTTCTTTTGGGGCTCATAGAATTGGACCCCCTGGTCCAATCTTTTTGAAACTTGGGGGATATTTTGGGGAGAGGCACTAGATGCTGTACAGAAAATTTGGTGCCTCTACCTCAAAAAACAGCCCCCCAGAGCCCTAGATACCTGCAGATCAATTCTCCATTATTTTTTATGGGAATAAATCTCCATATGGAATAACAGAGTTCCCAGCAGACATTTCCCTCCCCTCCCCCCGCTTTCTGACAACCCTGAAGCGGGGGGAGGGCCTCCAAACCGGGGGATCCCCTGCCCCCACCTGGGGATTGGCAACCCTAGCTAGGGCTGAGTAAGGTTGCAGGTCCAAAAAACATCTGGGGACTTTGGAGGTGGAGCCAGGAGACTTTGGGGGTGGAGTCAGGGAGTTCTGGCCCTCAAGCATCGATATTTCTCAATAACCAGTCTTTCGTTGCTAAATCCAAAGTTGCTTTATTATAGAAACTCAGAAGCTTTACCAAGGACAGAATCCTTGGACGTGATGACGTATACGTGGTTACATAGTTACTATAGAGGATTACTTCGAAGGATAGTATACAGATGCAATTTTGAGTCACGGGTTCAAAGGTTACTACGTAGTATCTCTTTTATTACTAAGGAATTTAGGCTATTAAAAACATCTCCCTTTCTCACACTTCTCCGAGACCCAATAAGAACTGTCTGTGTGAATCTGGGGGAGAGGCACCTCACAGCTTTACCAGCCAGGCTGTACCGTAAACATCCTTGGGCTAGATAGATTTACTGCTTGCCCAAACGTTGTAAAGAAAAGGGGGGTGGTGGATACTAGTGGCCTGCTTTCTGTCTAAGAAACCATCATGGCACTTAGAAATATGCATGCTTGACAATCACATTGAAAGGGATTGCACGCCTTTTAAGTGCCTTCCCTCCATTGAATAGAGGCACCTTCTTTGGGCGCTCATAGAATTGGACCCCCTGGTCCAATCTTTCTGAAACTTGGGAATTTTGGGGGAGAGGCACTGGATGCTATGTGGAAAATTTGGTGCCTCTATCTCAAAAAGCACCCCCCCCCCCGAGCCCCAGATTCCCATGGATCCATTATCCATTATAACTTATGGAATTGGTCTCCACAGGGTATAATGGAGTGCCCAACAGACATTTCCCTCCCCCCCTGCTTTCTGATGACCCTGAAGTGGGGGGAAGGCCTCCAAACCAGGGGATCCCCTATCCCCAACTGGGGAGTGGCAATCCTACAGGCTAAAGGACTCAGACACACCTAACTTGCGGCAGTAGAACTAGGGATGCCAGCCTCCAGGTGGGACCTGGGGTTCCCCCAAAATTACACCTCATCTCCGGACTACAGAGGTCAGTTCCCTTGGGGAAATGGATGCTTTGGAGGGTGGTTTCTGTGGCATTGTACCCCCACTTAGGTCTGTGTCCTTCCCCCACCCCCAAATCTCCAGGAATTTCCCAGCCTGGAGCTGGCAACCCTAAAAGCGTTTGCGTTTTAAGTGTTTACTGCTGTTTACAGCCGGAGAATTTGTCACGCTGCAACTTTCCGACCTTTCTAAACTGGCTGTTATTTGTAGTCGGCCAGATTTCGACTAAAACTAGGGCTTCTTTCGAGCAGGAACTCACAGAAACGCAGTTCTGGGTGACTTGGTTTCAGAGGGTGTGGCAGCCTAACAGGCAAATGAGTTCCTGCTGGGCTTTTTCTAATAAAAAGCCCTGTGTGAAACAATGGTGATGTCAGGGGGTGTGGTCTAATATACCAATCAGTTTCTACTGGGCTTTTTCTAGGTTTAGGTTTATTAGCCCTGTGTGAAACAATGGTGATGTCAGGGGGTGTGTCCTAATAGGCAAATGAGTTCCTGCTGGGGTTCTTCTACAAAAAAGCCCTGTGTGAAACAATGGTGATGTCAGGGGGTGTGACCTAATAAGCAAATGAGTTCTTGCTGGGTTTCTTCTACAAAAAAGCCCCATGTGAAACAATGGTGATGTCAGGGGGTGTGTCCTAATAAGCAAATGAGTTCCTGCTGGGCTTCTTCTACAAAAAAGCCTTGTGTGAAACAATGGTGATGTCAGGGGGTGTGTCCTAATAAGCAAATGAGTTCCTGCTGGGCTTCTTCTACAAAAAAGCCTTGTGTGAAACAATGGTGATGTCAGGGGGTGTGGCCTAATAGGCAAATGAGTTCCTGCTGGGTTTCTTCTACAAAAAAGCCCCGTGTGAAACAATGGTGATGTCAGGGGATGTGGCCTAATAGGCAAATGAGTTCCCACTGGGCTTCTTCTATTTAAAAAGCCCTGACTAAAGCAATACAGGGATGTGGGTTTCATACAATGACTTTAGCGCTGTGGTCATTTCAAACAGTGCTGCTTTTTCCTCCGCCCTTTTTCACAGTGAAGTCTTCTTTCCTTGGTACCACTGAGATGCCTGGACTCCACTGAGATACACTGACTTTCATTGAGGTCACCCTTACTGTCCCCTGGAAACAAGAAGAGCGAAGAAGCTCATTGGGCAGCAGGTGCTCAGGGCTTCAGTGATTGGCCTGACAGATGTTGCTAACCTAAGAAAATGCTGTCTGTGGCAAACATCTTGATGTTCACCCATCCATGCCCACATGTAATTGGCTAGTAAGTGTCTTGTTGCCAAGTGGATCGCAGATATATATCTCCCTCAGAGAGGCTAACTTCTTCTCTATAACAGCTAATTTCTTTGAGAGGGCTGCAGGGCTTTCTGGATTCTCTCATCCCCCCATCCCCATAATCAAGGAGGTTGTTAAATAGAATCATAGAGTTGGAAGGGACCTCCAGGGTCATCTAGTCCAACCCCCTGCACAATGCAGGAAACTCACAAACACCTCCCCCTAAACTCACAGGATCTGCATTGCTGTCAGATTGCCATCTAGCCTCTGTTGAAAAACTTCCAAGGAAAGAGAGCCCATCACCTCCTGAGGAAGCCTGTTCCACTCAGGAACCGCTCGAACGGACAGGAAGTTCTTCCTAATGTTGAGCCGGAAACTCTTTTGATTTAATGTCAACCCGTTGGTTCTGGTCCTACCTTCTGGGGCCACAGAAAACAATTCCACCCCATCCTCTATAGGACAGCCCTTCAAGGACTTGAAGATGGTGATCCTATCACCTCTCAGCCACCTCCTCTCCAGGCTAAACATGCCCAGATCCTTCAACCTTTCCTCATAGGACTTGGTCTCCAGACCCCTCACCATCTTTGTCACCCTCCTCTATTCATGCTATGGGGTGGTGAAATACTGGATGCCTCCATTAGATGTTAAAAGACTGAATCATAGAGTTGGAAGGGACCTGCAGGGTCATCTAGTCGAACCCCTTGCACAATGCAGGAAACCCGCAAATACCTCCCCCTAAATCCACAGAATCTTCATTGCTGTCAGATGGCCATCTAGCCTCTGTTGAGAAAACTCCAAGGAAGGAGAGCCCACCACCTCCCGAGGAAGCCTGTTCCACTGAAGAACCACGCTAACGGTCAGGAAGTTCTTCCTAATGTTGAGCCAGAAACTCTTTTGATTTAATTTCAAGCCATTGGTTCTGGCCTTACCTTCTGGGGCCACTAAAAACAATTCCACATCATCCTCAATATGACAGCCCTTCAAGTACCTGAAGATGGTGATCCTATCACTTCTCAGTCACCTCCTCTCCAGGCTAAACATGCCCAGCTGCTTCAACCTTTCCTCATAGGACTTGGTCTCCAGACCCCTCACCAAATAGTGGGTTCGATGCATGAGGAGGCTCATGGAAGAATTATCACAGCTCTATATTAGTGATTACAGCATGGTCATAGGCAGACTAAGACTACTCAACTGGGCCAATGGGCCAACTGTATACAAAGTTTCCGTGCTGGAATGCTGGGCTATTCAAACTAGCAGGGGGCTGGTGATTGGACTGAGGAAGCAGAGATTTGGATCCTGCTTCTCATTCTTTCCATGTCCCCAAGCTCAGTCCTAAGGCTCCAATGAGCCAGGTAGGAACTAACAATCCACATGAAACACATGCATAGACAACAGAGGTCAAAGAGTTTCCTACTCCTTCCAAGTTACCTCCTTCATCCCACTCATCCTTCTCACAGCTGGCCAGCAAGACTAGCCTCACAAATATCTTAACAAATCACTTGCCAACTTCAAGCCACAGAGAAAAGAAGAAGCTCTTTAATAAGGTTGAGGCCAACAACTCCATGATCACATTCCTCTGAAACATCAGAAGAGCCCTGCTGGATCAGACCAGTGAGGGTAGAGCTAGTCCAGCATCCTGTATCACAAAGTAGCCAGCCAGTTCCTCTGGAGGGTCAATAACAGGGCACAGAGGCTGAGGCCTCCATAAGAACATCAGAAGAGCTCTGCTGGATCAGACCAGTGGTCCATCTAGTCCAGCATCCTGTCTCACACAGTGGCCAACCAGTTCCTCTGGAGAGTCAACAACAGGGCACAGAGGCTGAGGCCTCCATAAGAACATCAGAAGAGCCCTGCTGGATCAGACCAGTGCTTCGTCTAGTCCAGTCTCCTGCCTCACACAGTGGCCAACCAGTTCCTCTGGAGGGACAACAACAGATCAGAGAGGCCAAGGCCTCCATAAGAAAATCAGAAGAGCCCTCCTGGATCAGACCAGTGGTCCATCTAGTCCAGCCTCCTATCTCACACAGTGGCCAACCAGTTCCTCTGGAAGGACAACAACAGGGCAGAGAGGCTGAGGCCTTCATAAGAACATCAGAAGAGCCCTGCTGGATCAGACCAGTGAGGGTCCATCTAGTCCAGCCTCCTGTCTCACACAGTGGCCAGCCAGTTCCTCTTCAGGGACAACAATAGGGCAGAGAGGCTGAGGCCTCCATAAGGACATCAGAAGAGCTCTGCTGGATCAGACCAGTGGTCCATCTAGTCCAGTCTCCTGTCTCACACAGTGACCAACCAGTTCCTCTTAAGGACCAGCAACAGGGCAGAGAGGCTAAGGCCTCCATAAGAACATCAGAAGAGCCCTGCTGGATCAGACCAGTGGTCCATCTAGTCCAGCATCCTGTCTCACACAGTGGCCAACCATTTCCGTTGGAGGGCCAACAATAGAACATAGAGACTGAGGCCTTCCCTGGTGTTGCCTCCTGGCTCTGAGATTCAGAGGATGAGTGCAACTGAATGTGGAGGTTCCCATTAGCCACTGTTGTGTCTTGCAAGCTTCAAGTGAAGACCAGTGTTAGAGAGGCTCCTTGAAGGTACATTCAGATTGGTTACCCTTGCTGAGTCAGCCAATCAGGTACCATCTGTGGACTGACACTCATGCAAACAAGGGTACCTAGCACCTGTAGTTCCTGTTGGTGGATCTGCACTCTGGGAGACTGTTCTGGGTTGGGTTTGTGTGTGTATATAGTTGTGTGTTACCAAGCTCATTACCGAATAAAGAGAGCTATGCTGAAATCACTAGAGTATCTGAACCCACTACTAATAGCCTCTGATAAGACTTATCCTCCATGAATTTATCTAATCTCCCTTTAAAGACGTTTACTCCTATGGCCACATCACTACATCCTCTAGCGGTGAATTCCACACTGCAACCACTCTCTTTGTAGAATAGCATTTCCTTTTGTCCATTTGGAACCTACTGTTGCTTAAAGCAGCACTGCCCTCTCCTGGGGAAACCTCATTCCTCAACTCCACAACAGCCTCAAACCTTTCTTCACAGGGAGTCGCACATATGAGGAGGAGGAGAAGGAGCAGGAGAAGGAGAAAGGAGAAGAAGGAGCAGGAGAAGGAGGAGGAGGAGAAGGCGAAGAAGGAGGAAGAGAAGGAACAGAAGGAGAAGAAGAAGGATGAGTAGGAAGAGGAAGAAGAAGAAGGAGAAAAAGGAAGAGGAGGAGGAGAAGGAAAAGGAAAAGGAGGAGGAGAAGGAGAAGAAGGAGGAGGAGGAGAAGGAGGACGAGTAGGAGAAGAAGGAGAAAAAGGAAGAGGAGGAGGAGGAGGAGAAGAAGGAGGAGAAGGAGGAGGCGGACGACATTTGATTTATACCCCACCCTTCACTCTGAATCTAAGAGTCTTAGAGTAGCCTACAATCTTCTTTACCTTCCTCCCCCACAACAGACACCCTGTGAGGTGGGTGGGGCTGAGAAAGCTGTCCCAGAAGGCCATTCCAGCAGTTGCAAGTGGAGGAGTGGGGAATCAAACCCGGTCCTCCCAGATAAGAGCCCTCACACTTAACCACTACACCAAACTGGCAACGCACTCCCAATGCAGACCAGCAGCTTAAAGATGATAAAACCGCTGTGGATAGTGCCAGCAGAAGTAATAAAAATAACAGCTGAATCCAATGATGAAAGAGAGATGTCATATAATCAACTGCTCAAGATCCAAGGAGACAAAATTGAATTAAAATCCTCAGAAGAGCTAAATAATAAGTACGATTGGTTTCAAATGCAGCAAATCAAAAGCTTGATGGAAAATGATATTAAATTGGAGGGAATTAGACGAGAACAAACAGAACTGGAAAGGGTCTTGCTTGGAGATAATGAAAAATTGATATCGAAAGTATACAAATTATTACTGAAACGGTCTGCAGAAGATGTAGTAAAGTCTCAAATGGTTAAATGGGCAATAAATGTGAAAAGAGAAATACAAATGGATACGTGGGAGCACCTTTGGAAGAACTCGATGAAGATCTCAACTTGTCAGAGTATCAAAGAGAACTGTTTTAAGATGATGTATAGGTGGTATATGACTCCGAAAAAACTGGCTAAGATGAGTAGGAAAATGTCGGATAGATGTTGGAAATGTAAAAAACATGAAGGTTCTTTCTTTCATATGTGGTGGACTTCTGAAAAAGCGAAAAAGTACTGGAAGATGATACGACAAGAAATCTCCAAAATTTTGGGTTACGACTTCAAGAAAACTGCAGAGACTTTTTTGCTTGGATTATAATTAGAAAAATTCCCAAAGGAAGACAGGACTTTAATTTGGTACATGCTCTCAGCTGCTAGGACATTGTATGCGCAGCTGTGGAAACAAGAAAAAATACCAGAGAAATGGGACTGGATCAAGAAAGTTTTATCGTGGATTGAGATGGATAAATTAACTAGAACTCTAAGAGACTATGATTTAGATATATTTAAAAAGGAGTGGAAGAAATTTAAAGAATATATGGAGAAAGAGTGGAATGTAAAAAGACATTGGACAATTTTTTAGTATTAATGAGAAAAATATATATATATATATATATATTGAACTTTGATCGGTTAGTAGTACCTTTAGTATTGAATTTAAATCTATAACTTCGGGGAAGTCAACATTGGAGGGAGGGGGGATTGAAATACCATATGGGTTTGTATAGAAAATTTATAATTAAGTTTTGTAACCATATGTTATCAATAAATTGTTAAAACAGAAAGATGATAAAATTTAAAATAAAATAAAGATGATTTAGCAGCCAAAATGACAGTATTAGAAGGGAAAAACAAAAAGGAATATCAGACTGGGCAACTGGAATGCTGTGACCAAAACTTTTCCCAGTGCCATGACCAAGGTTTTGGCTAAACAAAGGGCCTCCCCCCCCCCCAAAAAAAAACAGTTTTCAATTTTAAAAGAACATAACATAAGAACATAAGAGAAGCCATGTTGAATCAGGCCAATGGCCCATCCAGTCCAACACTCTGTGTCACATAAGAACATAAGAGAAGCCATGTTGGATCAGGCCAATAGCCCATCCAGTCCAACACTCTGAGTCACATAAGAACATAAGAAAAGCCATGTTGGATCAGGCCAATGGTCCGTCCAGTCCAACACTCTGTGTCACATAAGAACATAAGAGAAGCCATGTTGGATCAGGCCAGTGGTCCATCCAGTCCAACACTCTGTGTCACATAAGAACATAAGAGAAACCATGTTGGATCAGGCCAGTGGCCCATCCAGTCCAACACTCTGTGTCACATAAGAATATAAGAGAAGCCCTGTTGCATCAGGCCAATGGCCCATCCAGTCCAACACTCTGTGTCACATAAGACCATAAGAGAAGCCATGTTGGATGAGGCCAATGGCCCATCCAGTCCAACACTCTGTGTCACATAAGAACATAAGAGAAGCCATGTTGGATCAGGCCAATGGCCCATCCAGTCCAACACTCTGAGTCACATAAGAACATAAGAGAAGCCATGTTGGACCAGGCCAGTGGCCCAACAATCTGTGTCACACAATGATCGAAACTCAGATACCATCAGGAGGCACCAAGAATGCAGAGCATCACTGCCCCAGAGAGTTCCAACAATAAAAAGGTAAAGGTAGTCCCCTGTGCAAGCACCAGCCGTTTCTGCCTCTGGGGTGACGTTGCTTTCACAACATTTTCACAGCAGACTTTTTACGGGGTGGTTTGCCATTACCTTTCCCAGTCATCTTTTTAAATTTATTTTATTTTATTCGATTTATATCCCGCCCTACCCCACCGAGGCGGGCTCAGGGCGGCTTACACCAGGGGTGGCCAACGTTAGCTTTCCAGATGTTTTTTGGCTACAACTCCCATCAGCCCCAGCCAGCATGGCCAATGGCTGGGGCTGATGGGAGTTGTAGGCAAAAAACATCTGCAGAGCTACCATTGGCCACCCCTGATCTACACTTTTCCCCCAGGGCAACTGATCTCTGCAGTCTGGAGACCAGCTGCAATTCTGGGAAGTCTCCAGGCCTCACCCAGAGGCTGGCAACAATGGCTTCTAGCCCCACTGGTGGACTTCCTGATGGGTTTTTTGGCCACTGTGGGACAGAGTGTTGGACTGGATGGGCCATTGGCCTGATCCAACATGGCTTCTCTTATGTTATGTGACACAGAGTGTTGGACTGGATGGGCCATTGGCCTGATCCAACATGGCTTCTTTTATGTTCTTATGTGACACAGAGTGTTGGACTGGATGGGCCATTGGCCTGATCCAGCATGGCTTCTTTTATGTTCTTATGTGACACAGAGTGTTGGACTGGATGGGCCATTGGCCTGATCCAACATGGCTTCTTTTATGTTCTTATGTGACACAGAGTGTTGGACTGGATGGGCCATTGGCCTGATCCAGCATGGCTTCTCTTATGTTCTTATGTGACACAGAGTGTTGGACTGGATGGGCCATTGGCCTGATCAAACAGGGCTTCTCTTATGTTCTTATGTGACACAGAGTGTTGGACTGGATGGGCCATTGGCCTGATCCAACAGGGCTTCTCTTATGTTCTTATGTGACACAGAGTGTTGGACTGGAGGGGCCATTGGCCTGATCCAACAGGGCTTCTCTTATGTTCTTATGTGACACAGAGTGTTGGACTGGATGGGCCACTGGCCTGAACCAACATGGCTTCTCTTTCGTTTTTACATTGCCAACCATGACCTTGGAATTTTCTAGAAATCTGGAGGTGGCCTCCTGGAAAGGCAAGGTTTGGGATGAAAAGGAACCTTGGCCAGGTATAATGCCATAAGTGTTTGCCCTTCAAAGAAGCCCTTTGAATCCCAGGAATTAGGGTTGCCAATCCTCAGGTGGAGCAGGGGATCCCCTGGTTTGGAGGCCCTCCCCCCACTTCAGGGTCATCAGAAATCATGGCGGGGGAGGGAAACGTCTGCTGGGCACTCCATTATTCCCTATGGAGACTGATTCCCCTATGGTATAATGGAGAATTGATCTATGGGTATCTGGGGCTCTGGAGAGGCTGTTTTTTGAGGTAGAGACACCAGAATTTCAGCGTAGCATCCAGTGCCTCTCCCCAAAACACCCTCCAAGTTTCAAAAGGATTGGACCAGGGGGGTCCAATTCTATGAGCCCCAAAACAAGGTGCCCCTATCCTTCATTATTTCCAATGGAGGGAAGGCATTTAAAAGGTGCACAGTGAACGTGATGGCCAGAACTCCCTTTGGAGTTCCATCACGCTTGTGACAACCTCGCCGCTGGCTCCACCCCCAAAGTCTCCCAGCTCCACCCCCAAAGTCTCCAGATATTTCTTGAACTGCACTTGGCAACCCTACCAGGAACTGATCTCTGTCACCTGGGGATTAGTTGTCCCACTGGAAGATCTCCAGGCCCCACCTTGAGGTTGGCAACGTGGCTACATGGCAGCCCAGAAGGCTGTAGCCTTGAGTGTCTCTTAAAACTGGATCTCTTCCATCCTTGCAGCGAAGGAACGGAGAACCTGTCGGCTCGCTCACCCTCTGCGATTCCCCCACCGATCGCAAAACGGTTCAGTGACTCTCCACTTCCCTTGGCCAGCCGAGCACACTCATTTCCTCCAGACCGAAGGGACCGTTGTCTGTCTCCAGTCTTTCAGTGGGAAGTGCATTTTCAGTGAATTGAGTCTGGATGTGCAAACCAAGAAGCCAGCTCTGCAGGGAAACGCCGCAGAGATGAAGGGCCCAGCCGTCTTCCTGATATTTCACCTCTGCATCTGGAAGAGTGGTGAGTTCACATTGGCTGCTAGGGATGCCAGCCTCCAGGTGGGGCCTGGAGATCTCCTGGAATGACAACCAATCTCCAGAATAGAGAAATCAGCGCCCCAAGAGAACGTAGCTGCCTGGGGTAGGGTTGCCAGATCCAATTCAAGAAATATCTGGGGACTTTGGAGGTGGAGCCAGGAGACTTTGGGGGTGTTGCCAGGAGACAATGAGGCTGGAGCCAGGAACAAGAGCTTACAGCAGCCCTATGAGAAGAGCCCTGTAAGGAATTCTAGCAGGACCTCCTTTGCATATTAGGCCACACACCCCTGATGTAGCCAATCCTCCTGGAGCTTACAGCAGGCCCTGTGAGAAGAGCCCTGTAAGGAATTCTAGCAGGACCTCCTTTGCATATTAGGCCACACCCCCTTGATGTAGCCAATCCTCCTGGAGCTTCCAGTAGGTCCTGTACTAAGAGCCCTGTAAGCTCTTGGAGGATTGGCTACATCGGGGGGGCGTGGCCTAATAAGCAAAGGAGTTCCTGCTACAAAAAAAAGCCCAGAAGAAGACAACTGCAGATTTATACCCCACCCTTTTCTCTGAATCAGAGTCCCAGAGAGGCTCACAATCTCCTATATCTTCACCCCCCACAACAGGGTGTGACTGTTGGGTGGGTGGGGCTGAGGAAGCTCTCCCAGAAGCTGCCCTTTCAAGGTCAACCTCTGCGAGAGCTATGGCTAACCTACAGCCATTTCAGCAGCTGTAAGTGGAGAAGCAGGGAATTCAACCCAGTTCTCCCAGATTAAGAGTCCATACACGTAACCATTACACCAAACTGGCTCTTAATACATATAAACTGTATGTATATATGTGTGTGTGTATGCATGCATGCATGTGGGTGTGTGGGTGTACATTAGGGTTGTCAGGGACAAGCCTGGCTGGCTTCTGAGATCAGAGGAGATTGGGCTAAGTCTGGACCATCCAGGTCAGGGGTGGTGGAAATGGCTGTACGTTTTGTGGCCAACATAGGGCAACCCCATAGGGTCTTCAAGGCAAGAGACAGAGAGGTGGTTTGCTATTGTCTACCTCTATGAAGCAACCCTGGAGAACTTCTAGTGTCCTGGCCCCACTGGTGGACCTCCTGATGGCACCTGGTTTTTTGACCACTATGTGACACAGAGTGTTGGACTGGATGGGCCATTGGCCTGATCCAACATGGCTCCTCTTAGGTTCTTATGTTCTTATCTCAAGAGTGTCGGACTGGATGGGCCATTGGCCTGATCCAACATGGCTTCTCTTAGGTTCTGGGAGAACCGGGTTTGATTCCCCACTCCTCCACTTGCACCTGCTGGAATGGCCTTGGGTCAGCCATAGCTCTGGCAGAGGTTGTCCTTGAAAGGGCAGCTGCTGTGAGAGCCCTCTCCAGCCCCACCCACCTCACAGGGTGTTTGTTGTGGGGGAGGAAGGTAAAGGAGATTGTGAGCCGCTCTGAGACTCTTCGGAGTGGAGGGCGGGATATAAATCCAATATCTTCTTCTTATGTTCTTATCTCAAGAGTGTTGGACTGGATGGACCATTGGCCTGATCCAACATGGCTCCTCTTAATGTTCCTTGTTGGCCTCGCATCCAAGTTCTAACCAGGGCCAACCCTGCTTAGCTTCTGAGATCTGACAAGACTCAGCTCGCCTGAGCCATCCAATTCAGGGCAATAGTGTACTAGACAGGGATAAAAGCAGGGGTGGAATTCTAGCAGGATTCTATCCTTTGCACATTAGGCCACTCCCCCCTGATGTGGCCAATCCTCCAAGAGCTTAGAAGGCTCTTTTTTGTAAGCTCTTGGGGGGACTGGCTACATCAGGGGTGTGTGGCCTAATATGCAAAGGAGCTCCTGCTAGAATTCTACCCCTGGATAAAGGGACAAATGGAGGAGGGGGTGCGATGGATGGATGAAGAGGTCTAGTACTGAATGCAAACCAAAGAAGTAAAGCAGACGCCCACGGACACTTCAGTGACTCACAAAATTCATACCGGCATAAGGTTTTGTGAGTCAGAGCTCAAGTTGTGAGAAACGTGAAGCATTCAGCTCTGAATGTCGGATGTGTCTGCAATCGTCTGCCTGACAGCTGAATGCACCTTGCAGCCAGAGTTCTGGGAGAACCAAGACTAGCCCAAGGTCACCCAGCAAGTTTCAGGTGGGGGAGGAGTGAAGAATCAAACCCAGTTCTCCAGATTAGAGTCCATTGTTCTTAACCACTACTCTAGAGGTTGCTGTGTGGAGAAAGGCAATGCAGGTCACCTTGGAAGAGCCCATGGATGGAGTTCCCCTGAGTTGATTGTGACCCAACAGCAGTCATAGTAGACATGAGTGGCCTTAATATACTAGTGGTCTGATCTGATAGAAAGCAGCTTCATGTCGTCATCTTCTTCTTCTTCCTCTTCCTCCTCTTTTTCCTTCTCCTCCTTTTCTTCGTCTTCCTTTTCTTCCTCTTTTTCTTTTTCTTCTTCCTCTTCCTCCTCTTCTTCTTCATCCTTTTTTTCTTCATCCTCTTCTTCCTCCACCTCCTCTTGAGAGTCAGTTTGGTGTAATGGTTAAGTGTGTGAACTCTTGTCTGGGAGAACCGGGTTTGATTCCCCACTCCTCCACTTGCACCTGCTCGAATGGCCTTGGGTCAGCCATAGCTCTCTTATCTGGGAGAACCGGGTTTGATTCCCCACTCCTCCACTTGCAGCTGCTGGAATGGCCTTGGGTCAGCCATAGCTCTCTTATCTGGGAGAACCGGGTTTGATTCCCCACTCCTCCACTTGCAGCTGCTGGAATGGCCCTGGGTTAGCCATAGCTCTGGCAGAGGTTGTCCTTGAAAGGGCAGCTGCTGTGAGAGCCCTCTCAGCCACACCCAACTCACAGGGTGTCTGTTGTGGGGGGGGGGGAAGATAAAGGAGATTGTGAGCCGCTCTGAGACTCTTGAGTGGAGGGTGGAATATAAATCCAATGTCGTATTTTTCTTCCTCCTCCTCCTCCATCTCCTCTTCTTCTTCCTCTTCTGCTTCTTCCTCCATCTCCTTCTTCCTCTTCTGTCTCCTCTTCTTCCTTCTTTTTTGTCCTCTAATTCTTCCTCCACCTCCTCCTCTGCTTCTCTTCCTTCTCCTCTTTCTCCTCTTCTGCAAAATGCCATGAATTGACACTAGGACCCAATATAGTTCAAGCAATGATCTTCCACTGAGCTCCTCCACTATTGAAGCATCTAACCCCAACTGCTCTCCTTCTAGGAACAGCCTCCAAGGGGTGGTCCATGCACGTCCCATCGCAGGTGACGGGCGAAATCGGCCAGACGGTGTCCTTGCCCTGCACTTTCACCCACCCTCATCAGACCAATGACAAGACACTGACAGCTATTTGGCGGGTAAAAGAACCCTACAACGGGACGGTGGTTTTCAAGTGCGTGGCCCACAGCTCCAGCAGCGTCTGCAAAACCGCCATCAGCTCAAAGAACAGATACCAGCTCCTGGGGAACCCCCGGCAGAACAACCTCTCCCTCCAAATCCACAACCTGACCTGGAACGACAGCAGCAAGTATTTCTGTCGGGTGGAGTTCTCTGGAGATGCGCACGACAAGTATGAGAGCCGGATGGGGATCCGACTCCATCTGATAGGTGAGAGGCTGTGAGTGTAACAGAAGGGAGGAGAAAAGGGGACAAGTGAGAAATCCCAGCTCTTAGCATGAATGAAAGCTTAGCTTGGGCTCCTTATGGCCTCCCCAGGCTATAGCCGCCCTCCCCCTCCCCCCGCAGCACCTTCGCTGCCTTTGGACATGACCTGGGCCCTGGAGTCCCTGGGGTACTTATTCTTGCCTGACATGAGGCAGGGGGTGTTGTGTTACTATTCGTTGCTATTATTTATTGGTTTACCATGTTATTGTTGATGGTTTTATGCTGTAAGCTGCCCTGAGTCCATTTTGAGGGTAGGGTGGGGTATAAATCGACAGACAGACAGACGGACGGACGATGGGTGGGTGGGTGGGTGGGTGGGTGGGTGGATGGATGGATGGATGGATGGATGGGTGGATGGGTGGATGGATGGGTGGATGGGTGGGTGGGTGGGTGGGTGGATGGACAGATGGACATATTGGCAGATAGATAGATGATGGATGGCTGATAGCTAGAGAGAGAGAGAGAGAGTATAATATAGTGGGTTCTTAGGCATTGAAAAGGCGAGGTGGTAGTGATAACAAGCTCTTTATTGAGCACAGCATGGTGGGGGCTGCACTAACTGAACTGAGGAATGGGGCCAGCTGGGCCTACTATATACAACACTGGGTTCCCACACTAGCACGTGATTGGGTCATTCAAACCAGCAGGGGCCTGTGATTGGAGTAGGGCAGTTGAGATTTGGATCCTCCTGCCCATTGTTCCCGAGTCTCCAAGCTCAGTCCTTATGGCTCCAATAAGCCAGGCAGAAACACCATTTGGTAACACAAAGGTTCACACACATAACAGATGGTAGGTATGTAGGTAGGTAGAGAGAGAGGGGATGGATAGGTGGGTGGGTGGGTGGGTAGGTAGGTAGATAGATTGATTGATAGATGATTGATTGATTGATAGATGATTGATTGATAGATGATAGATAGATAGATAGATAGATAGATAGATAGATAGATAGATAGATAGATAGATAGATAGATAGATAGATAGATAGATAGATAGATAGATGGATGATGATGATAAATGATGATGATAGATGATGACGATAGATGACAGATGACAGATGGATGGATGATAGATGACAGACAGACAGACAGATAGAAAGTGATGACAGACAGACAGATAGATGATGGGTAGATGGGTAGATGGATAGAGGATAGGGGATGGAGGGATGATAGATAGATAGATGACGGAGGGACAGACAGCTAGATAGATGATAGATAGATAGATAGATAGATAGATAGATAGATAGATAGATAGATAGATAGATAGATAGATAGATAGATATTTATTTGGACGGAGGGAGGGAGGGGATCAGCTGGTTGCTCCTTGGGGCAGAAAGGTCAAATTTAAGGACTTCTGCTGGAAACCCCTTAGGGAGATTCAGTCCTCTTCCAGGAGCTGGAACCTCTGGAGCTGGATGCTACACAGTGACAGTGGGAAGAGACGTAGATGCAGCCAGGAGGGTTGCCAGCCATTGCCTGCCTCAGCACAGTGTCTCTGGACGTCTCAGGTGGCCTCCCATACAAGTCCTAACCAGGTCCGACCCTGCTTAGCTTCTGCGATCTGGTGAGATGGGGCTAGGCTGGGCTCTTCAGATCACGGCTCCCTGAAGGATGACCTCTTCAGCATTTGTGCGCATTCGCATTTGGGAATAAACTGAACCTACCCATCGATTCCTGGACAAACGGCAGACGGTCGGTTACTTCCATGCTGACCCGACGAGTCATTTTCATATACATTTTTTTTCACCACCGCATATTTTAATCTCCGCAGCTGCCCCCCGGATCGTCAACATCTCTGTGCAGTCCGGCGAGGATCACTCCTTCGATGCAAAATGTACCGCCGAGGGGGAACCGCTGCCCACCCTGACGTGGACCGGCCCTCTGTCCAGTAACGTGACCTCCGTCTCGAGCGTGAGCTACCAGACCACCAAAGAGCTCCGGCACCTGACGCAAGACGGCAGATACACTTGCACGGCGGTGAACAGCCTCGGGAGAGCGGAGGGAGCCGTGTACTTCTACAAATACAGAGCTGGAGGCAGGTCCTGGATCCTGAACCTCTTGTTTGTCTCCCTGGGAATTAAGGCGTTGGCCTTGCTGCTGATACTAGGGGTCGGTGCTTTCTGGAAAGGAGGTAGGTATGATTCATTAGCATTGATTTTTTTTTTTAAAGGCTGAGTACAGATCACAAGTTCTCATCCCCCCTTTCTGCAAAACGAGAATGTTAACAATCCATTCACAATAAGGTTATTCTTCCCCTAAAGCAATATGTCTGCATCCTGCCTTTTTGCTCAGTATAAAGCCCCTTCCTCAAGGCAAAAGATGCCTTGCATCAAAATTATTGCATCAAAATCTGGAGACAATGTCTGTGCTGCAGCAATCTTTAGTATGCTGTTCAGGTGTGTGTGTAAGTTGCAAACCTACTATTGATTTGCAAGCTGTGTAAGTTGCAAACCTACTTCCTCAAGGCAAACTGAGCCTGAGAGTTGCATTTTGTGCATGGAGTAAAATGCACGATCTCGGCGTCTGTGCGAACCCTCCAATCTTTTGGTCCCAAACTGTTTAGAGTTTTAAAAGTTCAAAGCCAGCATTTGGAAACTGGGCCTAGAAAGAAACAGATAGCAAGTATGGCTGTAAGATGTGATGGTCTCTGTGTGTCCTAGTTAGTACAAAGTTTAAGTCCAGTGGCACCTTTAAGACCAGGGGTGTAAAACACATGGCCTAAGGGCCAGATCAGGCCCCTGGAGGATTCCTATCAGGTCTACAAGTAACTTACTGTCATCTGCTTCCTTCTCTCTCTCTCTTGCTTCCTTCTGCATCACAACGTGCTTTGCCAGGCTTTCTCAGTCACACAGCAGCTACAGAGCAAAGCCTCTATTTTCTTCATTGGCTGACCAGCACAGGTAGCAAGTTATGTACAAAAGCTCACAATACCCAGCCCTTTCACATTTTCCCCTGAATCTTAGGCTCAAAGCATTGACCATGAGATTTCTGCAATGAATTACAATAAATCAAAAGTAGGTTTGCAACTTACACACACATACCTGAACAGCATACTAAAGATTGCTGCAGCACAGACACTGTCTCCAGATTTTGATGCAATAATTCAGACGAAGAGGTGTCAGTTATCAGACACTTAAATAAAATATTGCAAGAGTGCTAATCTTTTAAGCATATTTTATTTTAATATTTTTTTTAAAAAAATTGTTTTTGTCTGTGTCCTTTATAAAGTTTATAACCCCTCTGTCATTAAATGTTATGACATGCATGGCCCGCCCTGACAAGTTCTCATTTATGTCAGATCTGGCCCTCATAACAAATGAGTTTGACACCCCTGTTTAACACCATCCAAGTTTAATTCCAGGTATAAATTTTCGTGTGGGTGCATACTTCTTCTGAAGAAGGGTGCATGCACATAAAAGCTCACACCAGAAATGCTCTAGGATTCGTGGTAAAACTCTGTGATGCCATAAAGTTTTCAGCATGAGTCCTAGAGCATTCCCGGAGTGATGTCCCTAGTGCAATGATGTCACTTCCGGGTGACATCATCGCACTGGGGACGGAGCAGGCCAACAGGGCTCTTCGGGGGCAAGGATCCCCCCCCCCCGCAGCAGTCTGCTACCTGCCGGCAGGTTGGGACCCTCCTGGGCGGGGGATCTCCCGCCCCTGGCAGGAGTTTGGGAGCACAAACCCATGTGAATCTATGTCGCAGTTAGTGATCCAGCCACCATACAGAGAACCCGTTGATGCTTCGGAATACTCTTCACAACCAGCTCCTGGATTAGAGGTGCCGACCTTGAGAGCCAGTACGGTGTAGCGGTTAAGAGAGTCAGACTCTAATCTGGAAAACTCGGTTTGATTCCCCACTCCTCCACATGCAGCCAGCTGGGTGGCCTTGGGTCAGTTACAGAGCTCTCTCAGCCCCACCTACCTCACAGGGCGTTTGTTCTGCGGGAGAGGAAGAGAAGGCAATTGTAGGCCGCTCTGAGACTCCTTCAGGTTGTGAAGGGCGGGGCACAAAAACCAATTCTTCTCTTCTTCTCTAGGCAGGTCCTGGAGATATCCTAGTATTACAATCGATTTCCAGGCGACAGAGATCCGTTCCCCTGGAGAAAATGGCTACTTTGAAGGGCGGGCTCTTTGGCATCACATCCTGCTGAGGTCCCTCCCCTCCCCACAATCCACCCTCCTCAAAATCTCCAGGTCTTTCCCAGCTCAGAGCTTGAGCCTGAGAAAGGTGTGATTTGGGGAGGGGAGGGTTAGGGGCCATCTTTCAAAATGGGTATTTTCTTCAATGCCATAGAATCCACCTTCCAAAGCAGCCATTTTCTCCGAGTGAACTGATCTCAGTCAACTGGAGTTCAGTTATAATTCCAGGAGATCTCCAGTCACCAGGGGTGGAATTCTAGCGGGGGTCCTTTGCATATTAGGCCACACACCCCTGATGTAGCCAATCTCCCAAGAGCTTAAAAAAAGAGCCTTGTAAGCTCTTGGAGGATTGGTTACATCAGGGGTGTGTGGCTTAATATGCAAAGGAGCTCCTGCTAGAATTCCACCCCTGCCAGTCACCATTTGGAGGTTGGGAACTCTATGTGAACGTTACTTAATGGTGCAAAGAGATAACAAATGGTCAGCAGGGAGCGAAGAGACTGTGGCTCAGTGGTAGAGCCTCTGTTTGGCATGCAGAAGGTCCAGGGTTCAGTCCTCGGCATCTCCAGTTAAATTGACCAGACTGCAGGTGATGGGAAAGCTCTCTGCTTGAGACCTTGGAGAGCCACTGCCAGGCTGAATAGACAATACTGACCTTGATGGACCGAGGGTCTGATTCAGCAGAAAGCAACTTCATGTGTGTTCCTGTGTTCATCTTCTTTTCTTCCCCTCCTTTCCCTTACAGGTAATTCCATGGCCCCAACAAGCCTGCCACGGTAAGAGCCTCTTGCTTCTGCCTTAAGTAGCTTTATCAAGTCACTCTTCCAAGCACTGGAATGTAGGCTCCCCACGATAATAGTAAACCGGCTGGCCCTTGTGAACATAAGAGAAGCCATGTTGGATCAGGCCAATGGCCCATCCAGTCCAACACTCTGTGTCACATAAGAACATAAGAGGAGCCATGTTGGATCAGGCCAATGGCCCATCCAGTCCAACACTCTGTGTCACATAAGAACAAAAGAGAAGCCATGTTGGATCAGGCCAATGGCCCATCCAGTCCAACACTCTGTGTTACATAAGAACATAAGAGAAGCCCTGTTGGATCAGGCCAATGGCCCATCCAGTCCAACACTCTGTGTCACATAAGAACATAAGAGAAGCCCTGTTGGATCAGGCCAATGGCCCATCCAGTCCAACACTCTGTGTCACATAAGAACATAAGAGAAGCCCTGTTGGATCAGGCCAATGGCCCCTCCAGTCCAACACTCTGTGTTACATAAGAACATAAGAGAAGCCCTGTTGGATCAGGCCAATGGCCCATCCAGTCCAACACTCTGTGTCACATAAGAACATAAGAGAAGCCCTGTTGGATCAGGCCAATGGCCCATCCAGTCCAACACTCTGTGTCACATAAGAACATAAGAGAAGCCCTGTTGGATCAGGCCAATGGCCCCTCCAGTCCAACACTCTGTGTCACATAAGAACATAAGAGAAGCCATGTTGGATCAGGCCAGTGGCCCATCCAGTCCAACACTCGATGTCACATAAGAACATAAGAGAAGCCATGTTGGATCAGGCCAATGGCCCATCCAGTCCAACACTCTGTGTCACATAAGAACATAAGAGAAGCCATGTTGGATCAGGCCAGTGGCCCATCCAGTCCAACACTCTGTGTGACATAAGAACATAAGAGAAGCCATGTTGGATCAGGCCAATGGCCCATCCAGTCCAACACTCTGTGTCACATAAGAACATAAGAGAAGCCCTGTTGGATCAGACCAATGGCCCTTCCAGTCTAACACTCTGTGTCACACAATGGCCAAAATCCAGGGGCCACCAGCGCCAGAACTCCAGAAGCCCTCCCACTCTTGCCCCCACAGCACTAAGAATATAAGCATCAGTGCCGCACCCTCCAAAGCAACCATTTTCTCCAAGGAAACTATAGTCTGGAGACCAGTTGTAATTCTGGGAGATCTCTAGGTCTCACCTGGAGTTTAGCAATCCGAACAAGCACAAATCTCCAAAGTTCTTCCCTAGAAGATGTAAGTAATTCTCTCCAAAGGTCAGGAGTCAGGAGGAAGACACATTTTCCACTTCCTGTAAGGGTGACACACTGCCACACTGCAAAAGGAGAGGCAGCAACTCACAGTTCCATAGAGTGCAGAGGAATTGGCTCCGTTCAGCAGTGTGACTTGGAATGGCTGAGTCAACGCTTTGTTCTAAGGTCACTGATATAAATAGCAAAAAGTTATCAGGCGAATGCTTTTGCTGCCTCAGAAGTTACAGGATTCAGCCCTCTTTAGCTTGAATATGAAAGTGAATAATAGCCTCACATTGGGCCTTAGCAGGTAGACGGTTGGTCTCAGGAAAAAAAAAGGTCCCCTGTGCAAGAACCAGTCGTTTCCAACTCTGGGGTGACGTTGCTTTCACAACGTTTTCACGGCAGACTTTTTATGGGGTGGTTTGCCATTACCTTCCCAGTCATCTACACTTTCCCCCCAGCAAGCTGGGTACTCATTTTACCGACCTCGGAAGGATGGAAGGCTGAGTCAACCTGGAGCCAGCTATCTGAACCAGCTCCCGCTGGGATTGAAATCAGCTCGTGAGCAGAGCTTAGGACTGCAGCACTGCAGCTTTAACACTCTGCGCACGGTCTCAGAGCCGTGTCTCAGAGCCCAGTTTAAATCCCCTTTAAGCCTTGTAGCCTTTGGTTCAGTCACTGTCCCTTGGTTTAACATACCTCACAGGGTCGTTGTGAAGACAAAATGGGTGGGGACCAGTGTTCCCTTCAAGCTGAGTTAACGTGAGCTAGTTCACAGATTTTTTTTAGACTCCAGTTCAAGCATTTTTATCTTCGCTCCAGAAGGATGACGCTCTGGAAGGAGCGCACTAATTGCTCTTTCTGCTGATAACTTTTAGCTATTTATATCAGTGACCTTAGAACAAAGCATTGACTCAGCGATTCTACTTTCATGCTAGTAGCTCACAAAGTAGAATTTTTGCTCACGAGACTGCAGCTTAGAGGGAGGATTGGTGGGGACCATGGACAGTGCTCTGATTACTTTAGAGGAGGGGTGTCGAACTTATTTGTTATGATTGCCGGATCTGACAGAAATGAAACCTTGTCAGGCTGGGCCGTGTGTGTCATAAAACGTAATGCCAAGAAGCAGAGATACTAACTTTTAAAGAACACAGAGGTGCTTTCTTTCTTTCTTTAAAAAGGTACTTTCTTTGTATCTCTCTCGTGGGATCGAAGGAACAAGGCCGAAGGAAGCTCTGGCTCTTTCCCTCCCTCCCCAGGAGATTAGGAGGGGGAGGAGCCTCAGCCTATAGAAGGAAAAGAGGCTTGGCTCAGTACCTCTGCTGTGTGATTGAGGGAGCCTGGGAAAACAAGCTCTCCCTCCCCCACTTCCTTTCCAAGGGAGGAGCCTCAGCCAATGGAAAAAATAGAGCAGGGGTGTCGAACTCTTTTCTTACAAGGGCTGGATCTGACATAAATGAGACTGTGTTGGGCGGGGCTGCACGGGCCATACAATATAATGCCAGGTAGCAGAGATACAAACTTTACAAAGGACACAAACAACCCCATTTAAAGATGTTGTATTTCTCCCATGTGATCGAGGGAACTGGGCAAAGGAATCTCTAGCTCTTTCCTTCCCTCCCCAGGGGATGAGAAGGGGGCGGAGTCTCAGCCAATAGAAGGAAAAGAGGCTTGGCTAAGTAGTTGTGCTGTGCGGTTGAGAGAGCCTGGCAAAGCAAGTTGTCCTCCCCCCTTCCTCCACATGGGAGGAGCCTCAGCCAATGGAGAAAAGAGAGGATTTGCTCTGCAGCTCCTGTGCAATTGAGCGACCCTGGCAAAGCAAGCTGAGATGCAGAAGGAAGCAAGACAGAGGGAGAAGAAAGCAGACTTGCGCGTGGGCTTGATAGGAACCCTCCAGGGGCCTGATCTGGTCCTCGGGTCGCACATTTGACACCCCTGAAATAGAGGCTTTGCTCTGTAGCTCTGCTGTGCGATTGAGCAAGACTGGCAAAGCAAGCTGTTATGCAGAAGGAAGCAAGAGAGAGAAAGTAGGAAGTAGACTTCCTTGAGGGCCAGGTAGGAGCCCTCCGGGGGCCTGATTTGGCCCCCGAGCCGCATGTCTGACACCCCTGCTTTTGAGGGAGGACACGATTAGAATGTAGAGATTGCTTTTCAGTGAAGAAAAGATGAGGCAGTTGTCAAGAAACTGCAGATGGTTCTACCATCTCTCAGAGCCGTCATTCGCCTTGAGGTGCTGGGGAGACGACAAGTGACGATTAAGGCGTCGTAACATCGACTGGTCTTGACGCTTTCCAATTTTTAGTCTCTCAGAGAGACCTTTTTAACAGAACAGTGATGAATAAATATAGTGCATTAGATAGATTCATCGAGGGTAAGTATCAATGGCTACTAGCCATGGTGGTTGAGGGGAACCTGCACATTCAGAGGCATTAATCTTAGACCAAATCCCCACTAGCCTTATGCTCCTCTTCTTTGCAAGTCTTCAGTCAGATTTCACACTATCTGCCCCGGGGCTGCAACCCGCTTTGCCTTTTTTGTGCGGCAAACAGAAACTAGTTTTTAGAGGATCTTGTTTGCTGTGTGAAAGAGGCGGAGCGAGTCGAAGCCCAGGGTAGATAGCGTGAAATCTGACAGAAGCCCCACAGAGGAGAGTGAGAGCGGCATAAGGCTAGCGGGGAACTGGTCAAAGTCACCATGCCCTGTTGTTGGCCCTCCAGAAGAACTGATTGGTCGCTGTGTGAGGCGGGATGCTGGACTAGATGGACCTCTGGTCTGATCCAGCAGGGCTGTTCTGGTGTTCTAATGAAGGCCTCGGCCTCTCTGCCCTCTTGTTGGCCCTCCAAAGGAACTGGTTGGCCACTGTGTGAGACAGGATGCTGGACTAGATGGACCACTGGTCTGATCCAGCAGGGCTCTTCTGATGTTCTTAAGAAGGCCTGCTGAAGCCACTGGTGGCAACTGCTGCAAAAACAGCTTTTTAAAAAATCTGCACAGTCCATCAAATCTCCAGTGACCAGTCAGAAGTCTTGCTGAGGAAAAGCCTACTAGGCCCGGCCAACTGTTCTTAAAACACTTGGCAAGGGAGCAGTTTATAGGGGACTCCCAATTTACAGCATTAGCCAGCCAAAAGCTGAGACCTTTTTCCCGAGAGAGATTGAAGCCTGTCAGTAATTCTGTGGCAGGACCACACCCTTACGATGTTCCCATGTTTTACCATGTATCCACAACGACTTGGCAATAAGTCCAGTTCTCTTGACAGCCAGTTTGGTGTAGCGGTTAAATGCGCAGACTCTTATCTGGGAGAACTGGGTTTGATTCCCCACTCCTCCACTTGCAGCTGCTGGAATGGCCTTGGGTCAGCCATAGCTCTCTCAGAGCTGTCCTTGAAAGGGCAGCTGCTGTGAGAGCTCTCTCAGCCCCACCCACCTCACAGGGTGTCTGTTGTGGGGGAGGAAAGTAAAGGAGGTTGTGAGCCACTCTGAGACTCAGGGTGAAAGGCGGGACATAAATCCAATACCATCATCCTCTTCTTCCCTTTAGATGGCATTAATGTTGTGTTGATCCTCTGATTGGCAGGCAGCAAGCGCAAGAATCTCCCTACGAGAACCTGAGCCGCAGAATCAACTCCATAAGTCAACGTTTGCGGGAGTGAAATCTACTGCAGTGCTCATCGTATTGAAGATTCCAGGTCCTATGGCTGATGTATGCGATCAAGTACAAGCAGCGTCACAGAACCATGCCTGCCACAGACCTCGTGTCAGTGGAGAAAATCAGGTGGACGATCTTTTAGGGGGTGCTGTGTGGGTGGGAAAAACATCCTTAGCCAATCTTGCGCTGCAGAAGACGCCGTGCACAGTAAGTAATCGTTAAGTGGAGAAAACTGTGCAAATCCTTTTCCAGACGGATTCTGTCATCGGCGTGACGCCTCACTCCCAAGCCATGCAATCTCCTGGGAACAAATAATGCCTTCGGACTTCAAATTCTGCTCCTCTGGGACCAAACCTCTCTTATAGATACTTCTCTGTTCCCCAGATGACTACAGTGACTCTTCTTCTGCGCATTTTTAAAGGTCTTTTCCTCCCTTTTGAAAAAATTGAGTCTCGTGATTTTAACGCGCATGTCCTTTACAAAAATGTATGCCTAAAGGAAAGCAGAATTGCAAGCCCCCGAGATGGAGAATGGCTGAGGACGGCTGGGGAATTGGATGTATCAGTCAGACGTCTGGTTTTGTTAAAGGCCCAGCATGCCGCGCCATTAGATGCATACTGGATTTTGTTGCTGAGCTGAAGTATGTGCAGATGATTAAAAATTACGTCTACTGATACAAATTTTAAATAAACGGATGTTTATGCAATAAGCCATTTGGATAACCCTTTCTCTGTGTGTGTGTATTTGTCAGCTGTATTGTCTACCAATAAAGTCGGTGTTTTACTATCAATGTGAGAGCCCTCTCAGCCCCACCCACTTCACCCTGTCTGTTGTGGGGGAAGAAGGAAATTGTAAGCCGTTCTGAGTCTCTGATTCAGAGAGAAGGGTGGGGTATAAATTTGCAGCTTTTTTCTTCTTTTTTTGTAGCAGGAACTCCTTTGCATATAAAGCTACACCCCTCTGATGTAGCCAGTCCTCCAAGAGTTTACAGTAGACCCTGTATGAAGAGCCCTGTAAGCTCTTGTAGGATTGGCTACATCAGGGGAGTGTAGCCTAATATGCAAAGGAGTTCCCGCTACCAAATATAGCCCTGAATAAAGTTAAAAAAGAAGACATTGAAGAAGACGGCATTGGATTTATATTCCGCCCTCCATTCAAGAGTCTCAGAGTAGCTCACAATCTCCTTTACCTTCCTCTCCCACAACAGACACCCTGTGAGGTGGGTGGGGCTGAGAGGGCGCTCCCAGCAGCTGCCCTTTCAAGGACAACTCCTACCAGATCTATGGCTGACCCAAGGCCATTCCAGCAGGTGCAAGTGGAGGAGTGGGGAATTAAACCCGGTTCTCCCAGATGAGTCCGCACACTTAACCACTACACCAAACTGGCTGTCAAAGAATACTAAACAAATGTATGGGTAGGCCTCGTTGTAAAGACAAAGAAAGGGCAGCTATCTTAATTGGCATCTCTGTCCCTCGTTCTCCCTTGTATTACCTAGTGGTGTCCTCATACATTGAATTCCTCATGCTCATCCCTCATTTTCAAATGGGCAAAATCAACAACTGCCTATCAACGCGGCCTTCTCTGTTGTGGCCACCACTTTATGGAACAGCCTGTCTGAGACTTGTTGGTTCAGCTCTCTGAGAAGCCTGGCTGCAAATCAAGAAATCCACAGGCAGGGTGGAGGGAATTGCTGCTAGGCAAAGAAGGTTGTCATAGGCTACAGAGCCTCTTCTGTGTCTGGGGAGGTCATTGTTGCCGAGGCATGAATTCATAGAGCTCATCAAGGTACTCGGGCTTGCTGTTAACCAGGGCGGATCTGCCTTGATCCAGGGTGGCATCCTTCGTTTTAGGGGCAGAAAAATTCTAAGAATCACTTTGCTAAATGCATGCAAAAGGGGTTTTTTAAAAAAAAAAAAAAAAAAAAGATCAGGAACACAAATCATAGAATCATAGAGTTGTAAGGGACCTCCAGGGTCATCTAGTCCAACCCCCTGCACAAGCAGGAAACTCACAAACACTTCCCCCTAAATTCACAGGATCTTCATTGCAGTCAGATGGCCATCTAGCCTCTGTTTAAAAACCTCCAAGGAAGGAGAGCCCACCACCTCCCGAGGAAGCCTGTTCCACTGAGGAACTGCTCTAACAGTCAGGAAGTTCTTCCTAATGTTGAGCCGGAGACTCTTTTGATGGAATTTCAACCCATTGGTTCTGGTCCTACCTTCTGGGGCCACAGAAAACAATTCCACACCATCCTCTATAGGACAGCCCTTCAAGGACTTGAAGATGGTGATCCTATCACCTCTCAGCCACCTCCTCTCCAGGCTAAACATCCCCAGCTCCTTCAATCTTTCCTCATATGACAGCCCTTCAAGGACTTGAAGATGGTGATCATATCACCTCTCAGCCGCCTCCACTCCAAGCTACACATCCCCAGCTCCTTCAACCTTTCCTCATAGGACTCGGTCTCCAGACCCCTCATCATCTTCATCGCCCTCCTTTGGACCCATTCCAGCTTGTCTATATCCTTCGTAAAATGTGGTGCCCAAAACTGAACACAATACTCCAGGTGAGGTCTTACCAGAGTAGAGTAAAGCGATACCATCACATCATGTGATCTGGACGCTATACTGTTGATACAGCTCAAAATTGCATTTGCCTTTTTAGCCACCGCATCACACTGTTGACTCATGTTCCGCGTATGATCCACTAAGACCCCTAAATCCTTTTCGCACATACTACTGCTAAGACAAGTCTCCCCCATCCTATAACCATGCATTGGATTTTTCCTACCTGAATGCAGAGTTTTACATTTATCCCTGTTAAAATTCATTTTAATGGTTTTGGCCCAGTTTTCCAGCCTGTCGACGTCATCTTGTATCCTGTTTCTGTCTTCTTCTGAGTTTGCAACCCCTCCCAATTTAGTATCTTCTGCAAATTTAATAAGCATTCCCTCCGTCTATTCCTTCATCCAAATCATTGATAAAAGATGTTGAACAAATCTGTGTCGCTTTCTTCCCGTCGCTTGGGATAGCCCATGTGTTTGATCTGGGAGCAGGGATGTTTGCATTTCACACTCCCAAACTGAAACCCCCCATTTCTTTATTTTTGCGCCCTCCTTCTTTGTGCAGCTTTTGCTTCACAGTCCCTGCCATTTTCAACGCTCCTTTTCCATCAAGAAATCTGAAGGATTCACCCAGGTCTCATTTTAGGCAGGAGCTCACAGAAGCAGAGCTCTGGAACCTCTAAATTTTATTGTGCTCTTTCTTTCTTAACCCCCCCCCCTCCCCAATGCTTCTGGAGATTTGGGGGTGGAGCTTGGGAAGGACAGGGGCCTCAGTAGGACATAATACCATACAGTCTACCCTCCAAAGCAGCCATTTTCTCCTGGGGGACTGATTTCTGTCAGATTAGCTGTCATTCTGGGGAATCCCCAGCTCCCATCCAGAGGCTGGCATCTCTACTACAGAGAAATGCAAACTTTCACAGGGAACTTTGCATGACATTTTGATCTAGTCGAGGGTTGACATAACACTGGAACCCATCGGGGCAAGAGTCACAGAAAACAGGGGGGGTTGAACCGACCAATCCTTCTATTCCTACAACTCGCCTTTATCCTGAATCCTTTTTTTTCTCCGTTCAATTCAACCAGCCTTTTTAAAAAGCAGGTTTTCATCTGTCGGGGGAGGGGGGGTTGCTGTCTGAGCTGGGCCATGACCCCACTCCTTTGTAAAATTCAGGATTTTTGTCCTTTCACTTGCAAGACGACTGCAGATTTATACCCCGCCCTTCTCTCTGAATCAGAGCACGGCTTACAATCTCCTATATCTTCTCCCCTCACAACAGACACCCTGTGAGGTGGTTGGGGCTGAGAGAGCTCTGGCAGAAGCTGCTCTTTCAAGGACAACTCTTGCAAGAGCTATGGCTAACCGAAGGCCATTCCAGCAGCTGCATGTGGAGGAGTGGGGAATCAAACCCGGTTCTCCCAGATAAGAGTCCGCGCACTTCACCACGACACGAAACATCCCTCTGGGCCTTACAGGCTTCCTAATTGACAAAAACAGACCAGTATATTTTTACTCGTGATTTATTTCGTGTGACACTTTCAGATTACAAACCATTACAAAACACTCGTTCTTGTAAGATCACACCCAAATCGACGGCTTCCATATTAACAGCATCATGCCAAACGCACACCTAATGTTTCTATATTTTCACGGGGATTCTTTTTTTTTGCAATAATACTGAGCAAAGGACAAGAAGGGTTTCAGAAATCTTCTGCTCTTTCTCTTCCTTTAAAAACAAAACAAAACTAAGCAGCATTTTTTTTCCCAACTGTGAGGTCTATAGCAAGCTCTGTGGAAAATGCCCGCCCTCCCGTTATGGTTTTTGCCAGGGCAACAATCAAAGGGTCCAAACCTGCATATATACATCAGGAAGCTTAATCAACAAGACAAACTCTGAAGATCCCACTATTAAAGATCCGGTGTGTGTTAATCCTGCCAATTTACTCTGCTAACGGTGGCACTTCCCCCTCATTACCCCAAGCGCATAGGCCCATAGCTATTGGAAGCCCGGGGCTATGTAAACTCCCCTTCCCTCTGTAGGGTCCCTCCATTCCCAGGCTATTTCTCCCACCCCCGCTGCACGAGAGAGAATACAAGAGAGAGCAAAAGCGAGAGAGCAACAGGGAGGGAGAGGACAGTGAGTGAGAGAGCATGAGAGAGAGCGACAGTGGCAGAGAGAGAGCTAGAGCACAAGTGAGAGCGACAGCGAGTGAGAGAGAGGGAGCACGAGAGAACGACAGCAACAGTGAGAGAGAAAGCACGAGAGGAGAGCGACAGCAAAAGCGAGTGAGAGCAGGAAAGAGTGCCAGCGAGTAAGAGAGGGCAGGAGAGAGTGCCAGCAAGTAAGAGAGAGCAGGAGAGAGTGCCAGCGAGTGAGAGCAGGAGAGAGTGCCAGCGAGTAAAAGAGAGAGAGCGCATGAGAGAGGGAGAGAGCACGAGAGAGCAACAAAAACAGCAAGAGGTGGGGTGGGGTAGGTGGCTGGCTGCTGGAAGGAGGAGCCAGGGGAATGGGTCCTTCCCTTGCACCTGTGATGCTGGAAAAATCAGCCAAGCCCCACAGCACCCCCACACAAAATTTTATCCCCTGGGCCCCCACCCCACCCCAAAATTTCTGGCTATGGGGCTGGCAAAGACCCTTCTCCCAGTTCAAGAAAGTTCCTTGCAACAGGGGGAAGTCAGAACAGATGGCAAGAGATCCCACCAATCACGAAACAGACGCAAGGGATTCAACCCATCCTTTATGTAAGGGAAATGCAACCATCGCTACTCCTGTAATAATTAGCTGAATCCAATCACTACCTTTTTATCTTCAAGTATAGGATGCTGGAAATCCAACAAATAGCTATTCCCGCAAGAATTTGCTGAATCAAGTCACTGCATGTTTATGTTCAAGTACAAGGTGCTGGGTAGTTAGGAAAGAGACGGTCGACAGAAAATTACATCTGCTAAACAGATTTAACAGTACAAACCTGTAACTTCATTTTCAAACACGCGTTAACTGATGAAATTAGAAAAGTGTAGGGGTTTTTTTTACCTTTTCTTAATTAGCGTGGCTCTTAAAGCTTTGCACTGAACCCGCAAAAGGAGTTTATCAGAATTCATTCAAGAGGACAAAACCGCCAGAACGAATTGTAAGAAAAGAACCTGGGACAGCAAAGGTTATGTCACCCTTTCCTTCATTTCTAGAGGGTTCGGATGGTTGTGCCTCCCCCGCCCCCAACCCCACCCAAAATGAACTCAGCGTTTGTAGCAGTTGTGCTAAGTGGGAGGCAATCAGGTTGTGTGTGTTTAAATATGCCAGGTTATCTGTCTTCTCAAATGAACACAAAGACAGCTGTAGGAAACTAATAATCAGGGAATCTACATCAGAAGTCCTGCTAATGTGTGCCGGCAAACAGAAATGGTCCATTCCGGATGGTTCATTCTGGAGAGCCATCTGAACTCTGTATGGTGAAGTACGGGAAGCGTCACTTCTTGTTAAAGGTTCTCAGTCCTCTCCCTAGTGAAATTTACCTATACATATATCCTACCGGTTCCTAGGGAATTTACTTACGGATCTCGGCACAGAAGATTCAATTTTGGGCAATGGGACGAACTAGTTCAAAATCATTTGGGGCTGCTGACAGAATCCAAAATAATTTGGACAATGTTTTAAAGGAAGGGTAGCAAAGCGTTCGAGTTCCACGGGGTTCCGCTCCAAGCCAGAGGAATCCCATGGCCCTCAAAAGCCCACTGCTTGATCACGCCAGGAATATCATAATGCTCTCCTAGCGAAACCCTCAAGGACTCTCTCGCAATCAACAAAACACTGTCTTCACTTTGCAACTGACACCTGGAAATGGTTGTTCGTTGCTAATGTTTTCTCCCGTGCTTGCAAGAAAGCAGTAAGAAAATGAGTGACTTATTCTAAGCACATGATAGGGGAAACACGGATGTACAATATACAAAAACTCTTCTCACATTCATTTCATGTTAAATCATGAAGCAAGTTTTTGCCTGCAGGGATGGAGGACAGGAGAATGCCCAAGGTTCAGTTCTCATGAAAAGGTCAAAGAGATCCATTTGCGGCATGAAGCAGCTGCAAACATCCAACACTGGTAGGTGGGAAATGGTCCAAAATTCCAGTTGCGCACAGCCGTCGAGTCCGGATTGGCCTGCAGATATCACAAGGGGGTAGGGGTGAAGGGGGGTAGGAGTACAGGCACAAGAGCGATGAATCTGAAAAAGTGCCGGAAACGCAGACAAAGAGAAACAGCACGATCTCCAAAAGGGCACCTGCCAACCTTCAAAGGACTTTGCAGACCTGGAGAAGACCTGTCAGGAAGATCCCCCACGCTGGCCCTATCGAAAGCGAACCGGAGCAGTTGAAGAGTGGTCACAGCAACGGGGCCAGCACAGTCCACGGGTTTTGCCGTTAAGGCTATACGCAAGCGGCTACGGAAACGTTTCACTTCGACACATAAGCTCCAGTGGTTCCCGGCAGGGTTCGAAGAACAGCTCCGAAATTTCGAGAGGCCGAAAAACCAAAGGCGAGTTTCGAAGAACAGCTACGAAACTTCGAGAGGCTGAAAAACAAAGGCCCGTCTACTCGGGTCGGCCCTTCCCCTTCCACTTACGCCCCACCCCACTTTGATTAAGAGCCTTGGAAGCTAACAGGGACCCTGCGAGCCACGAGTTCACATGTGCAACATCGACATCAAATGTAAACAGAAGGTCGGCCACAGTCACCACAAGGGGCGGCCCGTGCTCGGCTTATCGCTATCGTATCGCGTCCAAGAAATGCACTTCCGGGTACAACGTGTTCAGTAGGATCGCCAACAGGTCGGCCCCGTGGTGAAGGCAATGCTGAGGGTCCTTGATAAAGCCGGACGCCTGGGAGATCTGCTCCTGGAACGCCGCGTAATGTTTGTTGGAAGCCAGCGAGTCGAGAGCGTGCAGCGCCTGTCGAGACAAGTAGGCTTAACAATCAGCGCTTTTGTTAACAAACATCTATCCAAGCTACTTACTCTTTCTCAGCTTTAATGATTTTTTTTACACTGCCGTCACCGTAAACAAATTTTGCGTCCCCTTACCAATGGCGAAAACGCTCCGGTTAATTATTACGCTATACTGACCTTCCTCTTGTTTAGCGGTTGACGAAAGTTTATCGTCTACGCTCTTAGAACTTATTCCGGTGTTTGTAATTTAATTATAGGCGGTTTTGTAGTCTGCTTATACTATGTTGTATGATCTCTTAAATATGGAAAATAAATGTGTGTTTTTTAAAAGCTGCATTGCTCGCAGCATGCTTACTAAGGAATGCGCAGGCATAATCATCAACCAAAGGAGTGGGGTGGAAGAGGAGGGAAGAGGATTACCCCCCTTTCTTAGGACCTCTATCCAAATCTGGATAACCCATGCTAACCCAATCATGTCAGATAGAAGAAGAAGAAGAAAAAGGAGGAGGAGGAGGAGATTGGTTTATTCCCCGGTCCTTCACTCAGAGTCTCAGAGCAGCCTCCAATCTCCTTTCCCTCCCCACAATAGACACTCTGTGAGGTAGGTGGGGCTGAGAGAGCTCTGACAGAAACTGCTCTTGAGAGGAACAGCCCTGAGAGAACTTGTGGCTGACCCAAGGCCATTCCAGCAGCTGCAAGTGAAGGAGTGGGGAATCAAACTCCGTTCTCCCAGATAAGAGCCCGTGCACTTCACCACTACACCAAACTGGCTCTCTGCAGGATCGGCCCTGGTTCGTATTTGAATGGGAGGCCACTGAGGAAATCCAGCATTTTTATGCCGAGGCAGGTGATGGCAAACCTCCTCTGAATGTCTCCTGCCTTGAAAACCCCAAGGGGTCACTCTAAGCCAGTTATAACTTGACTGGACTTTTCACTACTGAACAGACACCCCCACACGCACATACACTTGTGACACTTCACGTAGATACAGTGACACGTATCCAGCTGTCTCTTCATGATAAGAAGAGGAAGAAGAAGAGGAGGAGGACCGCAGTTTCATACCCTGCCCTTCTCTCTGAATCAGAGTCTCAGAGCGGCTCACAATCTCCTTTATCTTCTTCTTCCCCCACAACAGACACCCTTTGAGAAGAAAAAGAAGATATTGGATTTATATCCCGCCCTCCACTCCGAAGGGTCTCAGAGCAGCTCACAATCTCCTTTATCTTCCTCCCCCACAACAGACACCCTGTGAGGTAGATGAAGATATTGGATTTATATCCCGCCCTCCACTCCGAAGAGTCTCAGAGCGGCTCACAATCTCCTTTACCTTCCTCCCCCACAACAGACACCTTGTGAGGTAGATTCAGATATTGGATTTATATCCCGCCCTCCACTCCGAAGAATCTCAGAGCGGCTCACAATCTCCTTTCCCTTCCTCCCCCACAACAGACACCCTGTGAGGTAGATGAAGATATTGGATTTATATCCCGCCCTCCACTCCGAAGAGCCTCAGAGCGGCTCACAATCTCCTTTACCTTCCTCCCCCACAACAGACACCCTGTGAGGTAGATGAAGATATTGGATTTATATCCCGCCCTCCACTCCAAAGAGTCTCAGAGCGGCTCACAATCTCCTTTCCCTTCCTCCCCCACAACAGACACCCTGTGAGGTAGGTGAAGATACTGGATTTATATCCCGCCCTCCACTCCGAAGAGCCTCAGAGCGGCTCACAATCTCCTTTACCTTCCTCCCCCACAACAGACACCCTGTGAGGTGGGTGGGGCTGAGCGGGTTCTCACAGCAGCTGCCCTTTCAAGGACAACCTCTGCCAGAGCTATGGCTGACCCAAGGCCACGCTAGCAGCTGCAAGTGGAGGAGTGGGGAATCAAACCCGGTTCTCCCAGATAAGAGAGCTATGGCTGACCCAAGGCCACGCTAGCAGCTGCAAGTGGAGGAGTGGGGAATCAAACCCGGTTCTCCCAGATAAGAGAGCTATGGCTGACCCAAGGCCACGCTAGCAGCTGCAAGTGGAGGAGTGGGGAATCAAACCCGGTTCTCCCAGATAAGAGCCCGCACGCTTAACCACTACACCAAACTGGCTCTCCTAGGTATCCTAGTGATGTTCCTGTCCACCTAATTCACTTTTTAACATGTAACATATATTATAAACATCAATCCATACATTATACATATCATTCTAGTTTGCCATTAGAAAAAAAAGAACACATTAGAATACAGTGGAAGATGCGTTAAGTATATGCAATGAGATAAACAGCCAAAATCCCTTATCTGAGTACGTCAATACAAAAAATATTATTATGATACGCCATTCTAAGAGAGAAAGACGTTGGAATACTGTGAATACCCAGTGAGGATGTGTTTAGAGCAGGGGTGGCCAAACTTGCTTAACAAAAGAGCCACACGGAATAAATGGTAGATGTTTGAGAGCCACAATACATGAACATCAGATATTTGAGAGCCAAAATGAAAGGAAGGGAGAGAGGGAGGAAATAAATACATGGGGGAGGGTGATGGAGAGGTGGAAAGAAAGCAACCTTAAATGCCTTCTCCAGTCTGCCAGCCAACGGGGCAGAGGGGGTTGGAGAGCCACACAATATGTGTGAAAGAGCCACATATTGGGGAGGGGCAGTGGCTGAGTGGTAGAGCATCTGCTTGGTAAGCAGAAGGTCCCAGGTTCAATCCCCGGCATCTCCAACTAAAAGGGTCCAGGCAAATATGTGTGAAAAACCTCAGCTTGAGACCCTGGAGAGCCGCTGCCAGTCTGAGTAGACAATACTGACTTTGATGGACCAAGGGTCTGATTCAGTAGAAGGCAGCTTCATATGTTCACATGTGGCTCCTGAGCCACAGTTTGGCCACCCCTGGTTTAGAGAGACAGAGACAGAGAACACAGAGCATGCCAGGAACAAATAGCAAGTGAAAGAATCTACCCAAGCTTCACCCAATTCCGCAAGGCCTGTAAGACCATACCCTTCCGGCTTGCTTTCGGCTGACGTTGAGACTTGTAACAATGGCAGGAATCCAGGGAATATTGATGTCATCGAACTTGAATAATATCAGAATTAGCACCAACTATTTTTAAATTGTTTTAAATTTAATTGATTGCATTATGATGATGCACTGTTTTATGATGATCGTTGTAAGCCGCCCTGAGCCAGCCTCGGCGGGGTGGGCGGGGTATAAATTTAATAAAACCTAACACCCCCCCACACTTAACTAAACCTAACTGCCCCGTGGCGCAGAGTGGTAAAGCTGCAGTACTGTAGTCGGAGCCCTCTGCTCGCATCCTGAGTTCGATCCCGGTGGAAGCTGGGTTCAGGTAGCCGGCTCCAGGTTGACTCAGCCTTCCATCCTTCTGAGGACAGTAAAATGAGTCCCCAGCTTGCTGGGGGGAAAGTGTAGATGACTGGGGAAGGCAATGGCAATCCACCCCGCAAAAAGTCTGCCGTGAAAACATTGTGAAAGCAACGTCACCCCAGAGTCGGAAACGACTGGTTCTTGCATAGGGGGCTACCTTTTTTAAAAAAATCTAAACCTAACCTACCTGCTGAGCTTTGGCGGACAGCTGCAGTTCTGTGCCAGGCCGCAACCGGATCTGATTCTCCACGGGAATCTGTACCAGCAGGAAGGCCGACATACTGCGAGCGACCACCCGAAACCTGGAGGGGGGAAATGAAAAAGTAAAATGGCGGAACTCCCCAGCTGGGTAGGTGGATGTGCACTGTGGTGTGTGCGGCAAGGGACGGGGGACATCCATCCTACTACGACGTTATTGCATCAGTTAGTGCATCATGTTAATCTTTTAAGGTTTGCTTCGGTTCTATTTTTTTAGGGTTTTGGTTGGCTCCAGATTTTTACAATCCTAATCCTATCGTAAGGTTTTTTGACTGTCCTGTTCAAGTGGACTGTATTGATTCAGTCTGTGCATTCTGCCTCGAGTCCCAGTGGGAAAGGCAGACTATAAATAACCTAAATAAATAAAAGAAGAAACTTTTGAGTACCTGGGTTTTAGCCAGTGTGTGACACGCATTGGCCTGATCCAACATGGCTTCTCTTATGTTCTTAACAGCAGAGGTCTATAAGTGGCTGTTAGTCACCAGGTATTGATGGAACACTCTGTCTGCGGCAGTGATGCTATGTATTCTTGGTACTTGGGGGGCTTCTAGTTTCCTGGCCCCACTGATGGACCTCCTGATGGCACCTGGGGTTTTTTTGCCCACTGTGTGACACAGAGTGTTGGACTGGATGGGCCATTGGGCTGATCCAACATGGCTTCTCTTATGTTCTTATGTGACACAGAGTGTTGGACTGGATGGGCCATTGGGCTGATCCAACATGACTTCTCTTATGTTCTTATGTGACACAGAGTGTTGGACTGAATGGGCCACTGGCCTGATCCAACAGGGCTTCTCTTATGTTCTTATGTGACACAGAGTGTTGGACTGGATGGGCCATTGGGCTGATCCAACATGACTTCTCTTATGTTCTTATGCGACACAGAGTGTTGGACTGGATGGGCCATTGGCCTGATCCAACAGGGCTTCTCTTATGTTCTTATGTGACACAGAGTGTTGGACTGGATGGGCCATTGGCCTGATCCAACATGGCTTCTCTTATGTTCTTATGCGACACAGAGTGTTGGACTGGATGGGCCATTGGCCTGATCCAACATGGCTTCTCTTATGTTCTTATGTGACACAGAGTGTTGGACTGGATGGGCCATTGGGCTGATCCAACATGACTTCTCTTATGTTCTTATGCGACACAGAGTGTTGGACTGGATGGGCCATTGGCCTGATCCAACATGGCTTCTCTTATGTTCTTATGCGACACAGAGTGTTGGACTGGATGGGCCATTGGGCTGATCCAACATGACTTCTCTTATGTTCTTATGCGACACAGAGTGTTGGACTGGATGGGCCATTGGCCTGATCCAACATGGCTTCTCTTATGTTCTTATGTGACACAGAGTGTTGGACTGGATGGGCCATTGGCCTGATCCAACAGGGCTTCTCTTATGTTCTTATGTGACACAGAGTATTGGACTGGATGCACCATTCCTTGATCAAACATGGCTTCTCTTATGTTCTTATGTGACACAGAGTGTTGGACTGGATGGGCCATTGGGGTGATCCAACATGGCTTCTCTTATGTTCTTATGTGACACAGAGTGTTGGACTGGATGGGCCATTGGCCTGATCCAACATGGCTTCTCTTATGTTCTTATGTGACACAGAGTGTTGGACTGGATGGGCCATTGGCCTGATCCAACAGGGCTTCTTTTATGTTCTTATGTGACACAGAGTGTTGGACTGGATGGGCCATTGGCCTGATCCAACATGGCTTCTCTTATGTTCTTATGTGACACAGAGTGTTGGACTGGATGGGCCATTGGCCTGATCCAACAGGGCTTCTCTTATGTTCTTATGTGACACAGAGTATTGGACTGGATGCACCATTCCTTGATCAAACATGGCTTCTATTATGTTCTTATGTGACACAGAGTGTTGGACTGGATGGGCCATTGGGGTGATCCAACATGGCTTCTCCCATGTTCTTAAGAGCAGAGGTCCATGAGTGGCTCTTAGCCATAAGGTACAGATGGAACACTCTGTCTGGGCCGGTGATGCTCTGTGTTCTTGGTGCCTGGGTGGGGGCAACAGTGAGAGGGCTTCTGGAGTTCTGACCCCGCTGGTGGACTTCCTGATGGCACCTGGGTTTTGGCCACAGAGGGTTGGACCGAACAACCCATTGGCCTGATCCAACACGGCTTCTCTTACATTCTTATTTCCAGTGGTACCTTTAAAACTGACAAAGTTTTATTACCGGTATAAGCTTTTGTGTCCATGCACACGAAGGCTTACACCAGGAATGAAACTTTGTTGGTCTCAAAGCTACCGCTGGACTCAAAATTTGCTGCTTCGGACCAACACGGCTGCCCACCTGAACTGAAATCAATGCCTACCTGTTCGACAAAGGAGATTTCCTGCCCAAGCCGATGGCCCCGAGTATCCCGGAAGAGAGCCTCTCTTCGGCCAGCAGGGCATGGCGGCCTTGCAGCAGCGTCAGCGTCCGGATGACCGCCTCCATCAACACGGCGTCGTCCTGCTCGGTTTGGAGGAGGCAGAGCTGCAGGGCTTTGTGCCACCAAAGGAACAGCTTGGCTTCATCCTCGGCAGAGCTGAGGAAGGGAGAGCGGGAAAGGACACAACGATGGCCGCAGTTAGGAATGAGGGCGGGGCGGTGCCTCAGTGGTAGAGCATCTGGTTGGTAAGCAGAAGGTCCCAGGTTCAATCCCCGGCATCCCCAACTAAAAAGGGTCCAGGCAAGTAGGTGTGAAAAACCTCAGCTGTTGAAGGGGAGGAACGGTGGCTCAGTGGTAGATCATCTGCTTGGTAAGCAGAAGGTCCCAGGTTCAATCCCCGGCATCCCCAACTAAAAAGGGTCCAGGCAAGTAGGTGTGAAAAACCTCAGCTGTTGAAGGGGAGGAACGGTGGCTCAGTGGTAGATCATCTGCTTGGTAAGCAGAAGGTCCCAGGTTCAATCCCCAGCATCTCCAACTAAAAAGGGTCCAGGCAAATAGGCGTGAAAAACCTCAGCTGTTCAAAGGGAGGAACGGTGGCTCAGTGGTAGATCATCTGCTTGGTAAGCAGAAGGTCCCAGGTTCAATCCCCGGCATCTCCACTAAAAAAGGGTCCAGGCAAATAGGCGTGAAAAACCTCAGCTTGAGACCCTTGAGAGCCATGAATGGGGCTGTGGCTCAGTGGTAGAGCAACTGCTTGGTAAGCAGAAGGTCCCAGGTTCAATCCCCGGCATCCCCAACTGAAAAGGGTCCAGGCAAATAGATGTGATAAATATCAGCTGTTCAAGAGGAGGGGCGGTGGCTCAGTGGTAGAGCATCTGCTTGGTAAGCAGAAGGTCCCAAGTTCAATCCCTGGCATCCCCAACTAAAAAGGGTCCAGGCAAATAGGCATGAAAAACCTCAGTTGTTCAAGGGGAGGGACGGTGGCTCAGTGGTAAAGCATCTGCTCAGTAAGCAGAAGGTCCCAGGTTCAATCCCTGGCATCTCCAACTAAAAGGGGTCCCTGCAAATAGGCATGAAAAACCTCAGCTTGAGACCTTGGAGAGCCGCTGCCAGTCTGAGTAAGAAGACGACATTGGCTTTATATTCCACCCTCCACTCAGAGTGGCTCACAATCTCCTTTACCTTCCTCCCCCACAACAGACACCCTGTGAAGTGGGTGGGGCTGAGAGGGCTCTCACAGCAGCTGCCCTTTCAAGGACAACCTCTGCCAGAGCTATGGCTGACCCAAGGCCATTCCAGTGGATGTAAGTGGAGGAGTGGGGAATCAAACCCGGTTCTCCCAGATAAGAGTCCGCACACTTAACCACTACACCAAACTGGCTCTCCAGTTTGGTGTAGACAAGACTGACTTTGATGGACTCAGGGTCTGATTCAGTAGAAGGCAGCTTCATATGCGAGTCCCCTTACCGGCCTCTTCAAAAGGTTAGTCGATAGCCTTGTTAAGGTTTATATGGAAAGCCCTGACAAAAAAAATACAAAAACTGGAGGAGTGAAGTTGTTTTTTTTTTAAAAAATCAGCCACTGCTTCATTTCTCCCAAAGGCATGCAGAACTAAGGCACTAACTAACATTGAATCAGGAATTTGATTTATCAAAGTCAGTCTTGTCTACTCAGACTGGCAGCAGCTCTCCAGAGTCTCAGGCAGAGGTCTTGCGCAGCTCCTTTAAAGCTTTTTATTCCAGTGGCCGTCACTCCACCCACTGGCAGCGAATTCCACATTTTATTCACTTGCTGTGTAAAGCAGTATTTCCTTTTGTCTGTCCTGAACCTAACTGCCCATCAGCTTCAGTCTAGTGTAGCGCTTAAGCGCACAGGACTCTTATCTGGGAGAACCGGGTTTGATTCTCCACTCCTCCACTTGCACCTCCTGGAATGGCCTTGGGTCAGCCAGAGTTCTCGCAGAACTGTCCTTGAAAGGGCAGCTTCTGTCAGAGCTCTCTCAGCACCACACCACCTCACAGTGCGGATGGTAAAGGAGATTGTGAGCCGCTCTGAGACTCTTGAGATTCAGAGTGAAGGGCGGGGTATAAATCCAATACCTTCTTCTACTATAACATTAGCTCAAAAAAGGACAACCCTGACTTTTATCTTTGGGAAAACCCAAATGTGTGCAAGGGCGAGGGGTAAGGGTTGTCGCCAGGACAGTTCTGTTTCACCTGGGCGTCTGTTTCGACTACAATTAATGAGCCATCAGAACTGATTGAACTATTATTAGCTAATTAATTAAAGGGGAGATTGTGAGGGTTATTGGCTTTTTAAATCTATTAATTAACTATTAATTAGTTTAACTGGCAGATATAGATAAAATTAAGCAGACGACTGGATTGGCAAGGGTGGAGAGGGTTGGTAAGTTAGTAAGCTGCAGGGTGGTGAGCTGTGTTTTCCACAACTGCTCTGAGGCTGCAGCGGAGACCTGTGGAGAATGATCGGCCTGGGGATTCCAGTACTCCTGAGGAGGGGAAAATAGGATGGTGGGAACAGACAGTGTTATAAGGAAGGAGGCCGAGAAATGGAAGTCTACAGGAGATGAAGGGAAGGAGGCCGACACATGGAAGTCTACAGGAGATGAAGGGAAGGAGGCCGGGACATAGAAGTCTACAGGAGATGAAGGGAAGGAGCCCGGGACATGGCTGAGATATGGATGCGGAGCCTATATCGTAGGAAACTGGAGAAATACCGTCGCCACTGAAAATATACAACATCTAATGAGATTAGCAGCAAACCAATTCTGACTGTTTTAATTGTCGCATTTGCAATTTTGTATGTATTGTTTTAATTGTTGCTGTGACTTTATACTGTGAGCCGCCCTGAGCCTGCTTCGGCGGGGCGGGCGGGATATAAATCAAATCAAATCAATAAAATACCGAGTTGTCCTCATCGTTACAAAACCTTTCCTAAAATCCCGCTGACGTCTCCTCACCCCTAATATAAACTCACTGTCATGAGCCCTGTCCTCCACTACCAGTTCGATGGAAATATCGGCAAAAAGGAAGTGGTTCTGCTGACTCTTTGTCAAGACTTCCCGAAATAGAGAGCCTGGGTCACAGCTGCACTGAACAAGGGGAAGGCACCAGCGAGGGAGCACCTGTTTTGCTCACTGCAAGGTCTAAAGACTGCCGGGTTTCTATTCCCTGCGAGGGAGCCAGAGGGATAAAGCCCCACACTTGGAGCGTTGCGCGTCTCAACTCGGCAGTGATGTGGGCGCTCTCTGCGTGCCGGTTTGTAAAGATTCTCTTTACAAATCATAATGCCCCTGTATAAATCGATGATGTATAAAGTATCATAATGCCCCTGTATAAATCGATGGTGCGGTCTCATTTGGAGTACTGTGTGCAGTTCTGGTCGCCGCACCTCAAAAAGGATATTATAGCATTGGAGAAGGTCCAGAGAAGGGCAACTAGAATGATTAAAGGGCTGGAGCACTTTCCCTATGAAGAAAGGTTGAAACGCTTGGGACTCTTTAGCTTGGAGAAACGTCGACTGCGGGGTGACATGATAGAGGTTTACAAGATAATGCATGGGATGGAGAAAGTAGAGGAAGAAGTACTTTTCTCCCTTTCTCACAATACAAGAACTCGTGGGCATTCGATGAAATTGCTGAGCAGACAGGTTAAAACGGATAAAAGGAAGTACTTCTTCACCCAAAGGGTGATTAACATGTGGAATTCACTGCCACAGGAGGTGGTGGCGGCCACAAGTATGGCCACCTTCAAGAGCGGTTTAGATAGAAATATGGAGCACAGGTCCATCGGTGGCTATTAGCCACAGTGTATGTGTGTATATAAAATTTTTTGCCACTGTGTGACACAGAGTGTTGGACTTGATGGGCCGTTGGCCTGATCCAACATGGCTTCTCTTATGTTCTTATGTTCTCTGCCTTTCGCAGTGAGTGCCCTCGCTCGGGGGTAGATTCAGGTGAGGTAGCTGTGTTGGCCTGAAGCAACAGAACATAAGAGAAGCCCTGTTGGATCAGGCCAATGGCCCATCCAGTCCAACACTCTGTGTCGCACAGTGGCCAAAAAAAGGAGGTTCACAAGTGGGGCTAGAAGCCCTTCCACTTTATCCCACCACCCCAAGCACCAAAAATACAGAGCATCACTGCCCCAGACAGTTCCAATAACATGCTGTGGCTAATAGCCACTGATGGACCTCTGCTCCATATTTTATCTAACCCCTTCTTGAAGCTGGCTATGCTTGTAGCTGCCATCACCTCCTGTGGCAGTGAATTCCACATGTTAATCACCCTTTGGGTGAAGAAGGACTTCCTTTTATCCGTTTTAACCTGACTGCTCAGCAATTTCATCGAATGCCCATGAGTTCTTGTATTGTGAGAAAGGAAGAAAAGTACTTCTTTCTCTACTTTCTCCATCCCATTCATTATTTTGTAAACCTCTATCATGTCACCCCGCAGTCAACGTTTCTCCAAGCTAAAGAGCCCCAACCATTTTAACCTTTCTTCATAGGGAAAGTGTTCCAAACCTTTAATCATTCTAGTTGCCCTTTTCTGGACTTTTTCCAATGCTATAGTATCCAGTGGCACCTTTAAGACCAACCAAGTTCTGCTCCGGGTACATAAGCTTTTCTGTACCTGTGCACTTCTTCAGATACGTTGAAAAAACAAGACTTCCTCAACTATTACATATAGGTTAGAGAGAGGGTTATTTAGAGTCAAGATGCAAAAGCAGAGGTCCATCAGTGGCTATTAGCCACAGGGTATAGATCTGGGGTGAGAAACCTGAAAGGTTAATATGCAATTAAAGGGCCAAACATTCAAAACAAACTGTAAAATAAATCAAATGACCCTTTAATTGCATATTAACCTTTCAGGTTTCTTACTCCAGTTTTTGGGTTAAGTTTCTTTCCCTTCTGTTTTTCCTTATAGATCCAGGGTGGCCAAACTGTGGCTTGGGAGCCACATGTGGCTCTTTCACGCATATTGTGTGGCTCTCAAAGCCCCCAACGCCCCACCGGCCAGCTTGGAGAAGGCATTTCTCTCTTTAAATCACTTCTCCAAGCCAAGCCAGCTAGCAGCTTGGAGCATGCATTTAAAGTTAAAGTTGCTTTCTTTTCACCCCTCCCTCCCTCGTCACCTATTTACTTTCCTTTTTTCCTTCCTTCCCTCAAACATAACACATTTTGCAGCTCTCAAATGTCTGACGTTTGCTCGATGTGGCTCTTATTTATTTATTTAGTAGGCTTATACTCCGCCTTTTCCCGTAAGTAGGCTCAAGGCGGATCACAACATATAACAACAATAAAAAAACCTACATATCAAAGTTAAAACGCCATATTAAAATTAAAAAACAATAAATATAACGCACCACCGGCGGAGAGGGCACAGCGTATCAGTAACCAGTTGTGGGCCCACCTTAAACGATGGTGATAACAATAAGACAGCGCTGTAATAAAGCACGATGTCACCACAAGAGAGGCCTAATGATGGAATAATAGGATGCCCACTGCCTCAACCACAGGCCCGGCAAAACAGCTCCGTCTTGCAGGCCCTACAAAATGGCAGTAATTCAGGTAGGGCCCGGATCTCTACAGGGAGCTGATACCACCAGGCAGGGGCCAAGGCCAAAAAGGCCCTGGCCGAGGCAAGTCAGAAGTTCTTAGGGCCAGAGGTGGTGAGGAGGTCTTACATCAAGCAAGTTTGGCCACCCCTGATATAGGAGATTGTAAGCCCCACTGAGTCCCCGATTCAGAGAGAAGGGCCGGGAATAAATGCAGTCTTCTTCTTCTAGGCCACGGCAAACTCTTGATGTTTCACAGAATGCGTTGTAGTGTGAGAACGCTTGTAACAAAGGTTTTTGAATTAATCTCACACCTGAACAAAAAGGCATGCATGTCCCTGTCCAGTGTCACATTTTCCTGTCTGAAAATAAACACGAATCCTGATCAATGTATTTTGCCGCTGTGCATACAGACTGGATGGGCCACATGGCTTCTCTTATGTTCTTACGTTCTGATAATGGAGAGTAGTTATTATTGAAGACAGAGCTAGAATCATAGAATCACAGAGTTGGAAGGGACCTCCAGGGTCTAGTCCAACCCCCTGCACAATGCAGGAAACTCACAAACACTTCCCCCTAAATTCACAGGATCCTCATTGCTATCAGATGGCCATCTAGCCTCTGTTCAAAAACCTCCAACGAAGGAGAGCCCACCACCTCCCGAGGAAGCCTGTTCCACTGAGGAACCGCTCTAACAGTCAGGTTCTTCCTAATCTTAAACCGGAAACCCTTTGGATTTAATTTCAGCCCATTGGTTCTGGTCCTACCTTCCGGGGCCACAGAAAACAATTCAACACCATCCTCTGTACGACAGCCCTTCAAGTACTTGAAGATGGTGATCCTATCACCTCTCAGCTGCCTCCTCTCCAGGCTAAACATTCCCAGCTCCCTCAACCTTTCCTCATAGGACGGTCTCCAGACCCCTCACCATCTTTGTTGCCCTCCTCTGGACCCATTCCAGCTTGTCTATATCCTTTTTAAAATGTGGTGCCCAAAACTGAACACAATACTCCAGGTGAGGTCTTACCAGAGCAGAGTAAAGCGATACCATCGCATCGTGTGATCTGGACACTATACTTCTGTTGATACAGCCCAAAATAGCATTTGCCTTTTTAGCCACCGCATCACACTGTTGACTCATGTTAGAACTGACACACCCCACAGTAGCGGCTTCTGCGCTACCCGCCCCCGAAGACGCCGGTACCTGGGATACGCCTCTTCCAGCCACTTGCTCAGCGTCAGCAGCACCCTCATCTCGTTGGCCGAGGTCTGCTCAGCATTCAGCCTCTGCAGCGTGAAGACGTAGAGGGTCAGGTAGCTGCCAAGGGAAAGGCACTCTTGCAGGAAGTCTTCGGCGGTGAGCTCGGGCACCTGCAAGGCAGCTACGAGGGGGCCCCAGCCCAAGCCCTGGTTAGGCGAAGAGTCTGCAAAGAAAACGAACGTACGCGCAAAGCTGCCTTAGACCGAACCGGACCATTTCATCATAACAGACATACCAGTCAAAAGCGCTAAGAGACACCATACGTTTCAAATGACAAGGCAATGCAATGTGAAGGTCAGTGGTGTTCTGACCAGGCTTGCACACAGAACTTCAAATGAACAACAACATGCTTCAAAAGGATATTCCCACAAGTCAGTTCAAAAGCAGTTCAGCAAACTTTCCAATCACAGAGAAATGTCCACGTTCCACTATTTAGTTCATGGAGCTAAAGGCAGCCCTCCCAAAGACGTCTGTTCTAGGTATCAAGATGCTTCATCCGTCTTTCTTCAGTTTGGAGGCTTATTTTTTCACTGGAACCCAATCTCTTACAATACATTAATAGAAGACCAACAAAGAAATCTATCAGATATGTCTTGAACCTTGTCTATCATCATCTTCTATCTTCTTCTAGCCACACAGAAGAAAAAGACGACAACTACAGATTTATACCCCGCCCTTCTCTCTGAATCAGAGACTCAGAGCGGCTCACAATCTTCTATATCTTCTCCCCCCACAACAGACACCCTGTGAGGTGGGCGGGGCTGAGAGGGCCCTCACAGCAGCTGCCCTTTCAAGAACAGAGACTCAGAGCGGCTCACAATCTCCTATATCTTCTCCCCCCACAACAGACACCCTGTGAGGTGGGCAGGGCTGAGAGGGCTCTCACAGCAGCTGCTCTTTCAAGGCCAACTCCTGCGAGAGCTATGGCTGACCCAAGGCCATTCCAGCAGGTGCAAGTGGAGGAGTGGGGAATCAAACCCGGTTCTCCCAGATAAGAGTCTGCACATTTAACCACTACATCAGACTGGCTCTCCAAGTTGACCAAAAGGACCTGCTCTAGGCAATGTACAATAAAAAGAAGACTGCAGATTTATGTCCCACCCTTCTCTCTGAATCAGAGACTCAGAAGTGGCTTACAATCTCCTTTATCTTCTCCCCCCACAACAGACACCCTGTGAGGTGGGTGGGGCTGAGAGGGCGCTGACAGAAGCTGCCCTTTCAAGGACAACTCCTGCGAGAGCTATGGCGGTTCTCCCAGATAAGAGTCCGCACACTTAACCACTACACCAAACTGGCTCTCAGGGGGAAAGCCACACAGGGGCTGCCCCAAGTCCCAAACGAGGCATCTGAAATGACAGGCGCAGAAAGAGATTCTCCTTTCTCACCTTCGTTGAAATAGGCCGCGATGCAGGCTTCCGTGGTCTCCGCCATGTGCCGGACCGACGCCAGGCTCTGGCACACGGCCGTCAGGAGGGGCATCACCCCGAACCCGTGGACGGTGACCCCGATCCAGCCCCGCAGGGCGACCCGGAGGGACTCAGCTGCCGAGACGCTGGCGTTGTTCAGCATCATCAGGGCTTCCGTGAAGAGGCTGCTCAAAGCCAGGTGGCGAGCCTGCACGTTGGCGTCTGGAAAGGAAAGAAACTTCTTGGGAAACAGCCCGTCAGCTGGGCAGCCGCCGCTCTAAAGGGACATCTACCCCAGCCCTGCTAAAGGACGAGATTCAAATTGAGTAGTGCTGCCATACAGCAATGGACCAGGGAGACCTGCTACTGGCTGTCACCACTCTTACAAGGGTCTGTAACAGGGGCGGCCAAACTGTGCCTCAGGAGCCACATGTGGTTCCTTCACATATATTGTGTGGCTCTTGAAGCTGCTGCCGCTCCACTGGCTGGCTTGGAGAAGGCATTTGTCTCTTTAAATCACTTCTCCAAGCCAAGCCAGCTGGCAGCTTGGAGAATACTTCTGAAGTTAGAAGTTGCTTTCTTTCTACCTCCCCATCCCTCCCGTCTTCCCCTATTTTCCTTCTTTCCTTCCTGTTTTGCGGCTCTCAAACATCTTGCATTTATTCTATGTGGCTCTTGTGTTCAGCAAACTTGGCCACCTCTGGTCTGTAAGAAATGGCCCGTTCTTTGTAAAGATGGAGTGGGTTCTCCGTCTTTACAAGGAATGAGCTAGAGCCTTGGGAGGAAGATACAGGATTTTTGGGTTCCACTTAAAAGACATCGGTCTTGATAAAGGCAATGAAACATTTGACACCGGCTAACGTGGACTGGCTTTGTGTGGATGAAGTTATTCTTTATCCTAACACCTCACTGAAACAATAGTGGACTGAATGTGCAAGACTGTGAAGTGGGATAATTTGTTTGATAAAGTGCCTGTGTGTGTGCTCTAGATGAAAGAATCCATTACAGACTGTTTTCTAATGTTTTGGTTTACGAGTCGCATGCAAACTTCTCAACCTTTAAAAAGGGCCTGTGTGCACTCTTGATTTATTCTACTGCAGGTGGTTTGGATTCATTTAAAGTGCAGACTGCTTGGGAAAAGAGGTTATGCTAAAGTGCCTGCATGCACTCCTGTGTATTTTATTGCAGTCTGTTTAAAGGAGAGGCTTTGGAATGGTAAAGTGCCTGCATGCACTCCTGTGTATTTATTGCAGTCTATTTAAGGGAGAGGCTTTGGAATGGTAAAGTGCCTGCATGCACTCCTGTGTATTTTATTGCAGTCTGTTTAAGGGAGAGGCTTTGGAATGGTATAGTGCCTTCGTGCACTCCTGTGTATTTTATTGCAGTCTGTTTGAGGGAGAGGCTTTGGAACGGTAAAGTGCCTGTGTGCACTCCTGTGTATTTTATTGCAGTCTGTTTAAGGGAGAGGCTTTGGAATGGTAAAGTGCCTGCGTGCAAACTTACATTTTTCATTTGTAGGCTGTTTAGAAGTAGAGGCTACTTAGAAGTAGAGGCCATAGGGCTTTTCTCATCGCCCCATTATTTTCTTGTAACAAATGTTTTGACAGTATAGTATTGATAGTTTCTAGAGACCTCTGATTATTTTAAGGTGCTCTTTTTGCTTGAAAATTCTGATCCGGAAATAACAGAATTAGTAGCAAAGGGTTTTTTTTATAGAGCTATGGTTACTCATCCTGATAAGTAGCACTATGTAGTACTACTATGTACTATGCAGTAGTGCTATGTATCATAGTAGTACTATGTATCAGGTTTTACTATGTTGCTACTTTGTTTTTATCTTCTAATCCTGATTTTATTCTGTATGGATTATGTATTCTTTTAATATGTAACCTGGCTGACCCTCTAACTTATATTCTTATATATGCCAATAAAGGCTGTCGTGTGTGTGTGTGTGTAAATGTATAATTTCACCCTGACGTTTCTTCTATTATATCAGGAAGTCCACCAGCAGGGTCAGAACTCCAGAAGTCCTCCCCTGGAAGATCAGGAAAACTGGTAAACACCTTGGACTTCCTTAGTTGGCATAGAATCATAGAGTTGGAAGGGACCTCCGGGATCATTTAGTCCAACCTCCTGCACAATGCAGGAAACTCACAAATACCTCCCCATAAATTCACAGGATCTTCATTGCTGTCAGCCTCTGTTTAAAAACCTCCAAGGAAGGAGAGCCCACCACCTCCCGAGGAAACCTGTTCCACTGAGGAACCGCTCTAACGGTCAGGAAGTTCTTCCTAATGTTGAGCCAGAAACTCTTCTGATTTAATTTCAACCCACTGGTTCTGCTCCTACCTTCTGGGGCGACGGAAAACAATTCCACACCATCCCCTATATGACAGCCCTTCAAGTACTTGAAGATGGTGATCCTATCACCTCTCAGTCGCCTCCTCTCCAGGCTAAACATCCCCAGCTCCTTCAGCCTTTCCTCATAGGACTTGGTCTCCAGACCCCTCACCATCTTCATCGCCCTCCTCTGGACCCATTCCAGCTTGTCTATATCCTCCTTAAAAGTGGCATGTGGTTCCATCCCCCCCTTGAAGCTTTCCTTCTTCCCAGAACGTATGAGGAGGGAGGTATTTCTTTTCTCTGTGCCTCCTGTGGCAGCCATCTTGGGGTGGCACTCCTCCAACCCCTCTCAAAATTCCAAAGATGCCCAAAGGCTTAAAAAATTTGGAGACCCACCTGAAAACCCTACTAAAGGAGAACTTCTAGGAAGAAATTCCAGGAACTGAACCTTGGGTCTCTTCTCTACAAAGCAACTGCCTGTCTCTGGATTGAGATGAGGAAAGAGAGCTGGTAGATGCTCTATCCTCCTGAATGTGCCGTGAAAGTCCACCAATTTGTGAGACAGGACTGGTCTGACCAGGAAGGCAAGGCAGAGACCTCATGCTGCAGACGTCAGGCATTTCTAGTACCTCCTTGTCCTTTTCCTGTTCCTCTTCTGGGCACACACACAAACACCCACCCGAAAAGTGGTTTCAGGAGGGTAGCTGTGTTGGTCTGTAGTAGAAGAGCTAGATTCAAGTCCAGTAGCATGTTAGAGACAAAAAAAATCTCATGGTATAAGCCAGGAGTGTTGAACTCAGTTGTTATGAGGGCCAGATCTGACATAAATGAGATCTTGTCCAGCTGGGCCACGTGTGTCATAAAATGTAATTCCAAGAAGCGGAGAGATAAACTTTATGAAGGACACAGACAAACACAACTGAAGATTTTGTATCTCTCCTGTGTGATCGAGGGAACTGGGCAAAGGAAGCTCGGGATCTTTCCCCCCCTCCCCAGGGGATGAGGAGGGGGTGAAGCCTCAGCCAACAGAAGGAAGAGGCTTGGCTCAGTAGCACTGCTGTGTGATTTAGAGAGCCTGGCAAAGCAAGGTCTCCCTTCCCCACTTCCTCCTCCAAGGTGGAGCCTCATCCAATGGAGAAAACAGAGGCTTTGCTCTGTAGCTCCTGTGCGACTGAGCAAGCCTGGCCAAACAAGCTATGATGCAGAAGGAAGCAAGAGAGAGGGAGAAGGAAGTAGATGACAGCCAGTTGCTCGGGGGCCTGATAGGAACCGTCTGGGGGGGCCTGATCTGGCCCCCGGGATGCACGTTTGACACCCCTAGTATAAGCCTTCAAAAGCCAAAGTTTCGTATCTGACAAAGGGAGCTTTGACTCTTGGAAATTTATACCCCAAAAACCTTATTGGTCACACACTCAGGGATCTCCTACTGAGCCGACCTGGAGGGTTGAAGAGGACAATGTCATCTAGCAGCTTGGACATCTCCTGCTCCAGAACCTGCAGGCTGATTTTCCCATTCTGCTCCAGGATGCTGAGGAAATGGACCGTCTGGCGAACGTAGGCTTGGCACTTGAGGGTTGCGTCCTGTGGAAAGTGGAGAAAATGGCTGCACCTCATCCTGTTTTTAGAAAGGGTATTATTCCTGGCAAGGAGACGTGGAATGGTATGGTACAGCCTGACCCTATGAGATCTCAGAAGCTAAGTGGGGTTGGTAGTTGGATAGGAGACCACCAAGAACGGCTCTGCAGGGGAAGGCAACGACAAACCACCTCTGCTTCTCTCTTGTCTTGAGAGCCCCTTGCTGGGATCTCCATAAGTCTTGGATGGGAGACCACCAAGGAAGCCTCTGCAGAGGAAGACAACGACAAACCACCTCTGCTTCTCACTTGCCTTGAGAGCCCCTTGCTGGGATCTCCATAAGTCTTGGATGGGAGACCACCAAAAAAGGCTCTGCAGAGAAAGGCAATGGCAAACCACCTCTGCTTCTCACTTGCCTTGAAAGCCCCTTGCCAGGGTTGCCAGAGATCAGTTGTCACTTGACAGCACACACATATATATATTACAGCAGATGCCAGGCTGACATAGTGGTTAGAGACTAGGACTTAGAAGTCCCAGGGTCAAATCTCCTCTCTGCTCTGGAAGCTCACTGGGTGACCTTGTACCAGTCACTCACTCTCACCCTAAGCTGCTTTGCAGGAGTGTCGGGAGGATAAAACGAAGAGGAGGACCCCATAGACATTCGACCTGCCTCGGCCAGGGCCTTTTCGGCCTTGGCCCCGGCCTGGTGAAATCAACTCCCTGTGGCAATCCGGGCCCTACCTGAATTAATGCCATTTCGTAGGGCCTGCAAGACGGAGCTATTCTACCGGGCCTTCTGTCGAGGCAGCGGACGTCTTTATTTCCATCTGCTTGGCCTCCCTTATATGTCATAATGCTGTCTTATTTCAATCTTGACTTAATTTAGTATTCCATCTCTGGGCCTACTGTTGCATTGATATATATATATATCATTGTCCTATTGGACACTGTGACATATACGCTATTTTATTGTATCTTATGGTTTTAGGTGAAAGAGCCCCGTGGCGCAGAATGGTAAAGCTGCAGTACTGCAGTCTGAACTCCCTGCTCACAACCTGAGTTTGATCCCTGGCAGAAGTTGGGTTTTCAGGTAGCCGGCTCGAGGTTGACTCAGCCTTCCATTTTTCCGAGGTCAGTAAAATGAATGCCCAGCTTGCTGGAGTGAAAGCGTAGATGACTGAGGAAGGCAATGGCAAACCACCCCGTGAAAAGCCTGCCGTGAAAACGTTGTGAAAGCAACGTCACCTCCGAGTCGGAAACGACTGGTGCTTGCACAAGGGACTACCTTTACCTTTTTATAGTTTTAGCTTGGAGTTTTTAATTGTTTTAACTTTTGTTGTGATCCGCCCTGAGCCCACTCGTCGGAAAGGGTGGAACACAAATGAACAAAAATAAAAAATAAGTAAAATAAATAAAAAATAGATGCTGCCCCAGACTCCTTGTAGGAAAAGCAGGACAAAAAACGCAGCAGGCGGATCAGCTGACGGTAGAACCAGAAAACAGCCACGAGAGCAGAAACAGTCGGAAGAGACCGCAGCTGCAGGATAAACCTTAGAAACCTCTCCAGAATCAATATTATTACATTTCAGTTCAGAAGAGATCATTTCATCTGTTACACACAAAACTATTACATTACGCAGCAAAGGCAACGATCGCACTTCTTTGGAAAAGTGGGGGGGAGGGGAAAAACCCATCCTTAATGATGCGGCACAAAAAATTGTGGGATTTGTATGAGTAAAATTGCAGAAAGAAAAAAAGTTTATGCTCAGTCACTCCCAGGATAGCGCACTTGAATCCAATCCTAAATCACCTGCTCTCTCAAGGGGAAATCCCAGATATAATCAGAAGACGTTTCCTTTATTAAAAAGATACAGAGAGCTTTGTGTTTTATAGATTTATAGCAGGAGTGGCCAATGGCTGGGGCTGATGGGAGCTGTAGGCAAAAAACATCTGGAGAGCTACCGTTGGCCACCCCTGATTTATAGGATTTATATAAATTGGGGTGGCCAAACTGTGGCTCGGGAGCCGCGTGTGGCTCTTTCACACGTATTGTGTGGCTCTTGAAGCCCCCACCACCCTGTCTGCTGGCTTGGAGAAGGCATTTGTCTCTTTAGATCAGGGGTGGCCAATGGTAGCTCTCCAGATGTTTTTGCCTACAACTCCCATCAGCCCCAGCCAGCATAGCCAATAGCTGGGGCTGATGGGAGTTGTAGGCAAAAAAAAAAATCTGGAGAGCTACCGTTGGCCACCCCTGCTTTAGATCATTCTCCAAGCCAAGCCAGCCGGCATTTAAAGAGTGCACTTAAAGTTAAAGTTGCTTTCTTTCCACATCTCTCTCCCTCCTCTCTCCCCCATCTATATTCCTTCCTTCCTTCTGTCAGACTTGTGGCTCTCAAACATCTGACACTCATGCCTTGTGGCTCTCAAACTTCTGACGATTATTCTATGTCTTATGTTCTTATGTTCTATGTCTTATGACATGATAGAGGTTTACAAGATAATGCATGGGATGGAGAAAGTAGAGAAAGAAGTACTTTTCTCCCTTTCTCGCAATACAAGAACTCGTGGGCATTCGATGAAATTGCTGAGCAGCCAGGTTAAAACGGATAAAAGGAAGTCCTTCTTCGCCCAAAGGGTGATTAACATGTGGAATTCACTGCCACAGGAGGTGGTGGCGGCCACAAGTATAGCCACCTTCAAGAGGGGGTTAGATAAAAATATGGAGCACAGGTCCATCAGTGGCTATTAGCCACAGTGTGTGTGTGTGTGTGTATATATATATAAAAAAAAAATTGGCCACTGTGTGACACAGAGTGTTGGACTGGATGGGCCATTGGCCTGATCTAACATGGCTTCTCTTATGTTCTTATGTGGCTCTTGCATCAAGCAAGTTTGGCCACCCCTGCTATAAAGGTAAAGGTAGTCTCCTGTGCAAGCACCAGTCGTTTCCGACTCTGGCGTGACGTTGCTTTCACGTTTTCACAGCAGACTTTTTAACGGGGTGGTTTGCCATTACCTTCCCCAGTCACCTACACTCCCCCCCCCCCCCAGCAAGCTGGGTACTCATTTTACTGACCTCGGAAGGACAGAAGGCTGAGTCAACCTGTAGCCTGCTACCTGAAAACCCAGCTTCCACTGGGGATCGAACTCAGGTCGTGAGCAGAGAGTTCAGGCTGCAGTACTGCTGCTTTACCACTCTGCGCAGCGGGGCTCTTACTACCCCTGATATAGATTATAGCAATATATCTACTAAATACTGTACTAGTCACAAGTATTGATTTTATTGGGGGTTTCTTTACCGGTATATGTGGAAAATATTGATTGTAATAAAATATTTTATAAAAAAAAAAAAAGACCACCGCTCGGCAGACTCGAACTTACAAGGTGCACGTGGCCATCGGACGAGGCGCCAAAGCCAGCGGAGGTCTTCAGGAGCCGGACAAGCAGCTCGGCCGCGGGCTCTTTTGCCAGGATGATGGACGGCGGGTAGTGGCTGTTCAGGTAGCCGACGATGCTCTGGTAGGACAGGATGCCGACGAGCTGCCAGGGCAGGGAACTGGTCTGGCCCAGGAGGTTCAGCAGCGGGGACTCCTGAGGGGCCAAGAAAACCCAGAAACCTCATTCTTGCTTCTAACCTCATTCTTGCTTCTAATTCCCTGGTAGGCAGGGAATTTCTGTCTACTCAGGCAGGCGGGGTACGGCTGAGTCATTATCTTGTAGGAGCTTCCCGGGCTGTGACAGGCTAACGGAAGAGCTTACCTGAGGGGGTTCTCCATTAGGATGTCGCAGCCCAGGAAGCTCCCACAAGATAATGACTCAGCCCTACCCTACCTGCCTGAGTAGACAGAAATTCCCTGCCTACCAACTCCTTCTCAATTTGACCCAGAGAGAACTCCAGTTTTCTGGGTTATGCCTCTGAGGATGCCAGTCACAGTTGCTGGCGAAACATCAGGTCCCACGATGCCAAGACCACGGCCACACAGTCAGGAAAATCCACAACAACCAATTGTACCACTACTGCCCATCGTTGAAGGAAGTTAGAGGGGGAGAGAATCCTTTGGGAGATGGTACCTCTTTGGTGACCAGCTGCTGCTCCTTCGCCAGCAAGACCACCATGTACAGCAGGCACACGATCATGTTCTGAGTCTCCGGAGGCGGGCTGGGGTGCCAGGCGTGCGAGAGGACGCTCACCCAGTTGACTTCGCATAAGACCGAGCCCAAGAAGAGGAAACAGCTTTTGGGGCTGCCTCTTTCAATCTAGAAGAGTTTTTAAGATATATATATACATATATATATTTACTTTGGAGTTATATGTCACCCACTCCGCAAGCAGACTCTGGGATGCTGAAAGTCACAATAAAAACAATTTTAAAACAATAAAAAACATCAATTCCGTAGGGCCTGCAAGACTACCCTTTTCCAACCGGCCTTCACTTAATGTGGATTTAGCCTACTATACCCGGCCGTCATAAACTACTGAGGAGAACGTCTAGAGTATAGCACTGCAAATGTTAGCTTTAATTGAAATTTTGATGGTTTTAATTATAATGGTTTTAATTAGCAAATTACATACACTGAGATAATGTTTTATATTGTATGCTGTAAATTGTAATTTTTATATGTTGTGAGCCGCCCTGAGCCTGCTTTGGCGGGGAGGGCGGGATATAAATAAAATATATTATTATTATTATTATTATTATTATTATTATTATTATTATTATTATTATTATTATTATTATTATTATTATTATGTCACCCCCTCCGCAAGCAGACTCTGGACACTTTAAAACTAAACATTTGGTCTTTCCTCAGATTTTTAACACAGGCGGATCAGATTATATTGATATCTCAGTTCTTCTGTTAGTGGCCCTACAGACAGTATTTCTCAGCGGCAGCCTCCTCCAGCATTAGTTGTTATAGGCCTGTCGAAAGAGTTCGGTTTTACAGGCCCTGCGGAATTGGGAGAGGTCCCGCAGGGCTCTCGTGGCCTCTGGGAGAGCATTCCATAGCGTCGGTGCTGCCACTGAGAAGGCCCTGGCCCGTGTAGAATTTAGTCTGGCCTCCCTTGGGATGGATAGCAAATTTTGGACTCCCAAACACAATGCTCTCCTGGATGTATATGGGGAAAGGTGGTCCCTTAGACAGACAGGTCCGCAGCCATATAGGGCTTTAAAGGTCAATGCCAACACTTTGAAACGAACTCAGTACTCGATAGGCAGCCAGTGCAGCTCTTTCAGCGCTGGTTGAATGTGCTCCCATCGAGGGAGCCCCATTAACAACCATGCCGCTGCTTCTGCACCAGCTGCAGTTTCCAAGTCAGAGTCAAAGGCAGGCCCATGTAGAGGGCATTGCAGTAGTCTATTCTCGAGGTGACCACAGTGTGGATCACCACTGCGAAGTCGCGGTGCTCCAAGAAAGAAGCCAATTGCCGTACCCGCCGCAGATGGAAAAAAGGCAGACTTGGCAGAATTTAACACCACTCTGGACTTCCTGCCACGCTATGGCGATCTGGGGTCCCTTTGGAACACCCAATACTGACCATTCCGTTATACTGCTACCATCGAAATTAACTGTTTCATGAATTAATGCACTAACACCTACTGATACATTGTTTTATAATTGTTTTTATGTTCCTATGTTTTATCTTGTTCGGTCATTTTTTGACCCCAACCTGTGAGCCGCTCTGAGCTTGTCTTCGGTGGGGAGGGCGGGGTATAAATTAAATTAAATAAATAACTAAAATAAATCAAAAGCGATTTTTTCACAGACTGCTCTCCTGATGGAAATTTCCCCTCCGCTTTCTGCCAACGTTACGCTGAACGCCACCCCCCCAGTCACAAAATCTCGAACCTGTCCTTCCTCACAGGGCTGTTGTGGAAACAAAATGGAAGGGAGGGAGAACTATATGAGATACTTTGGGTCCCTGCCGAGGAGAAAGGCAAAGGGGTGCAATTCTGGTCACTGCACCTCAAAAAGGATATTATAGCATTGGAAAAAGTCCAGAAAAGGGCAACTAGAATGATTAAATGGTTGGAACACTTTCCCTATGAAGAAAGGTTAAAACGCTTGGGGCTCTTTAGCTTGGAGAAACGTTGACTGCGGGGTGATAGGACAGAGTATGCATGGGATGGAGAAAGTAGAGAAAGAAGTCCTTTTTTCCCTTTCTCACAATACAAGAACTCGTGGGCATTCGATGCAATTGCTGAGCAGTCGGGTTAGAACGGATAAAAGGAAGTCCTTCTTCACCCAAAGGGTGATTAATATGTGGAATTCACTGCCACAGGAGGTGGTGGCGGCTACAAGCATAGCCAGCTTTAAGAGGGGATTGGATAAAAATATGGAGCAGAGGTCCATCAGTGGCTATTAGCCACAGTGTGTGTGTGTGTGTGTGTATGTGTGTGTGTATGTGTGTGTGTGTATATATATATATATATATATATATATATATATATATATATATATATATAAATTTTGGCCACTGTGTGACACAGAGTGTTGGACTGGATGGGCCATTGGCCTGATCCAACATGGCTTCTCTTATGTTCTTAGGTGACACAGAGTGTTGAACTGGATGGACCATTGGCCTGATCCAACGAGGCTTCTCTTATGTGACACAGAGTGTTGAACTGGATGGACCATTGGCGTGATCCAACATGGCTTCTCTTATGTTCTTAGGTGACACAGAGTGTTGAACTGGATGGACCATTGGCCTGATCCAACATGGCTTCTCTTATGTTCTTAGGTGACATAGAGTGTTGGACTGGATGGGCCATTGGCCTGATCCAACAGGGCTTCTCTTATGTTCTTAGGTGACATAGAGTGTTGGACTGGATGGGCCATTGGCCTGATCCAACATGGCTTCTCTTATGTTCTTAGGTGACATAGAGTGTTGGACTGGATGGGCCATTGGCCTGATCCAACAGGGCTTCTCTTATGTTCTTAGGTGACATAGAGTGTTGGACTGGATGGGCCACTGGCCTGATCCAACAGGGCTTCTCTTATGTTCTTAGGGGTATAAAAGAAGTCAATCATTTAAAGAGCCTTGCCAACAAACACCTGCCTCTTACTTTAAAGAACTCTTCCATGAGTTGAGGGTCGGGATGCATCTCCTTCCAAGGGAGGCGCCCGTACTCGGTGTGGAGCGCGTAGAGGATGTGCTCGGGCATCTTGGGGGCCGTGCAGGTCTGGCAGTAGTGCATCAGGTGGAGCCAAAGCGCCCCCTGGTGGCTGGGCAGCAGCTTATCTAGATGAAAAAGGGAAGAGCAGGTGAGAGACAAAAGAAGGGAAGAAAAGCAGTGGGGTCGTACGAGGACTGCTATTAGGGCTGGAACTATTTAAGAAGAAGACTGTAGATTTATACCCCGCCCCTCTCTCTGAATCAGAGTCTCAGAGCAGCTTACAATCTCCTTTATCTCCTTCCCCCACAACAGACAGCCTGTGAGGTAGGTGGGGCTGAGAGAGCTCTCTCAGAAGCTGCCCTTTCAAGGACAACCTCTGCCAGAGCTATGGCTGACCCAAGGCCATTCCAGCAGCTGCAAGTGGAGGAGTGGGGAATCAAACTCGGTTCTCCCAGATAAGAGTCCGCACACTTAACCACTCACCAAACTGGCTCTTATTCGTAACTTATCAATTCATAACTTATTCATAAACGATTCTGAACCAGCAGTGAGGAGTGTAGTGGCCACGTTTGCAGACAGAACAAAATTATTCAGGATGGTAAAGACCAAGACTAACTGTATTTATAACGTATATATAAAACGTATTCCTGTTTGGGGGCGTTCACACTACACTAAATAATGTGTTTTGCAATTGGATTTTTACTCTGTAAGAATAGCAAAAACCCAGTTGCAAAATGCATTATTTAGCGTAGTGTGAGCTAGATAAGTAAAGGCCTGGAAAAAACCCACTTTTTCTGTTTTTTTTCCTGAAGCCTTTTTTATTTTTTTCCCGAAAAATTGTAAAAAAGAAAAGGAAAGGGGAAAAAAATTGATTATGGAACGTTTCATTTTAACGTGATAAATATAATATTTTAAGATAACGTGTTCAAATATTTTCCAAATCATTTCTAAAAAATATGTATGGTATCAGATTATTCTAATTTCTGCGCACTGAGGACAAGTAAGTCCTAAGTCATGCCCATTCACTGAAACTCAGTCCTAGACTCCCTTCTATACACTCCCCCCTCCTTCAATTCTTTTTATGAGAATGAGTTTTTATTTTTATTTAATACTGTGGAAAGGAAATATGAATAATTCTTACTTCTGGATTTTTAAAAATTGTTTTGTGGGGGGTTTTTTTTGTCTGTTTCACATAAACTAGTAAACAGTTCAGGAGACTGTTGCTCCATTTGTTACAATTACAAATAAATGTTATTTTAAAAAGCAAATTCTGTTTGCAATAATTGTTTGCATACACTATATTTTTAATATGCTAGCTGCGATAATTTCATGCCAAGTAAAATTGCCCATAGTCATCTTTTATGTTCCTAAAGTAACAGAATGACTTTCAATCTGGAAAAGAAAAAAGAAGTGCTAATGTGGCATTTTTGCCAGTTTGGTGTAGTGGTTAAGTGTGCGGACTCTTATCTGGGAGAACCGGGTTTGATTCCCCACTCCTCTACTTGCACCTACTAGCATGGCCTTGGGTCAGCCATAGCTCTGGCAGCGGTTGTCCTTGAAAGGGCAGCTGCTGTGAGAGCCCTCTCCAGCCCCACCCACCTCACAGGGTGTCTGTTGTGGGAGGAGGAAGGGAAAGGAGATTGTGAGCCCTCTGAGACTCTTCGGAGTGGAGGGCGGGATATAAATCCAATATCTTCATCTACCTCACAGGGTGTCTGTTGTGGGGGAGGAAGGTAAAGAACATAAGAACATAAGAGAAGCCATGTTGGATCAGGCCAACGGCCCATCAAGTCCAACACTCTGTGTCACACAGTGGCAAAAAATGTTATATACACACATACACTGTGGCTAATAGCCACTGATGGACCTGTGCTCCATATTTTTATCTAAACCCCTCTTGAAGGTGGCTATACTTGTGGCCGCCACCACCTCCTGTGGCAGTGAATTCCACAGGAAGGGAAAGGAGATTGTGAGCCGCTCTGAGACTCTTCGGAGTGGAGGGCGGGATATAAATCCAATATCTTCTTCTTCTTCTTCTTCTTCTTTCCAATTTTTCTGAAAATTTCCGTGATTTTTTTCCGGGGGGAAAAAACCGGAAAAAAAAAAAAACTGGGTTTTTTTCCGAGCTTCAAAATTTTTGGAAATTTTACATCTCTAGTGTGAACGCACCCAATTGAATATAATTTGATTTAATTTTTAGATTTATGCCCCGCCCTATCCCGCAAGAGGGCTCAGGGCGGCTCACAACAACAAAACAAGAGAGTTAAAAACAATACCATAAAAACACACATTACAGAACAGGAGCAGCACAGGAAACAGTCTTACAGACACAGGCAGGAAACAGCATGCGGCTGATGGCTAGTCGCATAAACATAACACCATAGTGGTGAAATGCTGGGGGAAGCGATGACTTTCAAGGACACCCGTGTCAAGTCTGTCTGTAACTCTGGCTCAGCCAAAGAGCATTCTGGGTAGAACCCAAGTATAATCAAATGCTGCTAGCTCATACTCTCCCTACCCCTCCCTCTGTAGTGGGTAGCTTTGCTTTGAAATGGAAAGATGTGAAAGTCTTATCTGTGCCTTCTCAGGCCTGGCTCTCGGAAGGGAGTCAGGAGCCCACTACGATCCAGGCCATGCAAGCCTGAGAACGAATTGGTAACATCAATGTGTGAATGTTCCCCGCATAATCCTCCCCCCTTTGGAATTCCTTTGAAGTATCCCTTATATGCAATGTATCTACAGTATATTCTTTAGTCTTTTCAATGCTGGCCTAGCCTCAAGTATCAGTATCAATAAAGTAGCTTCTTTGTATCAACAACGACTCGTTATTGAATCTGCTGACTTGACAACCCGCTGGATTAATTAAAAGCCTGGCAGAAGAGCTTCATTTTACAGGCCCTGAGGAACCTGGAAAAGTCCCACAGGGCCCGGATCTCCAGTGGGAGCTCATTCCACCAGGTAGATGTATGTCTTTTATCATTTTATATACTGACCACTAAGAAAGGCCCTTAGGGGCCCAAAAACATGTACGATTAGGGGAGGGACGGTGGATCAGTGGTAGAGCATCTGCTTGGGAAGCAGAAGGTCCCAGGTTCAATCCCCGGCATCTTCAAAAAAGGGTCCAGGCAAATAGGTGTGAAAAACCTCAGCTTGAGACCCTGGAGAGCCGCTGCCAGTCTGAGAAGACAATACTGACTTTGATGGACCAAAGGTCTGATTTAGTATAAGGCAGCTTCATATGTTCATATGTTCCTCCTTGCGGATTGGATTGGAAATCCATCAAATGTATACGTGAAATGGTATATGGCTTGCAAATTTTGTGCAGTCTGATATTCAGACAATACGTTTAACAAATTCAGTTTTGTGTATGTTTTATATTAAATGTTATACATTTTAGGAATTGTGTTACAGGTAGCTCGTTGTAGTAGACAGCTCAATTAAAGTTGTCAACCGGGTGTGTCAAGTAGCCAGTGTGCTGCGGCAGCAAAAAAAGGCAAACTCTATATCAGAGGTTTTTAGGAAAGGGAATGAAAATAAAACAGTTGATGTTGTAATGCCCCTGTACAGATCTATTAGTGCAGCCTCATTTGGAATACTGTGTACTGTTCCGGTCACTGTAATCTCCAAAAGGACATTGCAAAGCCGGAAAACATAACAGAGGAGGGCAACCAAGATGATTAGAGGGACGGTGGCTCAGTGGTAGAGCATCTGCTTGGTAAGCAGAAGGCCCCAGGTTCAATCCTCAGTATCTCCAACTAAAAAAGGTCCAGGCAAGTAGGTGTTAAAAACCTCAGCTTGAGACCCTGGAGAGCTTCAAAAGTGTTAGGGAGGGATGGTGGCTCAGTGGTAGAGCATCTGCTTGGTAAGCAGAAGGTCCCAGGTTCAATTCCCGCCATCTCCAACTAAACAGGGTCCAGGCAAGCAGCCGTGAAAAACCTCAGCTTGAGACCCTGGAGAGCCGCTGCCAGTCTGAGTAGACAATACTGACTTTGATGGACCCAGGGTCTGATTCAGTAGAAGGCAACTTCATATGTTCTTCTGCCCCAACACAGGTATAAAATTTGCCAAGCGGGCACAGCGTAGAATGGGGCGAGGGGAGATAACAAGAAAGGAAATTATTTCTGCCAAGCGTGGTAATACCATCTGGGCTGGAGAAAATCTCTCCCCCCACCCGTTCTTCTCTGACCAAGGCACTAAAAAAAAAATGCTTGGCACAAAATTGTTAGCAGAAACGTAAACCAAGTGCAGAAACGTAAACCAAGTGTATCCCAGTTATCTGTTCAGGGAAGATTTCAATAGCAAAGGCCGCACAGACCTGAAAAACTTCTGTTCATGGCTCTTAATGTGGGGATTTTTCTGACCTTTAAAACTTCTGTGTAGGGCTCCAATGCTGTCTGCGTATAACTGAACCATATGGGAAGCCACGGGAGTGTCGCTTTCCAGCCACGGATAGCAGGGCTGTTTGCTAAAGAAAGACAGAAAAGAAAAAGATATGAAGAAGATGACCATAGATTTATACCCCGCCCTCCTCTGAATCAGAGCAGCTCACAATCTTCTTTATCTTCCTCCACAACAGACACCCTGTGAGGTAGGTGGGGCTGAGAGAGCTTTCCCAAAAGCTGCCCTTTCAAGAACAACTCTGTGAGAACTTCTGACTGACTCAAGATCACATCAGCAGCTGCAAGTGGAGGAGTGGGGAATCAACCCCAGTTCTCTCAGATAAAGAGTCCACGCACTTAACCGCTACACCAAACTGGTTTTCGAGAACAAAGCCCCCTTCCGCCTGCTTTCCTGGGCCCTGCTGAGATCTTTGAGGTAAACCAAAACAAACACATGAATCTGTCTTAGGAGTCAGACCTCTGGTCCCTCCAGCTCAGTACAGACTGCTCAGATGGTGTATAGCCTGGGCGACTCCATCTTTGTTACATGCCGGTGCTTAGTTGCCCTGAGTCTTGGGAGAGGACAGACTGGGTTGTGGGGCTGTGGCTCAGTGGCAGAGCATCTGCTTGGTGTGCAGAAGGTCCCAGGTTCAATCCCTGGTATCTCCAATAAGGATCAGGTTGTATGTAATGTGAAGGACCTCAGCCTGAGACCCTGGAGAGTCACTGGCAGTTTGAGTTAGACAATACTGACTTCGATAGACCAAGGGCCTGATTCAGCAGAAGGCAGCTTCATGTGTTCTTTCCCCCACTGGAAGCCAGGTGCAAGTAGGCCTGGCTCATCCAAGTGTTTGGGATAGCAAAATTAATTGATTATTTGACTCGCAGCCAGCATTTAGGATATAAGATGCTTAGTTTTAGTCAGGGCTCTTTTGGTAGCAGGAACTCCTTTGCATGTTAGGCCACCCCCCTCTGGTGCAGCCAAGCTTACAGGGATCTTCTTACAGGGTCTACTGTAAGCTCTTGGAGGACTGGCTACATCAGAGGTCTCTAGCCTAATACGCAAAGGAGTTCCTGCCAAAAAAACAAACAAACATAAACCCCCTCGCCGGTTTTAGTTATGCACTTAAGAACATAAGAGAAGCCATGTTGGATCAGGCCAACGGCCCATCAAGTCCAACACTCTGTGTCACACAGTGGCAAAAAATGTTATATACACACATACACTGTGGCTAATAGCCACTGATGGACCTGTGCTCCATACACTGTGGCTAATAGCCACTGATGGACCTGTGCTCCATACACTGTGGCTAATAGCCACTGATGGACCTGTGCTCCATATTTTTATCTAAACCCCTCTTGAAGGTGGCTATACTTGTGGCCGCCACCACCTCCTGTGGCAGTGAATTCCACATGTTAATCACCCTTTGGGTGAAGAAGTACTTCCTTTTATCCGTCTTAACCTGTCTGCTCAGCAATTTCATCGAATGCCCACGAGTTCTTGTATTGTGAGAAAGGGAGAAAAGTACTTCTTTCTCTACTTTCTCCATTCCATGCATTATCTTGTAAACCTCTATCATGTCACCCCGCAGTCGACGTTTCTCCAAGCTAAAGAGTCCCAAGCGTTTCAACCTTTCTTCATAGGGAAAGTGCTCCAGCCCTTTAATCATTCTAGTTGCCCTTCTCTGCACCTTCTCTAAAGCTATAATATCCTTTTTGAGGTGCGGCGACCAGAACTGCACACAGTACTCCAAATGAGACCGCACCATCGATTTATACAGGGGCATTATGATACTGGCTGATTTGTTTTCAATTCCCTTCCTAATAATTCCCAGCATGGCATTGGCCTTTTTTATTGCAAACGCACACTGTCTTGACACTTTCAGTGAGTTATCTATCATGACCCCAAGATCTCTCTCTTGATCAGTCTCTGCCAGTTCACACCCCATCAACTTGTATTTGTAGCTGGGATTCTTAGCCCCAATGTGCATTACTTTGCACTTGGCCACATTGAACCGCATCTGCCACGTTGACGCCCACTCACCCAGCCTCAACAGATCCCTTTGGAGTTCCTCACAATCCTCTCTGGTTCTCACCACCCTGAACAATTTAGTGTCATCCGCAAACTTGGCCACTTCACTGCTCACTCCGAACTCTAAATCATTTATGAACAAGTTAAAAAGCACTTGGTCTTGAGGTTTGGCAATGCTTCACTCTGTGTGCGCACTCTTGAGGCCGGCTGACAGGAACTTAGCCTGCATCTTCTGCAATTTTGTTGTGCTGTTAAAGATATCCCTTGTAAATAAACCCAGGAGATGTACATTAACCAGGTTTGAATACTGTACTTGAATAATTGGTATATTACTATATTTCATACCTCTCCTCTCTGCTTGTATAGAAGAATGCGTACTTTTCAACTTTTAATTTTTAACTTTTTTATTTTTTTTCTTCTGTACTGTGGCGGAACCGGCCCGATTCTGCCTTCAGACCCGGTCCCGTCAGCTCCCTATGGAGTCGCCAACTCCTGGAGGGAGCTATCTCTCCTCCTGCCCCTTGGGCTCGCTGCCACCACCTGCTCAGTCCCGGGGTTCAGATTGAGAGGAACAGGACTCCCAATCCCCCTCTCCAGCTGTGAGGCTAGGCCTCAAGGTCCTCTGCCACCCTGCACTTGGGTTTCACAGAGACCTCAGCGCGGTGGGAGGAGAAAATCCCAAAGGCCAAGGTGTCAGTAGTAGACTATGTGTTGTCCTTCAGGGAACGACTGCGAGAGATGATGGGTCTGGTGAGGGAGAACCTGCTCAAAGCTCAAAGCAATCAGAACAGTTGGTATAACAAAACCGCCCGATCCCGAACTTTTGAAATAGGGGATAGGGTAATGGTTTTCCTGCCACTGCGCACTAATAAACTAAAAGCTGCATGGGACGGTCCCCATGTGATTGTGGACCAATTGGACGATGTCACATATGCAGTGTCTATGGAGAGGTCTGGGCAAAAGACTAAAGTGGTGCATGTGAATATGCTAAAGCCCTTCTTAGAGAGGCCCATGGTGCTGCATATAACCAGACAGGAAGGAAACCGTGAGATGATAGATGATGACCCATTGGATGTTTTAGCCTATTTTTCAGAACCAGTACAGTGGGAAGAGTTGTTGTGGTCTGAGACTGTATCCGGGCCGGACAAAGAAAAGATCCTTGTGGTTTTGCACCAGTTTAAGGAGATTTTCAAGAAAGAGCCAGGAAGAACAGGCCTGGCACGACATGGGATTGACACAGGTACTCATGGGCCTGTCAGGTGCCCCCCTTACAGAGTCAACGGTAAGGTGTTGGCAGATATCCGGAGGGAAGTACAGGAGATGTTGAGGATGGGAGTCATCCAACCCTCCGTAAGTTCATGGGCAGCTCCAGTGGTGTTGGTGACAAAACCAGATGGCTCAATTAGGTTTTGTGTGGACTACCGAAAATTAAACAGCATCACAAAAGCAGATGCATATCCCATGCCCAGGATAGATACCCTGCTGGACATATTAGGCTCAGCTAGGGTGATATCTACTGTGGACTTGTGCAAAGGTTACTGGCAAATGGAATTGGAGTCTGAGGCAAGGGCCAAGTCAGCCTTCATCACCCCAGATGGACTGTTTGAATTCAGGGTGATGCCCTTTGGCCTCCGAAATGCTCCCGCATCCTTCCAAAGGCTGGTGAACAACCTGTTAAGTGGCATGTCGGACTACGCTGTCGCTTATATTGATGACATCGCCATTTTTAGTAAGGACTTGGATTCTCACCTTGTACATTTGGCCAAGGTGCTGGAGGCAATCCAGAAAGCAGGCCTCACAATTAAACTGAACAAATGCCAGTTTGGAATGTCAGAGGTGGTGTACCTTGGACATAAGGTGGGGAGTGGGAGAATCACTCCACTGTGGGACAAAGTGGAGGCAATCCAAAAGTGGGAGGCCCCAAAGACGAAGAGGCAGGTCCGGGCCTTCTTGGGACTGGCTAACTATTATAGGCGTTTTGTCCCAGACTTTGGATCCATCGCCGACCCATTGTCCTCTCTCACCAGGAAGTATCTACCCGACAAGGTGGCCTGGACTCCTACCTGTCAGGCGGCTTTTGAGCAGCTGAAGACAGCTCTGGTTTCTATGCCAGTCCTCAGAGCTCCGGACTTTGATAAAAGGTTCTTTGTTGCCACCGATGCCTCAGACCACGGGATTGGGGCTGTTTTGATGCAGGACTGGGATGAGATCAAACATCCTGTAGCTTACCTGAGCAGGAAGCTCATTCCCCGAGAAAAGAACTTGTCCTCAGTACAAAAAGAGTGTCTAGCAGTTGTATGGGCACTAGACAAACTTCGTCCTTATTTGTGGGGACAAGAGTTCACCCTCCTGACTGACCACTCCTCTCTGCAATGGTTACAGACTATGAAGACCACCAATTCCAAATTGCAGAGGTGGTCCTGGAGGATTCAGGAGTACAATATGAAGATCGAGCACATTGCTGGACGCCACAATGTGATCGCAGACTTTCTGTCCAGAAAGGACTAGGGTGTGGGACTTTGTGTATTGTTGGGAAAATTCCTAATATTGGCAAAGGTTCTGTTTGGGTTAACGGGTTTCTCCTTGTTTGTTTGGATTCTGCTACGGGGTCACCTCTGTAGGAGGCAACCCCTCCGGCTCAGAATTTAAGGAGGGGGACGTGTGGAGAAACGCCATCTGGGAGTGTTGGTGCTTCATCCAAAAAGGCAGGGATCAGTAAATCCATTCAGCCGGCTTTGTAGCCTTCCCCTCAGTCCCCCCCTCCCTTCCAGAGCCAAACCAACAACGCTAGGGGGAAAGTCTCCTAGAGAGGCAGGAAGGGCTGTTGTTCTTGCCATGTGCTAGGCAGGAAGAGTCTCTCAGTTTGCAGCAGGCGCTCGGGAAGGGAGGCTGCTTGCCTGTGGGCTCCTGCCTGGGAGGCTCCAGACAGTATGACAAAGTAAGTCATTCTCTTAGGCAGATCAAGTATAGACCAGGGACAATACGATGCGTTTAAAAACCACCTTTATTTTGTTATGCTGTTTGCTGAGCTGTGTTGTGCTGTACTAGGCTGTGTTAACTTTTTAAAGGCAACTGTTTTTGGTTTGTTTTCCTTTTCCTATCTTTTTCTCTTTTTAAATAAATATATTTTTACTGTTTAAATGCTGGCAATCAATCTCTGTACCACCTAGATCCCCAGACCGCTTTAGACCACGCTGTTTTGAGAAGGGGGCCCCGGGGAAGGGGGAAGGCATGCAGTTGGATAAGGTGCCAATCCTCCAGGGGTGCCCCAAAGAAGCGCTGAGGTCTCTGTGAAACCCAAGTGCAGGGTGGCAGAGGACCTTGAGGCCTAGCCTCACAGCTGGAGAGGGGGATTGGGAGTCCTGTTCCTCTCAATCTGAACCCCGGGACTGAGCAGGTGGTGGCAGCGAGCCCAAGGGGCAGGAGGAGAGATAGCTCCCTCCAGGAGTTGGCGACTCCATAGGGAGCTGACGGGACCGGGTCTGAAGGCAGAATCGGGCCGGTTCCGCCACACGTACACAGATGGTCTAATGCAGGGGATCGATCTCAGGTCGTGAGCAGAGGGCTCCGACGGCAGTACTGCAGCTTTACCACTCTGCGCCACGGGGCTGCTAAAGGAAAGGTCCCCTATGGAAGCACCAGTCGTTTCCAACTCTGGGGTGACGTTGCTTTCACAACGTTTTCACGGCAGACTTTTTACGGGGTGGTTTGCCATTGCCTTCCCCAATCCTCTACACTTTCCCCCCCGCAAACTGGGTACTCATTTCACCGACCTCGGAAGGATGGAAGGCTGAGTCAACCTGAAACCGGCTACCTGAAAACCCAGCTTCCGCTGGGGATCAAACTCAGGTTGTGAGCAGGGAGTTCAGACTGCAGTACTGCAGCTTTAACACTCTGTGCCACGGGGCTCATTTCATTCTTAGACTAGAAGACTGTTTATTGACATTGCTTATATCCCCCCCCCCTTTCAGCCCAATGGGTACCCAAAGCAACTTACATCGTCCCCCTCTCTTTGTTTTACTCGTACAACAACCCTGCAAGGTGGATCAGGATGAGGGTACGTGACTGACCAAAGGTCACAAAGTAGGGTCCCATGCAGGGATTCAAACCTGTATTTCTCTAGATCTCAGTCTGACACTAAAATCGTTAAACTACACTGCTCTTTTTTTAAAAAAAACAAAA